>NC_059158.1:166717387-167020417 GCF_019923935.1 Bubalus bubalis
GAGAAATGCTGGGCTGGAAGAAGCACAAGCTGGAATCAAGATTGCCAGGAGAAATATCAATACCCTCAGATATGCAGATGACACCACCCTTATGGCAGAAAGTGAAGAAGAACTAAAAAGCCTCTTGATGAAGGTGAAAGAGGAGAGTGAAAAACGTTGGTTTAAAACTCAACATTCAGAAAACGAAGATGATGGCTTCTGGTCCCATCACTTCACGGCAAATAGATGGGGAAACAGTGGAAACAGTGTCAGACTTTATTTTTGGGGGCTCCAAAATCACTGCAGATGGTGACTGCAGCCATGAAATTAAAAGACGCTTACTCCTTGGAAGGAAAGTTTTGACCAACCTAGATAGCATATTGAAAAGCAGAGACATTACTTTGCCAACAAAGGTCCATCTAGTCAAGGCTATGATTTTCCCAGGGGTCATGTATGGATGTGAGAGTTGGACTGTGAAGAAAGCTGAGCACCAAAGAATTGATGCCTTTGAACTGTGGTGTTGGAGAAGACTCTTGAGAGTCCCTTGGACTGCAAGGAGATTCAACCAGTCCATTCTGAAGGAGATCAACCCTGGGATTTCTTTGGAAGGACTGATGTTAATGCTGGAACTCCAGTAGTTTGGCCACCTCATGCGAAGAGTTGACTCATTGGAAAAAACTCTGATGCTGGGAGGGATTGGGGGCAGGAGGAGAAGGGGATGACAGAGGATGAGATGGCTGGATGGCATCACTGACTCGATGGACGTGAGCCTGAGTGAACTCCAGGAGTTGGTGATGGACAGGGAGGCCTGGCGTGCTGCAATTCATGGGGTCGCAAAGAGTCGGACATGACTGAGTGACTGAACTGAACTGAACTGAAGAGACTTCCCAGTTGTAATTAAGGTTATGCATCTTAAGACAGGGAGATGAAACGACAACATCCATGAGAATCTAATCTAATCACACGAATCCTTAAAAGCAGAGAAATTTCTCTAGCTAGAGTCAGGAGATAGATGTTGCAGAAGAGGAAGGCAGATGACATGAGTCAGAAGGGGAGCCAGAGAAATTATAGAGATGTGAAGAGGATTTCTTCACCCTTCACTGCTGGCTTGAAGGAGGCCACAATCTTTCAAATGCAGATGGCCTCCAGAAGCTGTGAACAGCCTTCAGCTGACAGCTGCATAGCACTGAATTCAATCAATAACCTGGAGTCAATGAGCCTGGAAATGAATTATCTCCCCACAGCCTCGAGACAGAGACACAACCATGTTCTAAGGCTCTAAGTAGGGAACCAGTAGGACCACCTGTGCCTGAACTTCTGACTCACAGAAACCATATGATCATAAAGCTGCTAAACTTGTGGTCATTTGTCATTTATATAGCCACAATGGAGACATTAAGTCTCCAAAAATTAGGTTTTCAGAGTTACTATAAATAAAGCATGAATAATTATATATCTGAGAGGAAAATGAACCCCTCCAGCTATTCCTTCTGAAGGGATTTGAGGGAAAGGCAAGTACTCAGCTTATATAAGGCAACCCTTCCTGGTTCAGAAACATCTCCAGAGCAGTGCAAAAGTCAGCTGTGCTGGCCAAGTCAGATGGAACACAAGAGCCCCAAAAGATACTTCCTCTCAATCTTCACATCCCTCCCCAAGTTCTATATTAACTAAGGGCTTTGAAAAGAAAATTTCAAACCAAATTGTCCTGGAGCACTTCCATCTAAGGCAACACAAACACACACACAAATTATCACAATCCCAGTAAATATGCCCCCATATTATTTTTAATCTTAATTTCCTCTGGAGTAGTTGATTTTCTTTCATATATCTCTTGAGATATGCTGTTAATCATGTTTAACACATAATTATGTCATTCCCCAGGGACCGCAAACAAATATACATGTGATGAAACTATCAAAAACACTTAATATCTAGTAAATTATTTCCAAATACCTTTAAGGTAATGGCATACATTCAGAAATAGAAGCTGTCTTAATGCTAATCCATCACTTTTATTCTAATTCCCCTTCTTTCCCTTCCATAACACAAAACAAAGGGGTAGAGGATATGAAACTTTGCAGTAGAAGAGAATACTCTGGTCCTTGTTAATCTATGTAAAACTCATGTGAGCAGAATATCGGTGGAATTCACAAACACTCAGACAAAGGAGAAGAGACACACATGCTTGGAAATAGGAGAGGTTGGAAAAAGAGTATCTAGTATCCCCAGCCTCTATAATGGAACATGAGTCTTGTCCATAAGGAAAAAAGAAGATGGGAATGGTTGTCAAGTTTACAAACAAGAGGATATAACCCAGATACATGGATAGTTTAGTTAATGTATACTGGTTTTACCAGTTGTCTGCTGCTGCTACTGCTGAGTCACTTCAGTCATGTCCAACTCTGTGTGACCCCATAGACGGCAGGCCACCAGGCTCCCCCGTCCCTGGGATTCTCGAGGCAAGAACACTGGAGTGGGTTTACCAGTTGTCTAGAGAATCTTAAAATGAATCATCATCGAGCTTCCTGAAGAGAAGGTTAAGGAAGTGGTCGATTCTTAAATCCTAATATTACAAAAGGGAAGGATAGGGAAGCAAATGCTTATGAATCATCAATTCAGTTCAGTTGCTCAATCGTGTCCAACTCTGCAACCCCATGGACTGCAGCACACCAGGCCTCCCTATCCATCACCAGCTCCCAGTACTCAAACTCATGTCCATTGAGTTGGTGATGTCATCCAACCATCTCATCCTCTGTCATCCCCTTTTCCTTCATTAGAGTAAAACATAAACAAGGGGGAAATAGTATATAAGACTGAAGCCAGATCATAACAGCCTATATACTAGATCCTACTAGTACCCCACCACCACCTACCCCTTGCCATATTCTCTCTACTAGTTTGGTGCCCTCATCTTCTGGCTGCCATGAGTATTGGTGATAAGGGCTTATGGCCTTATCATTCTCTGGGAAACTGCTCATGGCTAGAGGGAGCCATCTTCACTTGAAATTGCTTAGTGTCTGCAATATTGGCGATGGCCTACAGGTACAAAAGGTGGTCTCCTTGCCTCAAGGTGGAAAAACTCACTGGTTGTCATTCACACTCCAGAGTACCCCAGGGGATCAGACTAGGGCTAGATGTCAGCTGAAACCACATCTCTGCTCAACTTCCTTCTTTACTTTTTCTTGTCTCCTTCTCTTCAGTACAAATTTCTGCTAAAAACATCTTCTTAAATATTACTTAGCCACAAGAAAAGAATGAGATAATGCCATTGCAGTAACATGAATGAACCTAAAAATTATCATACTAAGTGAAGTAAGCCAAAGAAAGAAAAATATTATATGATATCACTTATATGTGAAATCTAAAAAATAAATTTTTTCTTACTATTTTTACTTATTTGTTTTTTGCTATGCTGGGTCTTGGGTTGCTGTGTGTGGGCTTTTCTCTAGTTGCATCAAGTGGGGACTATTCTCTAGTTGTGGCGCACGGGCTTCTCACTGTGGTGGCTCTTCTTGTTGTGCAGCATGGGTTCTAGGGTGTACAGGCTTCAGTAATTGCACCATGTGGGCAATTAGTTGCAGCTAATTGCAGGAGTTGCAGCTCCCCGGCTCTAGCACACAGGCGTAATAGTTGTGGCCCACAAGCTTAGTTACCCTACAGCATGTAGAATCTTCCCAGATCAGGGACTGAACCAGTCTTCTGCATTTCCTTGGTGGTATAGTGCAGACAAAAAAATTTTTTAACGATACAATGAACTTATTTGTAAAACAGAAACAAACTCAGAGGCATAGAAAACGAATTTATGGTTAATAAAGAGGATAGTATTAGTCACTCATGGTGTTTGACTCTTTGCAACCTCATGGACTGTAGCTCCCCAGGTTCCTCTGTCCAGGCAAGAATACTGGAGTGGGTTGCCATACTCTTCTCCAGGGGATATTCCCAGCCCAGGTATTGAATCTAGTTCTCCAGCATTGCAAGCAGATTCTTTACAATCTGAGCCATGAGAGAAGCCCCAAAAGGGGGTAAGGGAAGGGATAAATTAGTAATTTGACTCTAAAAGCATTCATACTACTGTGTATAAAATAGATAAACAAGGACATACAATGAGTTTGCAAAGATTTGGCCATATCTGAGTGACTAACACATGTACACACTGTATAGCACAGGGTACTACTTTAAGGATCTTGTAATAAATTTTAATGAAAAAGAATCAAAAAGTTGTATATTATATGCTGTATATAACAGAATAACTTTGCTGTACAGCTGAAATATTGTAAATCAACTGTAGTTCAATTTTGAAAAATCTTCTTAATCATTTATTTGCAGAAAAACCCATATCTCATATTTGCTTCCAGGGGATCTCACCTAAAGTAGTCAGGAATGCCAAACTAAGAAGTTTGGATTGTATTATATAAGTAATGAGGAGCTACTGAAGGTTTTAGAGAAGCCTATATTTTACACTGATTAGCCTGGCAACAAGTTAGAAAGAATTAAGCAAAATAGATCCCCCTCCATTACTAATTATCACACAAAAGGAAACGTCTTAAAATTATATATTAAAAAGAGAGAAGAAACACTTACAAAGAGGCCCACTTTATGACCTTCAGTTCAGTTCAGTTCAGTGGCTCTGTCGTGTTCGACTCTTTGTGACCCCATGAATTGCAGCACGCCAGGACACCCTGTCCATCACCAACTCCCGGAGTTCACTCAAACTCACGGCCATCGAGTCAGTGATGCCATCCAGCCATCTCATCCTCTGTCATCCCCTTCTCTTCCTGCCCCCAATCCCTCCCAGCATCAGAGTCTTTTCCAATGAATCAACTCTTCGCATGAGGTGGCCAAAGTACTGGAGTTTCAGCTTTAGCATCATTCCTTCCAAAGAACACCCAGGACTATCTCCTTTAGAATGGACTGGTTGGATGTCCTTGCAGTCCAAGGGACTCTCAAGAGTCTTCTCCAACACCACAGTTCAAAAGAATCAATTCTTCAGTGCTCAGCTTTCTTCACAGTCCAACTCTCACATCCATACATGACCACTGGAAAAACCATAGCCTTGACTAGACGAACCTTTGTTGGCAAAGTAATGTCTCTGCTTTTGAATATGCTATCTAGGTTCGGCATAACTTTCCTTCCAAGGAGTAAGTGTCTTTTAATTTCATGGCTGCAGTCACCATCTGCAGTGCTTTTGGAGCCCCAAAAAACAAAGTCTGACACTGTTTCCACTGTTTCCCCAACTATTTGCCATGAAGTGATGGGACCAGATGCCATGATCTTCGTTTTCTGAATGTTGAGTTTTAAGTCAGCTTTTTCCCTCTCCTCTTTCACTTTTATCAAGAGGCTTTTTAGTTCTTCACTTTCTGCCATAAAAGTGGTGTCATCTGCACATCTGAGGGTATTGATAGTTCTCCTTGCCATCTTGATTCCAGCTTGTGCTTCCTCCAGCCCAACGTTTCTCATGTTGTACTCTGTATATAAGTTAAATAAGCAGGGTGACAATATACAGCCTTGACGAACTCCTTTTCCTATTTGGAACCAGTCTGTTGTTCCATGTCCAGTTCTAACTGTTGCTTCCTGACCTGCATACAGATTTCTCAAGAGGCAGGTCAGGTGGTCTGGTATTCCCATCTCTTTCAGAATTTTCCACAGTTTGTTGTGATCCACACGTCGAAGGTTTTGGCGTGGTTGATAAAGCAGAAGTAGATGTTCTTCTGGAACTCTCTTGCTTTTTTGATGATCCAGTGGATGTTGGCAATTTGATCTCTGGTTCCTCTGCCTTTTCTAAACCCAACTTGAACATCTGGAAGTTAACGGTTCACGTACTGCTGAAGCCTGGCTTGGAGAATTTTGAGCATTACTTTACCGGCATGTGAGATGAGTGCAATTGTGCAGTAGTTTGAGCATTCTTTGTCATTGCCTTTCTATGAGATTGGAATAAAAACTGCCCTTTTCCAGTCCAGTGAGTTTTCCAAATTTGCTGTCATATTGAGTACAGCACTTTCACAGCATCATCTTTCAGGATTTGAAATAACTCAACTGGAATTCCATCACGTCCACTAGCTTTGTTTATGACCTTAGGTATGTGTTAGTTGCTCAGTTGTGTCAACTCTTGGCAATCCATAGACTGTACCTCTGTCCATGGAATTCTCCAGGCAAGAATACTGGATTAGGTTGCTATTGCCTTCTCCAGGGGATCTTTCTGATCCAGGGATCAAATCTGGGTCTCCTGTACTGCAGGTAGATGCTTTACCATTTGACCTTATTGATTTACTCAAAATATAATTATCATATTTTTATTACAAAAATCTCTGACAAGAATATTTATGGCTATTACTTGCCAGAAGTTTGTAATTTGAAAGTTTGCTTTTGTGTCTTTTGTATAACCTTGAAGTACTTTTTATTCTTCCTGTGACATTGCCCACCCATATCCACTAAGGGCTAAAGAATAGAAAATAGATTTATCTTTAGCAAGAATGCTGCTGCTACTGCTGCTAAGTCGCTTCAGTCGTGTCCGACTCTGTGCAACCCCAAAGACGGCAGCCCACCAGGCTCCCCCATCCCTGGGATTCTCCAGGCAAGAACATTGTAGTGGGTTGCCATTTCCTTCTCCAACGCATTTAAGTGAAAACTGAAAGTGAAGTCGCACAGTCGTGTACAACTCTTCGCAACCCCATGGACTGCAGCCTACCAGGCTCCTCCATCCATGGGATTTTCCAGGCAAGAGTAATGGAGTGGGGTGCCATTGCCTTCTCCGTTAGCAAGAATGACTTATGCTAAATATAGATTTTGTTTATTTGTCTGTTTTAAAGGGAAGATTTAAACTCAGGAGTAAAGGTAGGCCCTTGTAAATTTTCTGAGCCTAGCCGGAAAACCCTAAAAAAAAAAAAAAAAAAGGCTAAAAATCTACCTACATATGATGTTTTGGGTATAACTTAACCTAAGTTCATGATCACAGTCAGAATTCCCTTAAGAAATTCCCTGTGATGGCTGATTCCAGGTAACTGACAGGGCTTAACAATCAAGAGCTGAAGTGTCAGGCATAAGACATGAAAAAGAAATATATGTGATTTTCATACAAAATGCTTACAGTTGATATCTACATATCTCTAAATAATGTATTTGCCAGAAGCCAATGAAAGAGATTTCTATTCACATTCATAGGGGTTACCATCAAAGTCCATTGTTGCAAAAATTTTAAAATTTATGCAAAGTTATTTTATCTCCCCCCAGTGATATAAAACTAATCATGCAGCAACAAAATTTAGGTCTTCTAGTTGTACTGTGAAAGATGGGAAACTGTTTACCAATGTAGCCTTCTATTCAGATAACTTTCAACCCTATGGTCCTAGGAACAAGCCCCAAAGAAAAGAGGAAAAACAGCAAGAACCATAACACTTCCTTCTTTCATTCACTTTGAAAGTCATGGAGTATGATATTTAAGATAATAAAGTACAGTACTTTTGGTTTCACTCACTAAACAAATTTTTACTAATCTCCTAATATGTGCATAGTCTTAAAACTAGTGCTGTGAGCTTGTATTACAGAGATTTACATATAGTAAACACAAAAATTTACTCATTAGCATTAAAACTTCATATATATACCATGAGGAATTTTAATTTTCAAAGCTAACAGTAACATCCTACAAAGTAAAAGAACTTTCTGATGATTTCAAATTCCCTTGATCTCCTAGGTTTTTAAGATATGGTAGTAAAATGAGTTTTGGTGCATTCTTCTATTTATCCAAAATATTTTTTTGAGCATCTATATATCTTAGGCACTGTTATAGTCACTAGAGATAGAGCAGTAAGCAAAAGAGACAAAAATCCTTGTCATCAAAAAGATTGCATTATACTAACAGAAACAGACATCAATTAAAATAAATAAGGAAAAATATAATATGATAAATGGTAACAAATCCTATTGGAACAAATATAGTAATTCAAGAAAGGAGTAGGTGATTCAGCATTTAAGACAAGGGAACAATTACATATTTAAATAAACAGGGAAGATCTCAGTAGGAAAATTAGATCTTCTCAAATGAAATAGCTAAGGAAGTTGAAAGGTCAGGCAAATATCTAGAAGAAATAATTATTCAAGCAGAATAGTGATTTCAAAGGAAAATGCATGGAAGTTTGAAGAATAGACAGCATACCACTATGGTTTTTGATGAATGAAAATATAAAAAAAAAACAAAGTAAGATATGTTATGGCAAGATCAAGTAGGGCTCTATTAGCAACTTTGACTTTTCCTTGTGTCCTAGAGGGGCGGATAGCTGTGGAAAAAAAAGAGAAGCAAAAGGCAAAGGAGAAAAATAAAGATATACCCATTTGAATACAGAGTTCCAAAAATAGCAAGGAGAGATAAGAAAGCCTTCCTCAGTGATCAATGCAAAGACATAGAGGAAAACAATACAATGGGAAAGACTAGAGATCTCTTCAAGAAAATTAGAGATACCAAGGGAACATTCCACGTGATGATGGGCACAATAAAGGACAGAAATGCTATGGACCTAACAGAAGCAGAAGATATTAAGAAGAGGTGGCAAGAATACACAGAAGAACTGTACAAAAAAAATCTTCATGACCCAGATAATCATAATGGTGTAATCACTCACCTAGAGCCAGACATCCTGAAAAGGAAAGTCAAGTGGGCCTTAGGAAACATCACTATGAACAAAGCTAGTGGAGGTGATAGAGTTCCAGTTCAACTATTTCAAATCCTGAAAGATGATGCTGTGAAAGTGCTGCACTCAATATGCCAGCAAATTTGGAAAACTCAGCAGTGGCCACAGGACTGGAAAAGGTCAGTTTTCATTCCAATCCCAAAGAAAGGCAATGCCAAAGAATGCTGAAAGTACTGCACAATTGTACTCATCTCACATGCTACAAAAGTAAAGCTCAAAACTCTCCAAGCCAGGCTTCAACAGTATGTGAACCGTGAACTTCCAGATGTTCAAGCTAGATTTAGAAAAGGCAGAGGAACCAGAGATCAAATTGCCAGCATCCATTGGGTCATTGAAAAAGCAAGAGAATTCCAGAAAAACATCTACTTCTGCTTTATTGACTATGCCAAAGCCTTTGACTGTATAGATCACAACAAACTATGGAAAATTCTGAAAGAGATGGGGATACCAGACCATCTGACCTGCCTCCTGAGAGATCTGTATGCAGGTCAAGAAGCAACAGATAGAACTGGACATGGAACAATAGACTGGTTCCAAATAGGAAAAGGAATACATCAAGGCTGTATGTTGTCACCCTGCATATTTAACTTATATGCAGAGTACATCATGAGAAATGCTGGGCTGGATGAAGCCCAAGCTGGAATCAGGATTGCCAGGAGAAATATCAATAACCTCAGATATGCAGATGACACCACCTTTATGGCAGAAAGTGAAGAAAATCTAAAGAGCCTCTTGATGAAAGTGAAAGAGGAGAGTGAAAAAGTTGGCTTAAAACTCAACATTCAGAAAACAAAGATCATGGGATCTGGTCCCATCACTTCATGGTAAACAGATTGGGAAACAATGACAAACTTTATTTTTGGGGCTCCAAAATCACTGCAGATGGTGACTGCAGCCATGAAATTAAAAGATACTTGCTTCTTGGAAGGAAAGTTATGACCTGCCTAGACAGCATATTAAAAAGCAGAGACATTACTTTGTCAACAAAGGTCCATCTAGTCAAGGCTCTGGTTTTTCCAGTAGTCATGTATGGATGTGAAAGTTGGACTATAAAGAAAGCTGAACACTGAAGAATTGATGCTTTTGAACTGTGGTGTTGGAGAAGACTCTTAAAAGTCCCTTGGACTGCAAGGAGATCCAACCAGTCCATTCTAAAGGAAATCAGTCCTGAATATTCATTGGAAGGACTGATGCTGAAGCTGAAACTCCAATACTTTGGCTACCCGATATGAAGTACTGACTCATTTGCAAAGACCCTGATGCTAGGAAAGATTGAAGGCAGGAGGAGAAGGGAACAACAGAGGATGAGATGGTTGGATGGCACCGCCGACTCAATGGACATGAGTTTGGGTAAACTCCAGGTGTTGGTGATGGACAAGGAGGCCTAGCATGCTGCAGTCCTTGGGGTCACAGAGTCGGACATGACTGAGCAACTGAACTGAACTGAACTGAACTGTGTCCTAGAGAAGTCACTGGAGATTTTGAACAGAATCATGATATTACCCACCTTATCTTTTTTTTTTTTTTGGTAGGCACTACATGACATATGGGATCTTAGCTCCTCAACCAAGGATCAAATCTGTGCTCCCTGCAGTGGAAGCACAGAGTCTTAACCACTGGACCACAAGGGAAGTTCCCCCATGTTATCTTTTAATGAGATCAAAGTGCGTACTCTAATTTAAAAACAAACAAACAAGCAAAAAAAGAGCTATAATGATGTTAATAGACACCAGCTCTACAGTTTTGGCTATAAGAAAATAAAAAGATAACAGTGACATATAGTAATGTCTGTGGGTACAGTGAGAAATAGGGAGAGTCCAGTAACTTTTAAAGTAGATCCAAAAAAATGTGCTAACATGGTTGGAGTAGAGTAGGGGAGAAGTAGTCAAGGTTTTCTACCAGAGCTTTGGAAGAATTTGAGTTGAAAGAATTGACTAGGATGGGGAATACTTAAAGGAGCAGGTTTGGAGAGGATATGAGGAATTCAGATTTGGACATTACCTCAGTTTTGTGGGGCTGTTGTAACAGAGTCACAAATGGTGTGGATTCAATAATACAAATTTTTTGTCTCACAGTTCGGGAGGCTGGAAGTTCAAAATCAAGGAGACAGCAGGGTTGGTTCCTTCTGAGGTTGTGAGGAAAGGATCTCTTCCAGATCTATCACTTTGGCTTGTACATCCTATCTTTTGTCCATATCTTTTCACACTGTCTTCCTTCCTTGAGTGCCTCTGTCCAAATTTCCCCCATAAACAAGGACACCAGTCACATTGGACTACAGTCCACTCTAGTGACTTCAGTTCAACTTGATTATCTCTGAAAATGCTTTAATCTCCAAACAAGGTCACATTTTGAGGAACTAGAGGTTAGAATTTCAACATATTGTAGAGGTGGAGGGGACACAATTCAATCTATAACAGACATGGCAAGATCAGGTTGACAAAATGCTATGTTATCTGTCCACGCCAAGTTAAATGTTAAAATTATAGTGACATATTATAAATTCTAGAAATAGAATGTCCCAAATAATGTTAAATGCCTTTATTGAGGTCAGGATTTGTCATTCTTTTTGTTTGTTTGGTTGATTTTAAACTTCACATGCTTTTTAATATAGTGGATTAAATATATTAGAAAATGTTACCTGAGAAATTCTTTAGCTGTAATTCACAGTTTATTAAGGTTTTTTTTATATAAGAACATTTATAATCTTCCCTGATTATTATATATTATTATTATTATTATACTGACAAGAAGTATGAAGGCAGACAGATATAGGATCAAATAATTCAACCACTCAGTTATGTCACCACAAACCTTAGGCTGTTCATATTTCACTTCTACCATTCACAGAGCATTTCTACCATCCTATGACTATCTTATGATATGACTGAGCAACTGAACTGAACTGAACTGATGACTATCCCCTTATCACCGCAAGATGGCTGCCACAGCTCCAGGTAATATATCCCTACACAACCATGGTCAAAGAGAAAGAGATTCTTTTTCATTATAGATTTAAATC
Organism: Bubalus bubalis; assembly: GCF_019923935.1. Taxonomy (NCBI): domain Eukaryota; kingdom Metazoa; phylum Chordata; class Mammalia; order Artiodactyla; family Bovidae; genus Bubalus; species Bubalus bubalis. The sequence continues at coordinate 166,729,070 of NC_059158.1, forward strand.
TTTTCCAGAAAACTTATACTCACAAACTCTTGCAGATTTGTTTTCGGAGACTTGGGACTCTGTCATGTTCTATATTCAAGGGAGACAAGGAACTAAGCATCTTGTAGTTTCCATTTTTAAGGGAAAGAGACATTGCCTTTAAATTGCAACAAAAATGAAAAGGACACTGTCTTCTACAATAAGTCTTAAATAAATACCTAATGGGTGAATGGTAGACAGTCATGGTTATTGAAGGTCAGTGAAGTCAGTGATTACCCACTATTTTCTTCCTGTGTGCATATTGTCTTAAGTAAACTCTAGACTCCATAGGATATCACCTTTGATATTAGATACTTGACTTTATAATTTCCAACTAAAGAGTAGCATAAGCACTACCACCAATTTGCTTTACTTGGATTCCCAATTTAGAATATCTGGAAAAAAAAAAAAAAACCAAAGCATAGGAAGAGAATCAACAATGAGGCAAGACATCATACAACAAATAGAAAATTTGACAAGAATCAGTAGAGTACTATGATGTTTTTAATTACACTACCATTTTATAAGTCATTGTTAGTCAATAGGGAATACCAAAAGCAATCGATGAACATTTTATGAGAAGGGAAACTCCTGTACAGTATGAGAGTTGTAAGATTAAACTGATGGTACTATCAGAAGTCTTCCAAGCAAGAAACCAAATTAATGGACTCAAGGACCTCTTAAGTTTTACTGAATGTTTTGTCTATGCCACTTAGTATTGAATCATCTTCTTAATCCTGTTACTGATTTAACTGTTTAATATGTGTACTATTTCTTTTTCTATTGTGTAGAAAACTCTTTGATGATAAAGGGTGTATCTTTTACAGCAGCATCTCAACTAGAGGTGATGTTGTGCCTCCAGGAGACATTTAGAGAAGACTGGAGACATGTTAATTGTCACAAGTCAGGCTGATGGCATGTAGTGGGTAGAGGCCAAAAACACTGATAAATAATCTCCAAAGCAATGAGCAGTTCCCTCCACCATCATCAACAGAAAGATGTCTGAACCATAAGTAGTGCTGACGTTGAGAGACCATGCTTTTACAGATGGTCCTCAAAATTCCTTATTTAATATAATAGACATTTGAATTGTGCCAATTCTTATAATTAAGAATTCAGCTGTGACCAGCCACTAATGTTTTCTTCTAATACCTTGTAATGTGAACAGCTCAGACTCAACAGATTTCTACATGCATGGACATTTGCATGCTCCCCAAGAATGTGGCAGAGAAGGCGATGGCACCCCACTCCAGTACTCTTGCCTGGAAAATCCCATGGATGGAGGATCTTGGTAGGCTGCAGTCCGTGGGGTCGCAAAGAGTCGGACAGGACTGAGCGACTTCCCTTTCACTTTTCACTTTCATTGAAGAAGGAAATGGCAACCCACTTCAGTGTTCTTGCCTGGAGAATCCCAGGGACGGGAGAGCCTGGTGGGCTGCCGTCTATGGGGTCGCACAGAGTCGGACACGACTGAAGCGACTTAGCAGCAGCAGCAGGAGCAGCAGCAGCAGCAAGAATGTGGAGGTTGCATGCAGTTCTACATGCAGTTCTAAGGTGACTGTAGATGTTCTGGAAATACTTGCTGAACAGAATTGAAATTAATTTGATGTCCAGACTAATAAAACATCTTTGGGCCCTTGCAAATATCTCTGCTTGCGGTTCAAACTAGTTGAAAGGGCTTAAACTGATTGCAAATTTATGTTGTGAAGTTCTAACACAAGTGCTGTTAAACACTGTTAAATGATTGCAGCAGAGAAGGCAATGGCACCCCACTCTAGTACTCTTGCCTGGAAAATCCATGGACAGAGGAGCCTGGTAGGCTGCAGTCCATGGGGTCGCTAAGAGTCGGGAACGACTGAGCGACTTCACTTTCACTTTTCACTTTCATGCACTGGAGAAGGAAATGGCAACCCACTCCAGTGGTCTTGCCTGGAGAATCCCAGGGACGGGGAAGCCTGGTGGGCTGCCGTCTATGGGGTCACACAGAGTCGGACACGACTGAAGCGACTTAGCAGCAGAAGCAGCAGCAAAAGATTGCAGATGATTCATCTATTTTATTTGCAGTGAGAACATCTGAGAGAGGTAACAAAGTAGTTTAAAGCAATTTCCACCAACAATTTGAGGAAATTAGAAAAGATACCAGAAAACTATACTGCGAGAGGGAAATGAAATGCATGGCCTTTCAATGATGAGCCCTGTATGTTCCATGGAAATAGTATTTATTTCCCAAGAATGGGTCATATACTTTATTTATTATTATTATTATTATGGGAAATATATTATTTCCCATATATCTTATTCTGACCAAGCGCTACTTGATCATTTTCAATTTCCAGGGGAAGACATTAAGGAGAATATGTTGCATGAGTAGCTGTTCTGTGTTACACTTTCTAGTAAGTTGTTGCATTTGTTTGCAGTTTTCTTAAATTGTGAAAAATAAAAGAAAGAAAGATACAAGTAGGGCTTTTCTCCATTATGTTCAAGTGTTTGGCCAGAAGCTCCCCTGAGATTCTGTGATAGTTCATCTATAATATGGTACAATTGGATCATCATTATACTTACATGCCATCTGTTCACTTCTCTAATTCTGCTTTTTTACCCACTTGTTTCCTTTTCAACTATTTTCGTCTCAAGTGATACACATTTGCTAAAAAAATTCCAAGCATATTGGGTGTAGGAGGACTTCTGGACAAGTGGCTTTCAGAGTGTTAGAAGATAGAATTTCATTTAATATGCATGCATCTATTTCATTTAGAGCTGGTTTTTGAGGTCCTATATTTGGGAAGTTCATTAAACTGCACATTTCACAGTTTTGCTGTTCTTTTCTCTTTAATGATGTTATTTGGATTCAGGCCCACATTCAGGAGAGTTGGAATGAAGCCAGTTTGTAGAATTTGGTATCTGAATTTCTAATCATTTTAGATTATGAATTCTGCATCACACATTACATTCTGCCCCCTGATACACATATATTATCCTTATAGAGCCAAAACTGATCATTCTCAACCCATTTTCAAATTAAAATATAAGACCAGGTATATGGCTATCTCATCATGCTTTCTAGTGCAAATCCTTCCCACCACCCCCCCAAAAAATGCTATATTTTCCAGTTGAGAGTAGTGTTTCTATTGCATTCAGTAATAATTGAAAAACTCTAGTGTTTAACAATAATTCCGTTCTGCTATTACCTAACAATTGACAAGGTAACAAACATGAGTGTAACTAATGCAATACATTGTACACTACATACAGGTACTTACACTAAACACTTTATGTATGTTCAGTGATTCACACACATAAGAATTTAGGAGTAAAAATATAAGTATATTGAGGTTCAGTTCCATTCAGTTCAGTTCAGTCACTCAGTCGTGTCTGACTCTTTGTGACCCCATGAATCGTAGCACATCAGGCCTCCCTGTCCATCACCAACTCTCGGAGCCCACCCAAATTCATGTCCATTGAGTTGGTGATACCATCTAACCATCTCATACTCTGCCGTCCCCTTCTTCTCCTGCCCTCAATTATACCCAGCATCAGGGTCTTTTCAAATGAGTAGCTCTTCGCATCAGGTGGCCAAAGTATTGGAGTTTCAGCTTCAACATCAGTCCTTCCAATGAACACCCAGGACTGATCTCCTTTAGGATGGACTGGTTGGATCTCCTTGCAGTCCAAGGGACTCTCAAGAGTCTTCTCCAACACCACAGTTCAAAAGCATCAATTCTTTGGCACTCAGCTTTCTTTATAGTCCAACTCTCACATCCATACATGACCACAGGAAAAACCATAGCCTTGACTAGATGGACCTTTGTTGGCAAAGTAATGTCTCTGCTCTTGAATATGCTGTCTAGGTTGGTCATAACTTTCCTTCCAAGGAGTAAGCGTCTTTTAATTTCATGGCTGCAGTCACCACCTGCAGTGATTTTGGAGCCCCCCAAAATAAAAGCTGTCACTGTTTCCACTGTTTCCCCATCTATTTGCCATGAAGTGATGGGACCAGATGCCATGATCCTAGTTTTCTTAATGTTGAGCTTTAAGCCAATTTATTCACTCTCCTCTTTCACTTTCATCAAGAGGCTCTTAGGTCTTCTTCACTTTCTGCCATAAGGGTGGTGTCATCTGCATATCTGAGGTTATTGATATTTCTCCAGGCAGTTTTGATTCCAGCTGTGCTTCCTCCAGCCCAGCGTTTCTCATGATGCACTCTGCATAGAAGTTAAATAAGCAGGGTGACAATATACAGCCTTGATGAACTCCTTTCCTATTTGGAACCAATCTTGTTCCATGTTTGAGGTTCAGTGGTAGTGAGAAATTCAGCAACTTTACATGACTAGTAAATTTTGGAGCTAGAGTAAACCAGATTTTTCTAATCTCAAAACCACATTCTTAACAACTGAGTAAGTTCTTATTGGCTTGAGTGGTACAAGATTCCCTATCAATAGCAATGACATTATAAGGATCTCAGGGAATCTGCATGATGAGATGAGACTTACCCACTAGTTTCTTTCTTTCCCATTACCAGGACAAGCATTTCAACTCTACTGAAAGTAGAGACAAGATGGTAAAAGAGAAAGTCATTAAGTCAGAATTGACTTAAATAAATTAGATGTTGAGTCACATCTGTGAGTGAAAGAAACCTGAACTCAAAATACTTACTTAGGTTATAGATTCCTCTTCAGGCAAACCGTTAGGTAACAAGAAGAGTCCTAAAAGATTGTGCATGTTTTCTTAAACTATGAGTTAAATTAGACTTAAAAGTTACTAAACACAAAAATTAGAGTGTTTCTATACACTAGCAATGAACAATCCAAAAAGAAATTAAGAAAACAATTCAGTTTACAATAGCATCAGAAGAGTAAAATGTCTAGGAATAAACCTTATGAAGGAGACAAAAGACTTTGCACTTAAAGCTACAGAATGTTGCTGTAATAAATTAAAGTAGACACAAATAAATGGAAAGACATTACATGTTAATGGGCTGGAAAATTTAATATTGTTAAGATGTAAATACTATCAAAGTTAGCTACAATTTAAAGCAATACTTATGAAAATTCTAATGGTATTTTTTGTAGAAATAGAAAAATTCATTCTACAACTCATATGGAATCTCACAGGAACCCAAATACCCCAAAAAAATCTCAATAAAAAACACAGAACAAAGCTGAATTTTCTGATTTCAAAACATAACAAGGCTACAGTTATCAAAACAGTGTGGTACTGGCACAAAGACAAATATATAGACCAAAGGAAAAGGAAAAAGAGCCTAGAAATAAACTCTCACAGACCTGGTCAAATGATTTTGATAAGGGTGACAATGTGATTTAATGAGGAAAGAGCAGTCTTTTTAAAAGTCTTTTTACAGTGTTGGAAAAACTGGATATCCACACATGAAAGAATGAAGCTGGTCAATTATTTTACACTATATGCAACAGTAAACTAAAAATGGTCAAAACTTCAATGTAAAAGCTAAAACTATAAAAAAGGGATTTTACATTTTACAAAGCTATATTGCTTAGAAAGAAAGGTAAGGGGAAAGCTTCACATGATTTGATTTCTTGGACATGATACCAAAAGCACAAACAATAAGAATAAAAATAGATATATTGGATTACATAAAAATTTAAAACTGCTGCTGCTGCTGCTACTAAGTCGCTTCAGTCGTGTCCAACTCTATGCGACCCCATAGACTGGACTATGCAGCCCACCAGGCTCCCCCGTCCCTGAGATTCTCCAAGCAAGAGTACTGGAGCGGGGTGCCAAAACTACTCTGCACCAAACAATCAACAGAGTAAAAAGATAACTTGTGGAATGGAAGAAAATATTGAGTCCATATATCTGACAGGTTAATACCCAGGATATATAAAGAACTGCACAAGTCAACAACAACAAAAAACAAATAACCTGTCTTAAAATTGGGAAAAGGACTTGAACAGACATTTCTACAAAGAAAATATACAAATGTTCAACAAGCATATGAAATGCTCAAATTACTAATTATTAGCAAAATGCAAATCAGAATGACAATGAAGTATCATCTCATACCCATTAGGATGGCTACTATCAAAAAAGAAAATAGAAAGTAATGAGTTTGGCAAGGATGTAAAAAAGTTAGACCTTCTCATATACTATTGATAAGAAAGTAAAATGGTTTAGTCCCTCTGGAAAACAGTGTCAGTTCCTCAAAAAATTGAAAATAGAATTATAAAGTCTAGCAATTTCACTTTTGGGCATATATCCAAACTAACTGGAAGTAGGATCTGGAAGAGAAATTTGTACATTCTTATTCATAGCGCTGTAATTCATAATACAACATAAAGAAACTGGGAGGATACTAGACTGAGTTAAGGAAACTGGTCACAAAAAGATAAATACTCTTTGATACCATTGATATGATGTGTTTAGAGTAGATAAATTCATGGCAACAGAAACTAGAATGGTGATCTCCAGGGGGCTAGAGAGAGAAGAAAGAGGGAGCAGTTGTTTAATGAGTATAGAGTTTCGGTTTTGCAAAATAAGAAAATTTTCAGATTAATTGAACAACAATGTGAATACACTTAACCCTACTAAACAGTATACTTATAAATGGTTAAGGTGGTAAATTTCATGATTTTATCACAATTAGAAAAAGGTTTTAGAGTTAATAAAATACCCTCAGTGCCCCCCAAAAGGCAGTAACAATGATAGGACTTGTCACAGGGATACAAGAATCAACTGGAAGAGCTCAAATTTGCATCAGTCTAAATAACAAAATAAAGTAGTATTAAGCTATAACTGAAAGTGTAAAATAAATATTCACGATTTTATACTGAAAATGAAATAACTACATAAACATTGAAATTCTTCTTTGTACTATCGCTAGTTGGTTTTGACAGTTTTGAGATGTATTGGTCAGGTGTTTTGTAGACGGTCTCTCAGTTGGGATTTATCTGATATTTTTCTCATGATTAGATTAGCGAGATGGATTTGGGGGAATAAAACCACAGAAGTAAAGTGTCATTCTCAATAAATCATAACAAGGGTACGTGCATACTATCAACATGACTTCTAACTATTGATGTTGACCTAGATCAGCAGATTTGAGGTAGTGTTTTTCAGGTTCCTCCACTGTAAAATTTCTCTTTTCATGTAGGGACAGTCTGTAAAATACCTGACTAGGAGGTCTCAACACTGTCACCTCTTAAAAAACAAAGTAAGTCTGAGAAACTCTCCCAGTCAAGAGGAACATAAGGAGACATGAGGACTAAATAGAATGTGGTATTCTTGGACAAAATCCTGGGACAGAAATAGGACATTAGATAAAAACTAAGGACATTCTGAATAATCTATGCACTTTAGTTAGTAATAGTTTATCATTTGGGGTTTAAGTGTAATAAGTATTCCATACCTGGTGTGGGGAAAACAGCTCTCTGTACTAACATCACAATAATTTTCTAAATCCAAAACCAGAGACATTACTTTGCCAACAGAGGTGCATATAGTCAAAGTCATAGGTTTTCCAGTAGTCACATATGGATGTGAGAGTTGGACCATAAAGAAAGCTGAGCACTGAAGAATTGATGCTTTTGAACTGTGGTGCTGGAGAAGACTCTTGAGAGTCCCTTGAGCTGCAAGGAGATCAAACCAGTCAGTCTTAAAGGAAATCAGTCCTGAATATTCATTGGAAGGACTGATGCTGAAGCTGAAACTCCAATACTTTGGCCACCTGATGCAAAGAACTGGCTCACTGAAAAAGACCCTGATGCTGGGAAAGATTGAAGGCGGGAGGAGAAGAGGATGACAGAGGATGAGATGGTTGGATGGCATCACCAACTCAATGGACATGAGTTTAAGTAAGATCTGGGACCTGGTGATGGACAGGGAAATCTGGAGAGCGGCAGTCCATGGGGTCACAAAGAGCCAGACAGAACTGAGCGACTGAACTGAACTGAACTGAAAACTCTTCTAAATTGAAGCTTGTTAAAAAGGAAAGGAGAAAAAAAATGTAACTGGAATTAAGTAAAAAGAAAAAGGTAAACATCATTGTTATAGTAATAGTCACTCATCTCAAGCCTTCTCTCCTAACATTTTGCCTACTGATTTTCTCTAAAATTCAGATTTAAAAACAATTAAAATGAAAAAAAAAAGAACAAACAAACACAGGATATAAAAGGGAAATTAATATTTTGAAAAAGAAGAAAAACAACTAAAATGGAATAATCTGTATTTAAAGATCATGGTGAGAAGATGACTGTGTTTAAATCATCTGTGGCCCTGCATCAAAGCCTCCATGGGTTTGTAAGTGAGATACAAAAAGATCACCATTCTCTCTATATGGAGCTATTTGATGAAAGTCAGCCTGTTCAGCAGCCCTTACACATAATTTCAGCACAAGGAAGAATGGCAAAAGTCAAATTTAAACCTTGAGGCTCTGGACAGTCCATGCAGTCAGAACTCGGTGAGAAACAGGCTAACATGATGTATTTCCTCCTCTACAAACAGCACACCATACACCTGCTTTCTACAAGCTATAAAGGGATGGAGTTTTGTATCAGAGTTCTAAACCCTCTACTATCTAGTTGTCAATCTTTGGTAGTCCAAAGGGATGTCAAACACTCTAACCACCAGCAAAACAATTTCAAGGTCAGCTAATGGTCTGTCAGTGTGCAAAAGCCACAAGGACTGTATCAATTGGCATTTCCCTTCTCCTCATCTCAAGAAACAGCTGCTTTCCCATTTGCTTGGCAGGTTGCCAAAGAAACACAGTTAGTTAACATAGAACTGTCAATAGTCCATAGTAGCCAGACTTGATAAAGTAATCGGGAGGGGATATCATTTAATCAAGGTCTTTGAAACAGGGGAAAGCAATTGGGATTGCTAATCAGGTAATTGCAGGGGGTATTGCTCAGAAATAATTTGTATTGACCTGGTAGAACGGCAAGTCCAGCGTACAGTCAGTAGGAAGGGTTTTTCATGCTGGTGCATCCTCACTATTCCATCCTCACTATGACGGCTAATCTTTGCGCAGTGTGCAAATGAGATAGGAATCCACTCTTCCGTGGCACTCAGCTCCCTAAATGTCACATTCCTGGCTTGTGCAAGGCACAGATATTGACTAGACTGTCCCTGGGGAAAACAGACTTTGCTGAACCTTTGAAGGAAAATACAGACACAATGGATCACATTCACAGTCATTTACATATTGACCTGATTACATTCAAAAATGTGATTATGAATAACATGAGTTTCTATCCCAGTAGGGAATTGAACATCCTGTGGATTTTTCTCAGAAATTCCAAGGAAGTGCCTTAAGTAGATTCCTCTTGATTTATAATACATTTTCAACAAAGGTTGCCAGGGAATATATAAATTATAAAAAATACAATACTAAACACTTCTGAATGAGGCTGTAAAAAGTGATTCACATATTAAGATTTGTGTATTTGTTTATGATCCCTTTGTTATTACAAAGATAATTTAAGGTAGCTTCCAATTCTTCATAAAATATAGCCAAATAAAAATAAACTCAATATCAGCCATAACATGAAATAAAATTAAATATTAAAATTATAAAATAGATTAACAGTAGTAATGATTAAGGAAACTCTTCAGAAAGGGAAAAATGTTGAATACTTGCTGTGTACTAGAAAGAGTACTGGTTTTCTTCACTGAATTTTTTGTGGATATTTTACAATAGTTTCTTTTATTCTTCCATTACCTTAATTTGCCTATATTCTATATATTGACATTATTATAAAGATGGAGCTAGAGACCACTACTTGTTAGTTATGTATTTTGAGACAAGTTGAATAAAGTTCTGGTTATCTGATTCTTTGTTTCCTCCCTGGAAAGTTGGGCTAGAAACAAATGCTGACTTAAAGTTGTGCTGTTTTAGGTTATACAGTGCTTACCACACTGTGTCATAGAATGTAGTAATCACTTAATAAACGCTAGCTATTAATATCTCTCCTTATCTTTTGCCTTATTTCTTCCCAAGCTGTGCTTCAGAACACTGCAATCCTTCCCTTAAATAAAAGATGGGAATAATTACCAATGCCTGGTCATTTGACAGAAGACAGTTATAGTTCCACAACTTGATGTGATCTAGACAGAATTCTATGAATCTGTACAAATATGACAAAGGCACAATTATTTAATGTGTGACTATCCTTAGCTTTGAACCATCTTTGGCCTACCCACTGCATATGTCAAAGAAAATCTTGTGCTTGCTCATCACACCTCTTCCTCCCAGCCCCAGTCTTTGCTCTTTAAAAAAGAATTCTATCTGATTAGTTTATGAAATCGTGTGATGTATGAGACTAGATGTTAAAGACTTATTGTAGTGATCATTTTGCAATATATACCAATAATGAATCATGTTGTACACCTAGTATTGGATGTCAATTGTACCTCAGTTTTAAAAAATCTATGACAAAATAGGCAAGAACATACAATGGAGAAAAAGTCTTTTCAATAAGTGGTGCTGGGAAAACTGGATACCTACATGCAAAACAGTGAAATTAGAACACTCCCTAACACCATACACAAAAGTAGACTCAAAATGGGCTAAATAACTAAATGCAATGCCAGACACTATAAAACTCTTAGAGGAAAACATAGGCAGAACACTCTTTGACATTAATTGCAGTGAGATCTTTTTTGATCCAGCTCCTAGAATAATGAAAATAAAAACAAAAATAACAAATAAGATCTAATTAAGCTTAAATTAACATAAAACAAATCTTTTTGCGGAAGAAATGTAAACACTCAGTAAATTTACAGAAAGGTATTAAACCATGTTGATAACTGATTAAAGTCTCATTAAATAATTAGCTAATGAAAACTACTTAACAAATCCACATTGGTTGATATGAAAAATTCTATATGATATATTAAGCGAATAAAGTCTGTTATTAAACCCTATACATAGCATGATCCCATTGTAGTGTAATTTTAAAATGTTCTTATGAGTAGAATACTCGTATAAAATACACTCATGAGTAGGCACACTAAATCTAAGGGTTTATCAGTTCAGTTCACTTCAGTCACTCAGTCGTGTCCAACTCTTTGTGACTCCATGAATTGCAGCACCCCAGGCCTCCCTGTCCATCACCAACTCCTGTAGTTTACTCAAACTCACGTCCATGGAGTTGGTGATGCCATCCAGCCATCTCATCCTCTGTCGTCCCCTTCTCCTCCTGCCTCCAATCCCTCCCAGCATTAGTCTCTTCCAATGAGTCAACTCTTCGCATGAGGTGGCCAAAGTACTGGAGTTTCAGCTTTAGCATTAGCCCTTCCAAAGATCACCCAGGACTGATATCCTTTAGAATGGACTGGTTGGACATCCTTGCAGTCCAAGGGACTCTCAAGAGTCTTCTCCAACACCACAGTTCAAAAGCATCAATTCTTCAGCACTCAGCTTTCTTCACAGTCCAACTTTCACATCCATACATGACCACTGAAAAAACCATAGCCTTGACTAGATGGATCTTTGTTGGCAAAGTAATGTCTCTGCTTTGTAATATGCTATATAGAAACATTGGCTATTCATGGGAATACAGATGATTTCATTTTCTTAATTTTTTTATTATCTAATTTTTTTAATAAGCATGTTCAGTTCAGTTCAGTTGCTCAGTTGTGTCCAACTCTGTGACCCCATGAACCACAGCATGCCAGCCTCCCTGTCCATCACTAACTCCTGGAATTTACACAACTTCATGTCCATTGACTCTGTGATGCCATCCAACCATCTATCTCATCCTCTGTCATCCCCTTCTCCTCCTGCCCTCTATCTTTCCAAGCATCAGGGTCTTTTCAAATGAGTTAGCTCTTCACATCAGGTGGCCAAAGTATTAGAGTTTCAGCTTCAACATCTGTCCTTCCAATGAACACCCTGGACTGATCTCCTTTAGGATGGACTGGTTGGATCTTCTTGCAGTCCAAAGGACTCTCAAGAGTCTTCTCCAAATAAGCATGTACTATTCTGATAATCAGAAAACAATATCCATTCTGTAAACTACTAATTAGGGCATCAAACAATATTTGCATTTTATCAGCTTATATTTTGGGGACTCCCCAGGAAGCACTAGTGATAAAGAACCTGCCTGCCAGTGCAGGAGACATAAGAGACACAGGTTCAATCCCTGAGTTGGGAAGTTCCCCTGAAAGAGGGAATGGCAATTCACTCCTGCATTCTTGCCTGTAGAACCCCATGGATAGAGGAGCCTGACAGGCTACAGTCCACAGGGTCACAAAGAGTCTGATAGGACTGAAGCCAACTTAGCATGCACATACACAACTTGTATTTTAGACCTTGATTTGTTGGGATTTGGTTTTCCTCCACCAATTTATTTGAATTGATGATATATTCTTTAATTGCTTTAGGGTTTTTAAAATCAATCTAAAATATTACTCTTATTTTCTCTCTTCATGTTATAAAATTTGTGACTTTATAGAGAGATAAAGAGAACCTTAATATCTAAAGTTTCCAGTACACTTCTAATAGCAGCAGCTTGACTATTCCCGTTTTACTTACACACCTATTTTTTTATTTCTCTCACTCTTCTCTTCCCTCCTTCTCAGAAAAAAGGGGCCACCATCCAATTATACAGGTAACACTATTTCAAACATGGGAAATAGATGGGGAAACAGTGTCAGACTTTATTGTTCTGGGCTCCCAAATCACTGCAGATGGTGACTGCAGCCATGAAATTAAAAGACGCTTACTCCTTGGAAGGAAAGTTATGACCAACCTAGATAGTATATTCAAAAGCAGAGACATTACTTTGCTAACAAAGGTCCATCTAGTCAAGGCTATGGTTTTTCCTGTGGTCATGTATGGATGTGAGAGTTGGACTGTGAAGAAGGCTGAGCACCGAAGAGTTGATGCTTTTGAACTGTGGTGTTGGAGAAGACTCTTGAGAGTCCCTTGGACTGCAAGGAGACCCAACCAGTCCATTCTGAAGGAGATCAGCCCTGGGATTTCTTTGGAAGGAATGATGCTAAAGCTGAAACTCCAGTACTTTGGCCACCTCATGCTAAGAGTTGACTCATTGGAAAAGACTCTGATGCTGGGAGGGATTGGAGGCAGGAGGAGAAGGGGACGACAGATGATGAGATGGCTGGATGGCATCACTGACTCTATGGACGTGAGTCTGGGTGAATTCCTGGAGTTGGTGATGGACAGGGAGGCCTGGCGTGCTGCAATTCATGGGGTCGCAAAGAGTCAGACACAACTGAGCGACTGATCTGATCTGATTCCAAACATTTGCAGTCTCACTTTTATCTAAGGTTAAACTCATCAGCTTTGTATATTTTATTATTTCTTAAGTCATTTTTTAGTGCTAGTCTCGGTAAAACCATATACCTTGGCCTATATAGAAAGGTTCTCTGGACTAGATGATGGAGTTCAGCTTCATTATCTTTCAGATAAAAACACCAAGACCTGGAAGGTTCTCATGAACTGGTCTGGATTTGCCAGCTCCTTAGGGCCAGAGCCAGCCATGCCCCTTAGCTATAACTGATGCACAGTATAGCTTCCCCTTCTTCATGCAGCTGACCCATGACACTTACTGCAGGGAATGAAATCCTCAGAGGACAGCCGTATTTTGTAGATGGGAAAGTTAAAGCCCAAACAAATAACTAGGAACTAGCTTCCATGTGTGCTAAGTCACTTCAGTCATGTCCAACTCTTTGTGATCTTATGCACTGTAGCCTGCCAGGCTCCTCTGTCCATGGAATACTCCAGGCAAGAATACTGCAATGGGTTGCCATGCTCTCATCCAGGGGATTTTCCCCACCCAAAGGTTGAACCCACATCTCCTAGGTCTTTCCTGCATTGGCGGGCAGGTTCTCTACCACTAGTGCCACCTGGGAAGCCCAGTAACTAGCTTAGAGGCAGTTTGTTATTTGTTGTCAGAGATGAGAAGAGAGAAGTCACATTCTTTTCTCACCAAACTCAAAGAAAAGTTCTGTATGAATCGGAGATAAGGCTTAGTATGGTGCAGTGGAGCCAACATATGTTTACTGGAACACTGGTTGCCTGTGACAAATGACTTGAAAAATTCTGAAAACTCTGTGCTGCCCTCTGCACAGAGCACACTGGTGCAGTAAATTAAAGCTCCAAGAAGTCCTGCCACAAATGATCCAATTATATATTCTATGACTCAAAATTGCCCAAGAGCATGTGACCATGGAAATTTCTGGCTCATAAAAACTGTCATTATCTTGTAGACATCAGCTCAGATGAGATCAGTCGCTCAGTCATGTCCGACTCTTTGCAACCCCATGAATCGCAGCACACCAGGCCTCCCTGTCCATCACCAACTCCCGGAGTTCACTCAGACTCATGTCCATCGAGTCAGTGATGCCATCCAGCCATCTCATCCTCTGTCGTCCCCTTCTCCTCCTGCCCCCAATCCCTCCCAGCATCAGGGTCTTTTCCAATGAATCAACTCTTCCCATGAGGTGGCCAAAGGACTGGAGTTTCAGCTTCAGCATCATTCCTTCCAAAGAAATCCCAGGGCTGATCTCCTTCAGAATGGACTGGTTGGATCTCCTTGCAGACATAGTGTTCCACTAAACATTTTGTGATATTTTTTGGTTGAGAACAGAGTGACATGCATGCATGCTCAGTGTCTGACTGTTTGGGACCCCATGGACTGTAGCCCACTGGGCTCCTCTGTCCATGGAATTTTCCCAGCAAGCGTACTGTTGTGGATAGCCATTTCCTCCTCCAAGGGATCTTTCCAACCCAGGGATGGAACCCACGTCCCCTGCATCTCCTGCACCAGCAGAATTCTTTACCACTGAGCCATCTGGGAAGAGAAGCTGCCAGTCTCTGTATAGGTGCCCCTGGGCACAAATTTAATTTTCTTCCCTGTAGTCATCTGAACCCAGATAGTAGAGAGCAAAAGGGAACTGGAGATGGTACATGGCCATTCTATTCACATTCCATTGACTGGAACTCATGACCATGGCCATACCTGACTGCAAAGGAGTTTGGAAAACATGGTCTTCAAGTGTGTCCAGGAAGAGAATATGGATCTTAGGAGCAGGAAGTCATCTCTAACCGTCTCTGAGTAGAATTAGTGCCCCATCGGATTGTGAGTCCTTGTGGTAAGGTAACCCAGAGTATCCTAACTGCACTTATCATGGGGCCTGGGGGATGATAGATAAGAGACTTGAAATATTAAACTAGAATTCAGAGAAAAGGCTCTGAACTTTTTAAAAAAATTTTATTGGAGTATAGTTGAATTACCAAGTGTAGTGGCTCTTTAATTCTAATTCATGATAATGCAGGTTGTTTAATCTTTCTGAGTTTCAGTTTCTATAGATGTAAAAAGTGATAATAATAACTACTTTTCCTACTTAATAGAAACTATTAAGTAGGAGATCAAATGAGATATGTATGTAATAGCTTTATAACTGTAAAGCAATCGTAAAGAAATTGTTACGCAATCAGACTTTTCATAATAGAGGTAATATTTTCTAGCCACAGTAGTAGATGTTTGACCCTATGAACTTATCTTTGAGAACTAAATTATGGAAGGGTATTTTATGTGTATCACTTTAGCAATCAGCTGGCAAAGGTTGTGCTAAGCTTCTATATTATATTTGGCGTTTTGAGAATGTGATAGGGTTTGTCGAGAGGATGAAATGCGCTAAGCCACATGAAGTCCTTAGAACACCTGCAACAGTAAGTGGTGAATAATTACTACCGTTATTAGGAGACCTAACATGTGTGGAAAATGATTTGCCCTAAATGCAAAGCTAAGTGGTTTATATATTATTTCATTATCATAACTCTACAATGTAGGTATTATTATCTCATTTTATAAATTAGGATAATTTTCCCCTTTTATTTCCTTCTGTGGTGTCAACATTCATTCATGTTCTGAAAGTCAGATATGAAATGATACCTATGAAGCTACATCTTCCATCAAAGGACATCTCTTATCATTCCTGAAGCCATTTAACAAGAGCGGACTAAACATGTTATAAATGCTACAACAACTTGTTGCAGGAAAGTTGATACTGCTGCTTGCAAAGCTTTCCTTTATTAGTCCAAGATTTGTCGTTAGTGAAACCCAGGTTGCCTCCTCACAGCATCCTTGTGACAAATAAACTTTATTTCTTTACTCTGACACTGCTTGTAAGCAAATATTTTTCAGAAATCAGCAACCAATCTATCTAAATCCACCTGGATTCCATAGAGATATATTACCTTCCTGTATTCTTTACATTTCAGGTTATGATGAAAACAATTTAATAGGTGATCACCATGGGTGATTTCTCCATTACTTTGTCTATTCAAAATTCTTTATCTTCGGTCTCCTAGGGCAACTGAGAGAGGGACAGAACACTTGAGAAGGTATCAAGTAGCTGGAGGAGACTGAAACCTTTGCTGATGAAAGCGCGTTCCTGGGCCTCTGAGTTAGTGACTGTGGTTTTGCGTTCAACACGCGAAAGTCAGGGAATAACAGTGATTTTCCTTCTGCCTAATTTGTTGGCACAAAAACAAACACTACTGAATAAACACTATTAAATATTAAAAATAAACAGACACATGTATTTTATATGCCCAACACAAATAGGAGGCCACAACACGATAAATGAACTGAGCAATGTGAGAAGCTGGCAGTGGGTGCTCAGAGTAGGAAATGCTTACTTCTGATTGAAACATAAGGGAGTGTTTGCTCATTCCTCCTGGGACATCTGCCCTGAGCCCTGCCATGTGAATAAATTTTAGTAAGCAGAAAATCCAGGAAAGACATTTCAGGTGGTATCACTCTGAGTAAAAGCAAACCAAGTGCCTACTGCCATTGAATATGGGTAGAAATATAGATAGAAAATTAGAAGGGAGGAAAAACTTTAGGATGTTAAATAGGAAAAGTAGTCTCAGAAAAGATTGTTATAAACAGTATGAGTTAGTTCCCTAGATGGTAACTTTAAAATCTCTTGATAAGTCTAAAGCCTAAGGTACCTATCAAATGATAGACTACCTTTATGCTGGCTACATAGCCCTCTCCTACAATCATGTGTATATATGTAGTTTAAACATTAGCTTCCACACATTATTAAGTTTGCATATATAATTTTTTGGCCCCTCTGTAAGGCATGTGAGATCTTAGTTCCCTAACCAAGACTCGAATTCATGCTCCCTGAAGTGAAAGTGCTGAGTCAACCACTAGACTGCCAAAGTCCTCCAGCTCATTATTAAAGTGTCAGTGTCAATACTTCACCTAGGGAAAAAACCATCATATAGGAGACCAGATAAGGATCTCAGGAGCTCTTGAGAAGGGCTCTTGAAGGATACTAGAGGTAAAATGTACATGAACTAAATTCAGCTGCTTGGAAAGAAGAATGGTCCTTGATCAATACACTTAAGAGTCAATGCATTCTCGAGATGAGTTGTTTGTCAGTTGCTTCATTTGCTATTATCTTCTCCCATTCTGAAGGCTGTCTTTTCACCTTGCTAATAGTTTCCTTTGATGTGCAGAAGCTTTTAAGGTTAATTAGGTCCCATTTGTTTATTTTTGCTTTTATTTCCAATATTCTGGGAGGTGGGTCATAGAGGATCCACCTAGATGTCCATCAGCAGATGAATGGATAAGAAAGCTGTGGTACATATACACAATGGAGTATTACTCAGCCATTAAAAAGAATACATTTGAATCAGTTCTAATGAGGTGGATGAAACTGGAGCCTATTATACAGAGTGAAGTAAGCCAGAAAGAAAAACACCAATACAGTATACTAATGCATATATATGGAATTTAGAAAGATGGTAACAATAACCCTGTGTACAAGACAGCAAAAGAGACACTGATGTATAGAACAGTCTTATGGACTCTGTGAGAGAGGGAGAGGGTGGGAAGATTTGGGAGAATGGCATTGAAACATGTATAATATCATGTATGAAATGAGTTGCCAGTCCAGGTTCGATGCACGATACTGGATGCTTGGGGCTGATGCACTGGGACGACCCAGAGGGATGGAATGGGGAGGGAGGAGGGAAGAGGGTTCAGGATGGGGAACACATGTATACCTGTGGTGGATTCATTTTGATATTTGGCAAAACTAATACAATTATGTAAAGTTTAAAAATAAAATCAAAAAAAAAAAAAGAGTCAATGCAAAGGAGGGAAGCTGAAGGCTGGCAGCTCCTCTAGAGGGTCCCCCAGAGAGGAAGGACATGGAGAGGAGGGGAGGACATGTGCACAGCGGTGAAACACAGAGCGTATACGTGGGGAGCCAGACCCAATGGACTTGTACTGACTAACTACTGGATATGCTTCTTATCAACAACCTCATCTGAAAGATCTCTAGCCTAGAAATAACAGCACAACCTTATAAGTGCTGAGATGTTCATACAGGCTGAATCAAAGAACTACCATCTTGAGAAAGAGAATTCTTCCCTTATAGGGGCAATTCTTCTCAAGCGATGTGTGTGAACCACGTCATTAGCTTGGGGATGTGAGAGAAAGAGGAATAGTCATGGAGCCCTGTTGGCAGGAGATTTGGGGGTCCTTGCAGCACAGGGACAAGAGAAATGTGGGCACAGATCTAGAGTACAAGTAATACCTTATCCTACAGATTCAAAGACCTTAGACTTGTGACATGTGACATGTGAAAAGTTAGAGAGCATGGGGTATTTATTCCTTTAGTATTTAGAGGAGCAAAAATTGCTACACAGAAAGACTTGTAGAGATGGAATTCCCAAACAACTGGTTGAAAAGCTGATTGAAAACCTGGATCCTAATTTTTTTCCTGCAGTAATATAGTCTAGAAATCAAGATCTTCCAATATTAATTTTATTTTCTCCTTCTCCAAAAAAAAAAAATCTACAGAACAAAGTGCCAAATTATTATATTTTGGAAAAACTACCATTTGCAACATATGGATAAACAATTATAGACTTGAAAATTGATGTTACCTCTATTAGCTGCAGTGCACACATTTGTTAGGATCAACATTGGTATATATTTATTTTAATCTTTTAGCACCACTGTAAAAATATAGCCTGTCAACATTACAACATACTTTATGCTGAATACCAGTGAAAGCCTGACCTTTAGTTTGCTGACTACATGAACCATGAATGTGCCATAGCATTCCAGAGGACATAAGAATGTTAAATCTCCCTTACATTTTAAAGTTTAGATGGATTTAACTTCCCCTTCCACTTGTATTCATTCCAGCCATGCAGATTCTGCACAACACAATGGAATGTGTGAGGAAAGGGGTCAAAGAGAGTGCATTGTGGTTAAAAAAAAAAAAAAAAAAAACACTGAAAGCTGCAAATTTTCAGGGCCAGATTTTACCTTTCTCAGTATCATTTGGGTTAACTTAGGCAATCACAGCTTTGGGGAATTATTTTTATTTGTAAGGTAAGAAAGGGTAAGCAATCATATATATGAAATCTAGAAAAATGGTACTGATAATCTCATTTGCAGGGCAGGAATAGAGACACCGATGTAGAGAATGAACTGTGGACACAGTGGAGGCAGAAGCAGGGGTATGAACTGGGAGAATAGCATTGATATATCTATATACACTACAGGGTAGTATAAAATAGAGTATAACCCGGGGAACTCAGCCTGGTGCTCTGTGATGACCTAGAGGGATGGGACTGGGGAGTAGGTGGGATCAGGGGCTTGGTGGGAGAGAGGCTCAAGAGGGAGGGTATATATGCACACTCACAGCTGCTTCAGGTTGTTGTACAGCAGAAACCAACACAGCATTGCAAAACAATTATCCTCTGTAAATAAGGAAAAAACAGCGGGTTAAAATTCACATTTTAATGATCTCTATTGTCAAGAAAATAAAAGTGTAGGAAGTCCAAAGGAAAGACTCAAACTCCAAGGAGCTGAATTCTAATTGCTGGAGCCGAAGTGAGTCAGAAGAGACTTAGGACATCAAATGTGTGTCCCATTCATTTGAAAACACACTGGGTTAAATAAGACTGGTTAGAAAATCCTGAAGAGTTTCTCCTCATCTAAAATCTTATGACCATAAGATTATGCATGCCCAAATCACACACTCATTAATTTTCCTGGGAACATAGGAAAAAAGTCTTTAGTGCAAAAGGTTTGTGTTCCTCAATTTGTTTGCATTTTGTTTTTTATTTTAATCTGTAAATTCAACGTCTAAAATATCCAAAATTTGGAAGCAACTGTAAAAGAAGTTCTAAATGAGGTCTTACTTTCTCATTTTCTTTAATTTACTTAGGAAAGAAGTAAAGCCCCATCCATGTTGCTCAATTGGCAGATGCCACTCTGATTGCCCCCAAAGGTGATTTACTTATATTTTTTTCCCCTTGCTTATAAAACAAGAACTCTTTTAGTTTAGTAATCTGGACGGTATCTGATCTTTGCCTGAAACCTATAGAAAAGGTCTGGAGAGTGGGAGACTATTCTGTGTGGCTTGAACATTACCAATTTGCAGAAGAGCCTAACATTTTCTTTCCTGTCAATTTCACTTTTTATCTTTGTCCCGGGACATGGACCTTCACAATACCATCATTTCCCCCATTTGCCCATGAATTCAACATCTTTTCATTTATTCCTTTGACATCTATCAGTTGAGCACAAATTGTGTGCCAGACACTGAGCTTCATACTGAAAAGGCAATGGTTCATAAAACACAAAATAAAAGTCTTTAGCTCTCTAAGAACATGGATCCCAGTGAAGCCAGGAAACAGGCAATGACACCAACATATGATAAGAACCAAGAAAGTGAAACCATGAAGTGATGTGTTAGGTAACCCAGAGGAGAGTTACCCAAACTTCTCTTACAGGGTCTACATAGGCTTTCCCAAAAAAAAAAAAAAAAAATGATTCCTAAAATAAGAACCAAGGAACAAGTGGAAATTTAATTCATTGCAAGTGGTCTTTCCAGGCAACAAAGCCTAAGACTTATAGTATGCTATATTCATAAATATAAGTACAAATTTGAGAGAAGTAGTTTTGGAGTATAGGGAGAAAAAGGGATGTGGTTGATAAGATAGTCAGGGCTTAACTAATGTAGAGCCATTTAGGTACAACATAATAAATGTTATACATTAGAAAGATTCTACACAAGGTTCCATGAGCCTATCCATCTCATATTCAATGTAAGTTATGTATGTCTACAATAATACTGAGTAACAAACTGTTCCAACTTTCAGTAACTTAAAAGTATGCATATTCATTTGGCTCATGAATCTTCATTTGGGTGATTTAGGCTGGCCTAGATGCACAATCTCCTGGTCTCGTTTAGACCTCCTGACATGTTTATGGGCTTCCCTTGTGGCTCAGCTGATAAAGAATCGCCTGCAATGTGGGAGACCTGGGTTCAGTCCTTAGATTGGGAAGATCTCCTGGAGAAGGGAAAGGCTACCCACTCCAATATTCTGGCCTAGGTTGACAGGACCTTACACAACTGATCTAGGATGGTTTTGAGGCTATTTCAAATGCCTCAGCTCTGTCCAGGCAGGTTCTCATGAAAAGACAGCAGGACTAAAGAAGAAGCAGAAATGTCTAATAGTTTTCTGTTTTTTTTTTTTTTTTTTTTCAGTTTCTATTGGTTCTATCAGCTAACATTCTTATGTCTAGCACAAGATACATGGCCACCTCAGAGTGAAACATTCCTATCTCAGGAGAAGCACTGCAAGTCATGTGGCAAAGAGAATGGTTACAGGGTTGGCTAAAGAATCATGACGATTAATGCCATCAATCAATCAAACACACAATCCCTGCTGGGTGCTGGAGTCTGTGCTTCCCAAGATGACGACTAATCTAAAAGATGACAATGATTTCATTGGATGAGATCATTTCCTAAATGGATCACTCGCCCACAGCCCCTCACAGCACATGCCCTAGAAAGCTATATGCTTTGTCTTCAATTTTTCTGAGACAGCACCCTGCCTTCTCCTAAGAGTCAAGTATTGCTGGCACTTGGGAAGAAATCAGAGAAGAGAAAAGTAAGATAGAAGTGGAAGAGAAATAGGTTCATACAAATAGATGTTTTAGCAAAGTTTGGGAAATGGTACAGATGCATCTATTTGCAAGGCAGGAACAGAGATGCAGACAAAGGGAACAGATATGTGGACCCAGAAGGGCAGGGGGGAGGGGAAGATGGGATGAATTGGAAGAGTAGCGCTGACATATAGACACTGCCATGTTTAAAATAGATAGCTATTGGGAAGATGCTGAATAACACAGGGAACTCAGCTTAGTGCTCTGTGATGACCTAGAGTGGTAGGATGAGGGGGAGGAAGAGGATAAATGTATACACAGAGCTGATTCACTTTGTTGTACACTAGAAGTGAACACAGCAATTATATCGCAATAAACAAGGAGATCAGCCCTGGGATTTCTTTGGAAGGAATGATGCTAAAGCTGAAACTCCAGTACTTTGGTCACTTCATGCGAAGAGTTGACTCATTGGAAAAGACTCTGATGCTGGGAGGGATTGGGGGCAGGAGGAGAAGGGGACGACAGAGGATGAGATGGTTGAATGGCATCACTGACTCGATGGACGTGAGTCTGAGTGAACTCCGGGAGTTGGTGATGGACAGGATTCATGGGGTCACAAAGAGTCGGACACGACTGAGCGACTGAACTGAACAGAATTGAAACAATAGATTTTAGAAAGAAAATCGTTCAATGTAATTAAACCTATGTAAAAGTGTATCATATAGTACCAAACAGTGTAAGTACTTTTGTCAAGATCTCAGTCCTCTCTCTTACATGCATACACATACACATACATTACTACTACTACTACTACTAAGTCGCGTCAGTCATGTCCGACTCTGTGCGGCCCCATAGACGGCAGCCCACCAGGCTCCCCTGTCCCTGGGATTCTCCAGGCAAGAACACTGGAGTGGGTTGCCATTTCCTTCTCCAGTGCATGAAAGTGAAAAGTGAAAGTGAAGTCACTCAGTCGTGTCCGACTCTTAGCGACCCCTGGACTGCAGCCCACTAGGCTCCTCCATCCATGGGATTTTCCAGGCAAGAGTACTGGAGTGGGGTGCCATTGCCTTCTCCGACATACACATTAGATGAAAGCTATTATCATCTTATCCTCCCAATTTCACTTTTGAGAAAACTGAGGCTCACCGAAGTTATAAAACACATAGCACCTGAATTTTAAACCCAGCAGTTCAATTCCAGAACCCGTTTGTTTAAATAATGTATTCCAAAATTGTCTTATCCCCAAATGTTCTAAATCCTTCCCTCAGAGAAGAGTGTGCTTGAGAAGACGTTCCAAAGTCTATTTATTATACACTTTTCCTAAAAGTAAATGCCAAGACCCATGAACACTTCCTATAAATGAATAATGCAGTGAAAACTTCAGAAATGTATAGATTGGTGTCATGGCGAGTCTGCTTCCCTAACAAGTTTATCTTTGATCAGTGGCTCATTTACATGGATTTTGTCTGTGTGTCAATCCTCGTGATTTGTGGCACTGCATATTTTAGAGCTTGACATATGCATTCTTTTCACAAGCCAGGTTTCACAGCAGCCTCCATTGTCTATGATAATGTAGAAAGCACGTCGGTAATATAGAAAGCCCAGTTTCTTTCCACATTATGTGAAGACAGTTATTCAGACAAGTCTAACAATTGTTCTACCCTCCTATGTGTTCACTAGATTGCCATATTTCCCTGCGGATAAAATATCTATTTATTCAAGAGCATATCTACTAAACATCCCCTCTCTCCTCTGCACTGAGCCTAGGATAAGAGGTACACGAGAAATAAATGACTCTTTTACAGACAATCCAGGGAGTCGCAGAGTTTGACATGACTGAGCGAATGAGCACACAAGGGAGAGAGACAAAAAAACCCATAATTAAGAATAATTATTATTTAAAATAAAACCTACAGGGTTCAACCAACACTGTAGATCTATGCCTGGATGCCTGTAACAACCTTACTCTTATTAGAATAGACAAGGAAATCCTTTCTGGAGTGGTAGCATTGGGGTTCACCCTGACAAATTCAGAAGATTGAGAAGATGTGTGCAAGGAGTTGTCTTTAATCAAAGTACTCAGGAAATGTAGAAGCTGTGTTATTCAAGTGTTGTTAAAATGAGAGAACCAGGAAGCCACATTTGTTCCTGCCCTTCTCATGAAATATAATTGCCTTCTTTCCTTTCTTGGTTGTGAAAGTGTGAATTGTTCAGTTGTGTCCGACTTTTTGTGGCCCCATAGACTGTAGCCCTCCAGTCTTCTCTGTCCATGGGATTGTCCAGGCAAGAATACTAGAGTGGGTAGCCATTCCCTTATCCAGGGGATCTTCCAAACCCAGGGATCGAACCCTGGTATCCTGCATTGCAGACGATTCTTTACCATCTGAACTACCAAGGAAGCCCTCCTTGGTTATATATATTCAATCAAGATGAACGTTGCTCTGGTTAATCAGGGTCCCACAATCCCCTCAATGGCATAGTTCCCATTCTAAGTCTAGGCTCTGTGCTACCTTCAGGTTTGAAATGGGGCACACCCACCAGGAGAAGGTGATGTGAACAGAGACATAGCTTGGTGCCTGAGAAACTTTGGAGCTCCCAGACCTGTAAAGCAAGACCCCAGAACAGCCTCTGACACTCAATATCAGTTGAAAAATAAAGAAGGAATAGATGAAACATCCTGAGCATCTATCCCCTCACTTGTCACATCAGATAAATACTGAATAATTGATACAATTATACAAGGCTTAAATTAGACTAAAGTGTTTAGTTCAGGGCTGGGTTCATGGAAAACCTGAAAGAGATGGTAGCCACTGTGATGAAGAGGCAGAGACTAGGAAGACATATATAATGTCATTCATTTGTATTTCTGCAATGACCAGCACATTGCCCTTAGCTTGCAAGCTAATTAGGTGCTGGCACTTATGAGACATGTACATGGGGTCTGAGGATTTTATTCCTTGTGGACAAGACCTCCAATATATTATTCACCGTTCATTTTCATGTCTCAGGCAGCTACATACACTACATGTTTAATAAATATCTGACACATAATTAGTTGATTTAGTTCCTTTCCACTCCCTTCAGAATATCACTCTTCAGGAAAGAGACCTGTGTAGTTTCTTTTTTTTTGGACCGGGGCTATGATTTCTTCAATCCTAGTGAAAGTAAGGTCTGGGAATCTCTGTCTCCAAATGCAATTTACTGACTTTAATGTCACGGTCCATCAGTGACCAAAATGTGCCTTGTAACTGCCACAGCTTTCCCCAAGCTCAGCAAAGGAATGACTTACCCTCTGGGTGGGTTGTTCAAGAAGAAAAGCCTGCCTGTTACAGGAATAGCCACATCCAGGAGAAACAGCAGTAGCTGTGGGTGGCTCCCAGTGAGTTGGCTCTGACCATGAGGAAGACCGAGACGCATAAATTCTGAGGCAGGTTTTAAAGCCAGTTAAGCTCCTGAAGGGGAATATGAGTTGGGCTCCTTGGAAACTGGAACCCTGCTTAATTTACCTGTCAAAGAGCTTGATGGATTTGTCCATGGAGTTTTTAAATAGAAGATAAAGCTCTTCACTCTGCGTGCTTCTCCCCTGCAGTGGGGAACATATCCATCACTTGCCCAGATCGATGTGGCTAATTCAGGGTCTTCAGCCCACCCCATTGAGTATTCTGTCTCAACTGTGTAAATATCATTATTTGGAGTGGAATTTAAAGATCGCCAATTGTGCTCTCAGTCTGCTTTCCAACAAAGGCTCTAGGGAGCCAGATCCACAGTAGCCTCTTGTCAGTGGTCTGCTGGCATGCCCAGTAGTGGCAGCCTGGCATGTCACCATCAAAGAGGTCCAGACGTGGAGACCTAGACGGGCTTCAGGAGAAGTGAGAGCTTACAAAAGTGGAATGCTCAGCCCACATCATGTTGTTGTTCAGTTGTTCACTCGTGTCCAACTCTTTGCAATCCCATGGACTGCAGCACGCCAGGCTTCCTTGTCCTTCTCCATCTCATGGAGCTTGCTCAAACTCATGTACATTGAGTCAGTGATACTTTTCAACCATCTTATCCTCTGTCATCCCCTTCTCTTCCTGCCTGTAATCTGTCCTAGCATCAGGGTCTTTTCCAATGAGTCGGTTCTTCAAATCAGGTGGCCAAAGTATTGGAGCTTCAGCATCAGACTTTCCAATGAATATTCAGGATTGATTTCCTTTAGGATTGACTGGTTTGATATCCTTACAGTCCAAGGGTCTCTCAAGAGTCTTCTCCAATACCACAGTTCAAAAGCATCAATACTTCGGTGCTCAACTTTCTTTATGGTCCAACTCTCACATGCATATATCACTACTGGAAAAGCCATAGCTTTGACTAGACAGACCTTTGTCAGTAAAGTAATGTCTCTGCTTTTTAATATGCTGTCTAGGTTTGTCATAGCTTTTCTTCCAAGGAGCAAGCGTCTTTTAATTTCATGGCTGCAGTTACCATCTCCAGTGATTTTGGAGCCCAAGAAAATAAAGTTTGTCACTGTTTCCATTGTTACCCATCCATTTGCCATGAAGTGATGGGACCAGATGCTGTGATCTTAGTTTTTTAAAGGTGAGGTTTTTTTTTTTTTTTTTTTAATTTTATTTTATTTTTAAACTTTACAAAATTCTATTAGTTTTGCCAAATATCAAAATGAATCTGCCACAGGTATACATGTGTTCCCCATCCTGAACCCTCCTCCCTCCTCCCTCCCCATTCCATCCCTCTGGGTCGTCCCAGTGCACCAGCCCCAAGCATCCAGTATCGTGCATCGAACCTGGACTGGCAACTCGTTTCATACATGATATTATACATGTTTCAATGCCATTCTCCTAAATCTTCCCACCCTCTCCCTCTCCCACAGAGTCCATAAGACTGTTCTATACATCAGTGTCTCTTTTGCTGTCTCATACACAGGGTTATTGTTACCATCTTTCTAAATTCCATATATATGCATTAGTATACTGTATTGGTGTTTTTCTTTCGGGCTTACTTCACTCTGTATAATAGGCTCCAGTTTCATCCACCTCATTAGAACTGATTCAAATGTATTCTTTTTAATGGCTGAGTAATACTCCATTGTGTATATGTACCACAGCTTTCTTATCCATTCATCTGCTGATGGACATCTAGGTTGCTTCCATGTCCTGGCTATTATAAACAGTGCTGTGATGAACATTGGGGTACACGTGTCTCTTTCCCTTCTGGTTTCCTCAGTGTGTATGCCCAGCAGTGGGATTGCTGGATCATAAGGCAGTTCTGTTTCCAGGTTTTTAAGGAATCTCCACACTGTTCTCCATAGTGGCTGTACTAGTTTGCATTCCCACCAACAGTGTAAGAGGGTTCCCTTTTCTCCACACCCTCTCCAGCATTTATTACTTGTAGACTTTTGGATCACAGCCATTCTGACTGGTGTGAAATGGTACCTCATAGTGGTTTTGATTTGCATTTCTCTGATAATGAGTGATGTTGAGCATCTTTTCATGTGTTTGTTAGCCATCTGTATGTCTTCTTTGGAGAAATGTCTATTTAGTTCTTTGGCCTATTTTTTGATTGGGTTATTTATTTTTCTGGAGTTGAGCTGTAGGAGTTGCTTGTATATTTTTTAGATTAGTTGTTTGTCAGTTGCTACATTTGCTATTATTCTCTCCCATTCTGAAGGCTGTCTTTTCACCTTGCTAATAGTTTCCTTTGATGTGCAGAAGCTTTTAAGGTTAATTAGGTCCCATTTGTTTATTTTTGCTTTTATTTCCAATATTCTGGGAGGTGGGTCATAGAGGATCCTGCTGTGATGTATGTCAGAGAGTGTTTTGCCTATGTTCTCCTCTAGGAGTTTTATAGTTTCTGGTCTTACGTTTAGATCTTTAATCCATTTTGAGTTTATTTTTGTGTATGGTGTTAGAAAGTGTTCTAGTTTTATTCTTTTACAAGTGGTTGACCAGATTTCCCAGCACCACTTGTTAAAGAGATTATCTTTAATCCATTGTATATTCTTGCCTCCTTTGTCAAAGATAAGGTGTCCATATGTGTGTGGATTTATCTCTGGGCTTTCTATTTTGTTCCATTGATCTATATTTCTGTCTTTGTGCCGTACCATACTGTCTTGGTGACTGTGGCTTTGTAGTAGGGCCTGAAGTCAGGCAGGTTGATTCCTCCAGTTCCATTCTTCTTTCTCAAGATCGCTTTGGCTATTCGAGGTTTTTTGTATTTCCATACAAATTGTGAAATTATTTGTTCTAGCTCTGTGAAGAATACTGTTGGTAGCTTGATAGGGATTGCATTGAATCTATAAATTGCTTTGGGTAGTATACTCATTTTCACTATACTGATTCTTCCAATCCATGAACATGGTATATTTCTCCATCTATTAGTGTCCTCTTTGATTTCTTTCACCAGTGTTTTATATTTTTCTATATATAGGTCTTTAGTTTCTTTAGGTAGATATATTCCTAAGTATTTTATTCTTTCCATTGCAATGGTGAATGGAATTGTTTCCTTAATTTCTCTTTCTGTTTTCTCATTATTAGTGTATAGGAATGCAAGGGATTTCTGTGTGTTGATTTTATATCCTGCAACTTTACTATAATCATTGATTAGTTCTAGTAATTTTCTGGTGGAGTCTTTAGGGTTTTCTATGTAGAGGATCATGTCCTCTGCAAATAGTGAGAGTTTTACTTCTTCTTTTCCAATATGGATTCCTTTTATTTCTTTTTCCTCTCTGATTGCTGTGGCCAAAACTTCCAAAACTATGTTGAATAGTAATGGTGAAAGTGGGCACCCTTGTCTTGTTCCTGACTTTAGAGGAAATGCTTTCAATTTTTCACCACTGAGGATAATGTTTGCTGTGGGTTTGTCATATATAGCTTTTATTATGTTGAGGTATGTTCCTTCTATTCCTGCTTTCTGGACATTTTTTATCATAAATGGATGTTGAATTTTGTCAAAGGCTTTCTCTGCATCTATTGAGATAATCATATGGTTTTTATTTTTCAATTTGTTAATGTGGTGTATTACATTGATTGATTTGCGGATATTGAAGAATCCTTGCATCCCTAGGATAAAGCCCACTTGGTCATGGTGTATGATCTTTTTAATGTGTTGTTGGATTCTGATTGCTAGAATTTTGTTAAGGATTTTTGCATCTATGTTCATCAGTGATATTGGCCTGTAGTTTTCTTTTTTTGTGGGATCTTTGTCAGGTTTTGGTATTAGGGTGATGGTGGCCTCATAGAATGAGTTTGGAAGTTTACCATCCTCCGAAATTTTCTGGAAGAGTTTGAGCAGGATAGGTGTTAGCTCTTCTCTAAATTTTTGGTAGAATTCAGCTGTGAAGCCGTCTGGACCTGGGCTTTTGTTTGCTGGAAGATTTTTGATTACAGTTTCAATTTCCATGCTTGTGATGGGTCTGTTAAGATTTTCTATTTCTTCCTGGTCCAGTTTTGGAAAGTTGTACTTTTCTAAGAATTTGCCCATTTCCTCCACGTTGTCCATTTTATTGGCATATAATTGTTGATAGTAGTCTCTTATGATTCTTTGTATTTCTGTGTTGTCTGTTGTGATCTCTCCATTTTCATTTCTAATTTTATTGATTTGATTTTTCTCCCTTTGTTTCTTGATGAGTCTGGCTAATGGTTTGTCAATTTTATTTATCCTTTCAAAGAACCAGCTTTTGGCTTTGTTGATTTTTGCTATGGTCTCTTTTGTTTCTTTTGCATTTATTTCTGCTCTAAGTTTTAAGATTTCTTTCCTTCTACTAACCCTGGGGTTCTTCATTTCTTCCTTTTCTAGTTGCTTTAGGTGTAGAGTTAGGTTATTTATTTGACTTTTTTCTTGTTTCTTGAGGTATGCCTGTATTGCTATGAACTTTCCCCTTAGGACTGCTTTTACAGTGTCCCACAGGTTTTGGGTTGTTGTGTTTTCATTTTCATTCATTTCTATGCAAATTTTTATTTCTTTTTTGATTTCTTCTTTGATTTGTTGGTTATTCAGCAGCATGTTGTTCAGCCTCTATATGTTGGAATTTTTAATAGTTTTTCTCCTGTAATTGAGATCTAATCTTACTGCATTGTAGTCAGAAAAGATGCTTGGAATGATTTCTATTTTTTTGAATTTACCAAGGCTAGATTTATGGCCCAGGATGTGATCTATCCTGGAGAAGGTTCCATGTGAGCTTGAGAAAAAGGTGAAATTCATTGTTTTGGGATGAAATGTCCTATAGATATCAATTAGGTCTAACTGGTCTATTGTATCGTTTAAAGTTTGTGTTTCCTTGTTAATTTTCTGTTTAGTTGATCTATCCATAGGTGTGAGTGGGGTATTAAAGTCTCCCACTATTATTGTGTTATTGTTAATTTCTCCTTTCATACTTGTTAGCATTTGTCTTACATACTGCGGTGCTCCCGTGTTGGGTGCATATATATTTATAATTGTTATATCTTCTTCTTGCATTGATCCTTTGATCATTATGTAGTGACCTTCTTTGTCTCTTTTCACAGGCTTTGTTTTAAAGTCTATTTTATCTGATATGAGTATTGCTACTCCTGCTTTCTTTTGGTCCCTATTTGCATGGAAAATCTTTTTCCAGCCCTTCACTTTCAGTCTGAATATGTCCCCTGTTTTGAGGTGGGTCTCTTGTAGACAACATATGTAGGGGTCTTGTTTTTGTATCCATTCAGCCAGTCTTTGTCTTTTGGTTGGGGCATTCAACCCATTTACGTTTAAGGTAATTACTGATAAGTATGATCCCGTTGCCATTTACTTTATTGTTTTGGGTTCGAATTTATACACCATTTTTGTGTTTCCTGTCTAGAGAATATCCTTTAGTATTTGTTGGAGAGCTGGTTTGGTGGTGCAGAATTCTCTCAGTTTTTGCTTGTCTGAAAAGCTTTTGATTTCTCCTTCATACTTGAATGAGATCCTTGCTGGGTACAATAATCTGGGCTGTAGGTTATTTCTTTCATCATTTTAAGTATGTCTTGCCATTCCCTCCTGGCTTGAAGAGTTTCTACTGAAAGATCAGCTGTTATCCTTATGGGAATTCCCTTGTGTGTTATTTGTTGTTTTTCCCTTGCTGCTTTTAATATTTATTCTTTGTGTTTGATCTTTGTTAATTTGATTAATATGTGTCTTGGGGTGTTTCACCTTGGGTTTATCCTGTTTGGGACTCTCTGGGTTTCTTGGACTTGGGTGATTATTTCCTTCCCCATTTTAGGGAAGTTTTCAACTATTATCTCCTCAAGTATTTTCTCATGGTCTTTCTTTTTGTCTTCTTCTTCTGGGACCCCTATGATTCGAATGTTGTAGCGTTTAATATTGTCCTGGAGGTCTCTGAGATTGTCCTCATTTCTTTTAACTCGTTTTTCTTTTATCCTCTCTGATTCATTTATTTCTACCATTCTATCTTCTAATTCACTAATCCTATCTTCTGTCTCTGTTATTCTACTATTTGTTGCCTCCAGAGTGTTTTTAATTTCATTTAT
This sequence comes from Bubalus bubalis, assembly GCF_019923935.1. NCBI lineage: Eukaryota > Metazoa > Chordata > Mammalia > Artiodactyla > Bovidae > Bubalus > Bubalus bubalis. Next base: position 166,760,505 of record NC_059158.1, read on the forward strand.
TGCATTATTCATTATATATTGACTCTTTTTATTTCTTCTAGGTCCTTGTTAAACCTTTCTTGCATCTTCTCAATCCTTGTCTCCAGGCTATTTATCTGTGATTCCATTTTAATTTCAAGATTTTGGATCAATTTCACTATCATTATTTGGAATTCTTTATCAGGTAGATTCCCTATCTCTTCCTCTTTGGTTTGGTTTGGTTTGGTGGGCATTTATCTTGTTCCTTTATCTGCTGGGTATTCTTCTGTCTCTTCATCTTGTTTAAATTGCTGATTTTGGGGTGTCCTTTCTGTATTCTGGCAGTTTGTGGAGTTCTCTTTATTGTGGTGTTTCCTCGCTGTGTGTGGGTTTGTACAGGTGGCTTGTCAAGGTTTCCTGGTTAGGGAAGCTTGTGTCAGTGTTCTGGTGGGTGGAGCTGTATTTCTTCTCTCTGGAGTGCAATGAAGTGTCCAGTAATGAGTTATGAGATGTCTATGGTTTTGGGGTGACTTTGGGCAGCCTGTATCTTGAAGCTCAGGGCTGTGTTCCTTTGTTGCTGGAGTATTTGCTTAGTGTGTCTTGCCCTGGAACTTGTTGGCCCTTGTGTGGTGCTTGGTTTCAGTGTCGGTATGGAGGCATTTGATGAGCTCCTGTCAATTAATGTTCCTTGGATTCAGGAGTTCCCTGGAGTCAGGGTTTGCACTTAAGCCTCCTGCTTCCAGTTATTGGTCTTATTTTTACAGTAGTTTCAAAACTTCTGCTTCTATACAGCACCATTGATAAAACATCTACGTTAAAGATGAAAAGTTTCTCTACCGTGAGGGTCACCCAGAGAGGTTCACAGCGTTACATGGAGAAGAGAAGAGGGAGGAGGGAGTTAGAGGTGACCCAAATGAGATGAGGTGGAATCAATAGTGGAGAGAGTGGGCTAGCCAGTAGTCACTTCCTTATGTGCACTCCACAACTGGACCGCTCAGAGATGTTCACGGAGTTATACAGAGAAGAGAAGAAGGAGGAAGGAGACAGAGATGGCCAGAAGGATAAAAGGGGGGAATGAAAAGGAGGGAGACAGATCCAGCCAGTAATCAGTTCCCTAAGTGTTCTCCACCGTCTGGAACACACAGAAATTCACAGAGTTGGGTAGAGTAGAGAGGGGTTAGGGAGGAGACACAGGCGACCTGGTGGAGAAAAAGGAGAATCCAAAGGGAGAGAGAGCAGTCAAGCCAGTAATCTCGCTCCCTAGTGAAAAATGGGTACTGAAGATTGGGTTCTTAAAGGTACAAAATTGGTAACAAATACATAAAAGCAAAAATTAAAAATCTAGAGTATAGTTTGGAATTTCAAAAATACGATGTTAAAGAAAAGAAGAAGGAAAAGAAAGAGAGAAAAAACAAACAAACAAAAACAAACAAGGTCGCGAAAATTATAAAGAAAATATAGGTACAAAATTGATAACTAATACCAAAAAGCAAAAGTTAAAAATCTAGAGTAGAGTTTGGAATTTCAAAAATACAATGTTAAAAAAAAGAAGAAGAAAAATAAAGAGAGAAAAAAACAAATAAACAAAAACAAACAATGTCGCAAAAATTATAAAGAGAGTACAAGTACAAAATTGATATCAAATACCAAAAAGCATAAATTAAAATCTAGAGTAGAGTTTGGAATTTCAGATATACAATGTTATATAAAAGAAGAAGAGAAAGAAACAGAGAAAAAAAAGTCACAGAAATTATAAAAAAAACTAGCTACAAAATTGATAACATATACCAAAAAGCTAAAATTAAAAATCTAGAGTAGAGTTTGGAATTTCAAAAATACAATGTTAAAGAAAAGAAGAAGAAAAAAAAAAAAACAAGGTCAAAAAATTATAAAAAATATATATATGAAGTTTGCTGAAGAAAAAAATAGGGTCTTTTTTTTTTTTTTTTTTTTGCAAAGTAATAGGTTATAAAAGTGAAAATTAAAGGAACAATAGAGGCCTTAAAATTTTTTTAAAAAATTTTAAAAAAAGAAAGAAAGAATGATCATAAAAATAGTAAAAATATATCTAGGACTTTCTCTGGTTTTGTTGTGAGTATTGTGGGTTCAGTTCATTTTTGGCTAGTTCCTTGGTCCAACTTATATTTCTCAAGATCTATAGGCCCCTTCCTATGTAGTCTGTAGTAACCACAGGGTTTTAATCTATTGCCTGTAGCTTCCAAGGCGGTTCCCTCTGTTATAGCTTCTTCTGTTTGCTGGTCTCTTCAGTGTCTGGTTTCCGCCCTGACACAAAGGGGACGGTGGAGGACACTATTTTTTTTTTTTTTTTTTTAGGCTCACTTGTTCAGTCCCGCTGTGGGGAGGAGGGAGGGATGCTGCAAACAAATAACACTGGCGTGCGCTCGCAGTGCCTCAGCCACACTGGGTCTGCCCCTGCTCACAGCGCATGTAGCCTCCCTGCCCACACTGCTCGGGCTCTAGGTTGTTCCCCTGGGAACCATCCAAAGCTGGCCCTGGGCTGCATGCACCTCCCAGGTCCAAGCTGCTCAGGTTCAGGCACTCAGGTAGTCCACAGAGGCGCAGACTCGGTTGGGCCTGTGTTTTGTGCTCTTCCCAGGTCCGAGCAGCTCAGGTGATGAGGTGTTTGGCGGGCGCCAATGCTGCGACTTATCGCCTCCCCGCCACTCAGTTATCTAGGTGTACAACTGGCGCACCTTCTCAGGCAGATGTTGACCGTCCAGACCCCCAAGAAGTTTTAGTTAGCAAAGAAGCCTGCTTACAGTTTTATAGATAGTGTCTCTCTGGGGCTGCGATTGCCCCCTTCCGGCTCTGGCTGCCTGTCACCGGAGGGGGAAGGTCTGCAGCCGGCTATCTCTGTTCAGTCCTTTGTTCCATGCGCGGGCCTGGTGGTGTCATAGGTTAGGGCTGGCTTTTTGCGTGGTAGATATCCCACAGTCTGGTTTGCTAGCCCAAATTATTTCGCTCAGATAGCGCTCAGGGTATTCAGGCCAGGTTCTTACTCTAAGTGACGCAGCCCGTGCCGTGCCTCCCTGCCCAGCCCCGCTTGCTAATGGCGTGTGCAGGCGTCTGCGCTGCTTCTCCGCTGGGGGAGTTACCGGAGGGCTCGCAATCTGCGAGTTTTAATTGTTTATTTATTTTTTCTCCCTGTTATGTTGCCCTCTGTGCTTCCAAAGCTTGGCACAGATTCGGCAGTGAGAAGGTTTCCTGGTGTTTGGAAACTTCTCTCTTTTAAGACTCCCTTCCTGGGATGGAATTCTGTCCCTCCCTCTTTTGTCTCTTTTTTTTTCGTCTTTTATATTTTTTCCTACCTCCTTTCAAAGACTTGGGTTGCTTTTCTGGGTGCCTGATGTCCTCTGCCGGCATTCAGAAATTGTTTTGTGGAATTTACTCGATGTTTAAATGCTCTTTTGATGAATTTGTGGGGGAGAAAGTGTTCTCTCCGTCCTACTCCTCCACCATCTTGGCTCCTCTGAAGGTGAGTTTTAAGCCAGCTTTTCACTCTCTTCTTTCACCTTCATCAAGAGATTTTTTTAGTTCCTCTTCCCTTTCTGCCATAAGAGTGGTATCATCTGCATATCTGAGGTTATTGATATTTCTCCCAGAAATCTTGATTCCGATTTTTGTTTCATCCAGCCCTGCATTTCACATGATGTACTCTGCATGAAGTTAAATAAGCAGGGTGGCAATATACAGCCTTGATGTAATCCTTTCCCAATTTGGAACCAGTCTGTTGTTCCATGTCCAGTTCTAACTATTGATTCTTGACCTGCATACAGGTTTCTCAGGAGACAGGTCAAGTGGTCTGGTATTCCCATCTCTTTAAGAAATTTCTACAGTTTGTTGTAATTCACACAGTCAAAGGCTTTAGCATAGTCAATGAAGCAGAAGTAGATGTTTTTCCAGAATTCTCTTGCTTTTTCTATAATCCAATGGATGTTGACAAGTTGATCTCTGGTTCCTCTGCCTTTTTTAAAACCAGCTTGAACATCTGGAAGTTTTCGGTTCACACTGTGGAAGGCTAGCTTGGAGAACTTTGAGCATTACTTTGCTAGTGTGTGAAATGAGTGCAATTGTGTAGTAGTTTTAATATTCTTTGGCATTGCTTTTCTTTGGGATTGGAATGAAAACTGACCTTTTCCAGTCCTGTGACCACTGCTGAGTTTTCAGTGTTTGTTGATATATTGAGTACAGAATTTTAACAGCATCACCTTTTAGGATTTTCAATAGCTCAGCTGGAATTCCTACACCTCTACTGGCTTTGTTCATAGTGATACTTCTTAAGGCCCATTTGACTTCGCACTCCAGGATGTCTGGCTCTAGGTGAGTGATTACACCATCATGGTTATCTAGGTCATGAAGATCTCATTGTATAGTTCTGTGTATTCTTGCCACCTCTTCTTAATATCTTCTGCTTTTGTTAGGTCCACATTGTTTCTGTCTTCTATTGTGCCCATCTGTGCATGAAAAGTTACCTTGGTATCTTTAATTTTCTTGAAGAGATCTCTAGTCTTTCCCATTCTCTTTGCATCAAACACTTAAGGCTTTCTTATCTTTCCATGCATTCAGATGGATATATCTTTCCTTTTCTCTTTTGCCTTTCTCTTCTCTTTTTTGCTCAGCTATTTTTACAGCCTCCTCAGACAACCCTTTTGCCTTTTTTGCATTTGTTTTTCTTGGAGATGGTTTTGACCATCACCTCCTATACAAGATTATGAACCTCCATCCATAATTCTTCAAGTACTCTATCATATCTAATCCCTTGAATCGGCTTGTCATTTCCACTGTTTAACTGTAAGGGATTTGATTTAGGTCATACATGAATGACCTAGTGGTTTTTCCCTACTTTTTTTCAATTTAAGTCTGAATTCGGCAGTAAAGAGTTCATGATCTGAGCCACAGTCAGCTCCCGGTCTTGTTTTTGCTGACTGTATAGAGCTTCTCCATCTTCACCTGAAAAGAACATAGTCAATCTGATTTTGGTATCAATCATCTGGTGATGTCCATGCATAGAGTCGTTTCTCGTATTGTTGGAAAAGAGTGTTTTCAAAGACCAGTGTGCTCTCTAGGCAAAACTCTGTTAGCCTTTGCCCTACTTCATTTTGTACTCCAAGGCCAAACGTGCCTTGAAGTTTGTTACTTGTTACTCCAGATATCTTTTGACTTCTTACTTTTTCATTTCAGCCCACTCCACGGTTTCTCACAATTTTTCAATATTCTTTAATCCACTCCCCTCAGAGTTCTGCACATTCTTAGCCTCTCATAAGGAAGCATGCTTTGGCAGGCAGGGATTAAAAAATAGACAAGTCTTAGAGATTCCTTATCTCCATGAAATATAAGTAAGAGAAACATTATGAATTCTGGGTGCAGAATATCTATTAATATACAACGCTTGGATTATATGTTTCAACAGAGACTGAAGAATCAATATAAAATCACTAATAAATAAATACTCAGTGTGCCTGTTTGATTCACGGTTTTATAACAACTGTAAGTGTAAGCACAAATGTGAATTTATGTAACATCTTTATCCTTCAGTTGCCAGTAATAACATATAATTCTATTTATTTCAGCAAGGTGAACTGAATACAAAAATTTCCACATTTAATATATCATTGTGTTTCTTTTTAAAAGTGCTTTTTTTAACAATGGAAATAAATAATTGAATTCAAGTTCTTCTGGCAGAAAAAAGTATTAAGAACAAAACATTTATATTCATATGATTGGTAAACAACTGTTTTTACATGTCAACATTGATATAAAGTGAAAGAATTCAAAGTACCTTTTTTTTAAATTTTATTTTATTTTTAAACTTTACATATTTCAAAGTACCTTTTTTTATCATCTTTAAACAATAAAAGATTAAGAGGTCTACAGACTGTTTAAATTTTTAAATCTTATTTCATTTACAAATAAAAAAGATACCTGGTTCTAAGATGGCAATTTGAACTCCATTGCTCATATATTTAGCCCTCCAAAACACCACAAGTGTGCTCCAAAACATAAGCATATGTTCATATTGCAATGTAAGTATGAACTAAGATGGAATTTTTCTATTACCTTTTTAAATGCGACACCAATGCAGATGTCATAATGGAGAGACTGGTTACCTTAAAAATAAAAGTTTTATAGTTACAAAAATACCAGATAGAAAGTCAAAAATCAAATGACTTGCTAAAAAAGCATTGGCAACATATGATAGGATGTCAATATTCTTAATATACAATTAATTCTTACATATCAGGAAGAAAGACACCCTAGAAACCACAATATAAAAATAGGATAATAAGATGAAAAGGCAATTCACCGAAGGAGGGCAAATGATCAACACATTCCGGAAAAGATGTTTATACTCACTGATAGTAAAGAAGAAAAGCAAATTAAAGTCCAGATTAACAAAAATGTAGAAGAATGATATTACACAATATTAGCGGACATGTGGGGAATTAGTTATTTTCACATATTCTTGGTACAAGTGTAAAATTTCTATCTTCATGAAGAGCACTTTAAAAACATGAAATAAAATCTTATCTATCCACATTGACACAAAAAATTTCGCTTGAAGGAATCTATCCTTAAATAATATTAATTCAAGAATATTAATTCAAGAATGTTCAGTAAGGTATTGTTGAGTACATCATAAGAAACAGTATAAATACCCATTGATAGTGATCTAGTTAATAATTATGACACTGTATAATGATACACTGGGGTAATATGTAGCCATTTTAAATGTCATGAATATACAAGTATCAAAACAGTTCTTTCTGTCCAATTGTAATGCTATTAAGAAAAGTTTTGTATTGCTTTTAGATTTAGGAATTAAAACTTCTACTTACTAAAAATATCAAATATCATTTCTTTCTCCAGGGCATCTTCCTGGACTTTCATAAAGTCTCAAGGACTTTAAACAACATTGAGAGAAAATTGTCACAATTGAATTGATATTTTTGTTTCTATTATAGGCCAATCTTGAATACATATGCATAGTTATTTGAATATGTCATTTGTATTCATTTCTAAAATGTCTTATTTTAAATATATTTACTTATCTTTGAGGCTAAGGGAAGATTTTTAAGGATGTTTTATTTATTACTTGTGTATAGTTAAATTTGGCTTTTATTTCTCAGGACTGCTAATGACAGTGTTGTGCTTTGCATTTGAAAGTAATACTGCTAATCTTCCCTATGAAATTTTGCCCCTAGGAAAGGGAAATCACCATGGATGCTATTTCTCCTTGTAGATTAATGTTGATTTACTCACATTTTCTTAAATATGTGCATACATACATAAGTAAGCAAGTAGATAGAATATAATTAGTTGATGTATATTATGAGAAATAAACGTGAGCAAAACGTGTAGGGACTCAACAATGTGTGAGAGCAATATTACAAAAAACTGGTTGGTATATTTCCTTATTTTGAAACAGAGAGCCTAAAAGCAAAAATATCCCATAGTAACAAACATGCCCAGAGCTCAGATCTTGGTCTCTTATCCAGTCTTTAATAAAAGGGACCAAGACTCCTTAGAGAAATAACTGACTCCAAAGCTGGAGCCAGGAATAGAGGAGCTAAGCCTGCAGCATGCTATCGTGCCAGAAAGTAAGGAAATGTTCAACATTCTAACACACACACACACACACTCAAGTGATGGACTTGTTTCAAAGAGATATAGGAGCTAACTGAAAGCTCCCAATGGCCAAAGCTGGAACAGTTTGAGCAATAAATAAGTAATAAGGTATTGGATTATAAGTCATAGTACAAAATACATAATAATGAGTCAACTCTGATGATCAAATAGATACAAACATAGACAATTTCCTGTGCAGAGTTCCAAATAATTTATGCAGATACTCTGTCCTTGGACTTCCCCTGATAGCTCAGTGACAAAGAATTCACCTACAATGCAGGAGACGCAGGAGACACAAGTTCAATCCCTGGGTTGGGAAGATCCCCTGGAGAAAGAAGTGGCAACCCACTCCAGTATTCTTGCCTGAAAAATCCCATAGACAGAGGAGCCTGGCAGGCTACCATCAATGCCATTACAAAGAGTTGGACAAATGAGCAGGCACGCTCTCTTTCCTTAAGCAGATAGAGCATAACTCTTAAATTCTTCCTTGTAAACTGAGCTTAGTGACATTCCTTTGAAGCATTCTCTGTGGAAAGCAAGAACAAAAGAGTAATTCTACATTGGAGAAATCTGACAAACATAACCTCAACCAGGTGATCGAAATCAACATGAAAAGTGGTAAGTCATGTTGATAGTATGTATTGTGGCATGATGTGATGAAAATGAAACTTTACCTTTGTGGTTTTCATCCCTGAAACGTATTCAGTTCAGTTCAGTCGCTCAGTCGGGTCTGACTCTTTGCATGAATTGCAAAGTGCGACCCCATGAATCGCAGCACCCCAGGCCTCCCTGTCCATCACCAACTCCCAGAGTTCACTCAGACTCACGTCCAACGAGTCAGTGATGCCATCCAGCCATCTCATCCTCTGTCATCCCCTTCTCCTCCTGCCCCTAATCCCTCCCAGCATCAGAATCTTTTCCAATGAGTCAACTCTTCCCATGAGGTGGCCAAAGTACTGGAGATTCAGCTTTAGCATCATTCCTTCCAAAGAAATCCCAGGGCTGATCTCCTTCAGAATGAACTGGTTGGATTTCCTTGCAGTCCAAGGGACTCTCAAGAGTCTTCTCCAACACCACAGCTCAAAAGCATTGATTCTTCCATGCTCAGCTTTCCTTATGGTCCAACTCTTACATCCATATATGACTACTAGAAAAACCATAGCTTTGACTAGATGGACCTTTGTTGGTAAGGTAATGTGTCTGGTATTTAATATGCTGTCTAGGTTGGTCATAGCTTTTCTTCCAAGGAGCAAGCTTCTTTTAATTTCATGGCTGCATCACCATCTGCAGTTATTTTGGAGCCCATGAAAATAAAGTCTGTCTCTGTTTCCATCGTTTCCCCATTTATTTGCCATCAAGTGATGGGACTGGATGCTATGATCTTAGTTTTTTGAATATTGAGTTTTAAGCCAGCTCTTTCACTCTCCTCTTTCACTTTCATCAAGAGGATTTTTAGTTCTTCACTTTCTGACATAAGGGTGGTGTTTAGGCAATCATATTTAAGTAAAGAGGGCTTTCCAGGTCCCACTAGTGTAAAGAACACATCTGCCAATACAGGAGATGTAAGACAGGCAAATTCGATCCCTAGGCTTCCCAGATGGCTCAATGATAAAGAAGCAACCTGCCAATCCATTCAATCCCTGGGTTGGACAATTCCCTGAAGGAGGAAATGGCAACCCACTCCAGTATTCTTGCCTGGGAAATCCCATGGACAGAGGAGCCTGGTGGGCTACAATCCATGGGGTCATGAAAGAGTCAGACATGAGGGAGCAACTGAACACACACATTTAGTAAAGACCAAAAAACGGTAAGGTGCCAGTCGTGTAGGCATCTAAGGAAGAGGCTCCTAAGGGAAATATGCTCGGCAAGTTCAAGGAAGAACAAAGAGACCAATGCCTCTGTGGTGATCTGGAGTGAGAGAAGCAGGAGAAGGTGACGGAAGAAGAGGTCAGAGAAGACTGAAGGCAGATACATGGGACTGTGTGTCATTTCAAAGTCTTTGCCTTTCTCTCTAAGATGAGCGGCCATTGGCAAGGTTTTGAGCAGAGGAACCTAACCCTTCTGAAAGACTCACTCTTTCTGATGTGACTAGGAGGGCAAGTGTGGAATAACAGACTATTTCAGAAATTCAAGTGAGAGGAAATGGTGGCTTGGGCAGGTTTAACAGTGAAGCGGTCAAAAGCAGTTATATTCTGAGAAGACTTTTTTAAAAAGTCAACCTGGTTTTCTATCAGATTAGACGTGGTTTAACAGAAAGAGAGGGCTTCCCAGGTAGTGCTAGTAAAGAACCTGCCTGCAAATGCAGGAGACATGTGACATGCAGGTTCAATCCCTGGGTCAGGAAAATCCCCTGGCAAAGGGCATGGCAACCACTTCAGTATTCTTGCCTGGAGAATCCCATGGACAGAGAAGTCCATGGGGTTACAAAGAGTTGGACACGACTGAAGCGACTTAGCATGCACTCAGGCAACAGGAAGAGAGAAAGCAAGAATAATTCAAGGAACTGTTGTGTGTTGTGTGTTTATACTTTAACTTTTACCAAAGAAGCTTTGGGGATTTGCCCCACTTCATGACTCTGTATTGTTGAAAACTGTTAATAACCTGCTGGCAAGTGCCTTCCTGCCAGTGTTCCACCTTGAGGTTTGAGATGCCCTGCCTTTGGTATTCGAGCTTTCTCCCAAATGATCCTTCTGTCCAATATTTTATCCCAAGGTTTCATTTCAGCTCACCTCCCCCAGCATTGCCACAAGCAGGCAGAAAGTTATTTTCGCACAAATGACAAAGCTTTGGGGCACAAGGAGATCTTACTAGTGGGAAATTGTTGAGTTCCTAGGAAGGGAAAACACCATGATGCCAAAAAAAAACCAAAAAAAAAATGTTTTCTGCAAAGCATTTCCAAATAAAATTCTAGTTAGATGTTACACTTTAAAGTGCAGAAACTAACGGTGAGTACAGGTTTGTCCATGAAGCACCCAATTGAGATTAATGGCATCTATCTTTGTCTCCATTACCATCATAATAAATTCTTTCTTTTTATTATTATAAGTAGTGGAACTTTTATTTTTTCCAATTGACTATTTTTATAAAATAAATAAAAAGTAAGAAGACATTTCGAGTTATACAAATAAACAATGCTGTATGCAGAAAAATGAAGATATTCCTGAAATTAAACCATAGACATATATTTGGTACCACTGTATTATAGTTCAGAAAAATCATTGACCACTGAGAAATGAAAGTCTGAATTCAACATATGAAAAGTGCTCAGAGACATCAGTGTAAAATGTGCAATGTAGGGATTACAAAAACGAACCAAAAATAATTTTGGCTCCTTTTTCTGGCCTATTTGCTTCGTAAACACACACACACACACACACACACCCTTATTCAGCTTTGTAAGGACACGGATCAGTTCCCATCATCATAGGAACAGTAATATGAGAAAGCTGTTAAGATAGTATAAACATGGTCATTGAAAATCCCAATTCTAGGCACTCTTTTCACTTTTTTCCATATACAGTACATTACTGTCTAACAGCATCTCCCAGATTGCCTCTGACACTAAATTTGCACAAAACATCTTTGAAAAAAAAAAAATATATATATATATATATAATATATTCAATAGAACATAGCTCAGCCATTAAAAAGAGTGAAACAATGCCATTTGCAGCAACATGGATAGACCTGGATATTATCATACTAAGTGAAGTAAGTCAGACAAAGACTAATCTCATATGATATCACTTATACATGGAATCTTAAAAAAATTAAACAAATGAACTTATTTACAAAACAGAAACAGACTCACAGACTTAGAGAATGAATTTATGGTTACCAGAGGGAAAGGGTAGGGGAGAGGGATGGATTGGGAGTTTGTTATTGACATATACGCACTGTTATATTTAAAATAAATAATCAACAAGGGTCTACAATAAAAACAGAAATATTTTTTTAAAAAAGAAAGAAAATTCAAACAAAAAAATCTTTGACAGAGCATATGCTCCAGTTTCTAGTTGTCAAAGAATTGTTCTCCATAATATTTTATTTTGATGGTTGCACATCAAGTTGTCACTCAATATAAATCTATTTCATTTAATATCCCCTGGTCCCTACAATGCAGATATGGACTCCAAGGAAGAAAGGAAATCAGCCCACATATCCCAGCTTCTAGTCAAGGCAGTGAGTGCAATGCAAGCAGGAAAGAGAGCATGTTACTCACAGCCTACAGCAATCAATGCAAATATATGCTACGGTTAGGTGTTTTAATGCCAATAACAGACATCCTGTGATTGATGAATTTCACAACTGTTTTCTCTGTAGCTGCTTAATTCAACCTTCTGGCAGAGGTGGCTGCATGCTTCAGTAAGTCACAACACCAGCATATCATGCTCAACCTCTAATAGGTCAAAGTATGAGTTGGGCTGTGAGTTGGGTCATCTGAAGGTTGATGTGAAGTTGCTATATAATGTGATTGTTCAAATTTCATTAGCTTCCTAAAAAGTACCAATCAACTGGCAAACAGAGCAATACTGGTGGCTGGTTCTACGGTCATTTCTGTCCGGCCTTTGACATGATCACCTAGAAATGCTGTACCAGTGACTACAGATTAATCCCACAGGAAGTCCTTGTCAAAAGCTTCAACTCACCTTGCCATGGATAATATAACTTTGTCCCTGGGAAGTTGTGTTTTCTTCTAAATGACTACCGTTTGCATATACATTTATTTGAAAACTGTCCTGCTCTTTAAACAGGAGAAAAAACTGATATAGCCATTTTGAAAAACAAATTTTAAAAGGCATATGCTTTAGGTCTTAGAAATTCTGAATCTTGTTAACTCCAAAGAAAATGATTGATACTGTAAAACTGATGGTAACAAAAATTTGGAAACAATCTCAATGTTTGTGTGAGCAAACAAACAGTGGAGGAATAGACAGAAAAAAATGCAGTATAATTATACCACGGATAGCTACACTGCAGTTAAAAGAATCAAGGTACATTTATCATACATAAACAGATGCAACAAAAACATAAAACTGAATCAGAAAAAATCAAGTTGCAGTATGTATAATACAATCAAATAATCTGTTTGTGTCAATTTTAAAATTCTATCAGTTCAGCTCAGTTCAGTTGCTTAGTCGTCCCTGACTCTTTTTGACCCCATGGACCACAGCATACCAGGCTTCCCTGTACATCACCAACTCCTGGAGTTTACCCAAACTCATGTCCATTGAGTTGGTGATGCCATCCAACCACCTCATCCTCAGTCTTCCCCTTTTCCTCTCTCCTTCAATCTTTCCCAGCATCAGGGTCTTTTCAAATGAATCAGCTCTTTGCATCAGGTGGCCAAAGTATTGGAGCTTCAGCTTCAACATCAGTCCTTCTAATGAACACCCAGGACTGATCTCTTTTAGGATGGACTGGTTGGATCTCCTTGCAGTCCAAGGGACTCTCAAGAGTCTTCTCCAACACCACAGTTCAAAAGCATCAATACTTCGGCGCTCAGCTTTCTTTATAGTCCAACTCTCACATCCATACATGACTACTGGAAAAACCATAGCCTTGACTAGATGGACCTTTGTTGGCAAAGTAATGTCTCTGCTCTTTAATATGCTGTCTAGGCTGGTCATAACTTTCCTTCCAAGGAGTAAGTGTATTTTAGTTTCAAGGCTACAGTCACCATCTGCAGTGATTTTGGAGCCCCCCAAAATAAAGTCTGACACTGTTTCTCCATCTATTTGCCATGAAGTGATGGGACTAGATGCCATGATCTTAGTTTTCTGAATGTTGAGCTTTAGCCAACTTTTTCACTCTCCTCTTTCACTTTCATCAAGAGGCTCTTTAGTTCTTCTTCACTTTCTGCCATAAGGGTGGTGTCATCTGCATATCTGAGGTTATTGATATTTCTCTCGGCAATCTTGATTCCAGCTTGTGCTTCCTCCAGCCCAGCATTTCTCATGATGTACTCTGCATATAAGTTAAATAAACAGCATGACAATATACAGCCTCGATGTACTCCTTTTCATATTTGAAACCAGTCTGTTGTTCCATGTCCAGTTCTAACTGTTACTTCCTGACCAGCATACAATTTCTCAAGAGGCAGGTCAGGTGGTCTGGTATTCCCATCTCCTTCAGAACGTTCCACAGTTTATTGTGATCCACACAGTCAAAGGCTTTGGCATAGTCAATAAAGCAGAAATTAGATGTTTTTCTGGAACTCTCTTACTTTTTCAATGACCCAGAAGATGTTAGTAATTTGATCTCTGTTTCCTCTGCCTTTTCTAAATCCATCTTGAACATCTGGAATTTAACGGTTCATGTATTGCTGAAGTCTGGCTTGGAGAATTTTGATCATTACTAGCGTGTGAGATGAGTGCAATTGTGCGGTAGTTTCAGCATTCTTTGGCACTGCCTTTCTTTGGGACTGGAATGAAAACTGACCTTTTCCAGTCCTGTGGCCACTGCTGAGTTTTCCAAATTTGCTCACGTATTGAGTGCAACACTTTCACAGCATCACCTTTTAGGATTTGAAATAGCTCAACTGGAATACCATCACTTCCACTAGCTTTGTTTGTAGTGATGATTCCTAAGGCCCACTTGACTTCACATTCCAGGATGTCTGGCTCTAGGTCAGTGATCACACCATCGTGATTATCTGGGTTGTGAAGATCTTTTTTGTACAGTTCTGTGTATTCTTGCCACCTCTTCTTAATATCTTCTGCTTCTGTTAGGTCCATACCATTTCTGTCCTCTATCGAGCCCATCTTTGCATGAAAATTTCCCTTGATATGTTTCATTTTCTTGAAGAGATCTCTAGTCTTTCCCAGTCTATTGTTTTCCTCTATTTCTTTGCATTGATCGCTGAGGAAGGCTTTCTTATCTCTCCTTGCTATTCTTTGAACTCTGCATTCAAATGGGAATATCTTTCCTTTTCTCCTTTGCCTTTTGCTTCTCTTCTTTTCACAGCTATTTATAAAGTCTCCTTAGACAGCCATTTTGCTTTTTGCATTTCTTTTTATTGGGGATGGTCTTGATCCCTGTCTCCTGTACAATGTCACAAACCTTCGTCCATAGTTCATCAGGCACTCTATCTATCAGATCTAGTCCCTTAAATCTATTTCTCACTTCCACTGTATAATCACAAGGGATTTGATTTAGATCATACCTGAATGATCTAAAATTATATGTTGAACAGGATTTATATGTTGATGGGCATTTACATGTTTTAAGTCTCTGGTAGAAGGTGGATGGAAAGGACAATGTACAGGACAGGATGGAATGGAGAAAATGACCAAGAGGATAATATTAGTCATGGAGCTTTGATCTGAATAATAATTTAATAATATTCCTAGAAAGGTTTGACAGAAAACCACAAAGTCTGTCAAGCAATTTTCCTTCAATTAAAAAAAATTAATTAAAAAAATATTCCTGGAGGAGGGTATGGCAACCACTCCAGTATTCTTGCCTGGAGAATCCCATGGACAGAGGAGCCTGGTGGGCTACAGTCCATAAGGTCAGAAAGAGTTGGACACAGCTGAAGCAACTGTGTGTGTGCACACACACACACATTAATAATATTGTGCTAATAATAGGGGACATAACTGACTGACTCAGTTCAACTTTGCACCTAAAGTCCAGCATGGCCATAGAAAGTTAATGAGTGCCTTGTGAAGAGTGTGGCCTTAAGGACAAAAGCAGTGCAAGAAACTCAAGCTCTGTCTAGGTCATTCCAACCATCTTCCCTCCTGTGCCTCCTGCAGTCTGACCTCTGAAGATGCTGGTGGCTTAGCCTTCATATTCTGTTCAAGCTTCAGCCTCTCTGTAGACACTGCCAATGAGGACTCCATGTTCCAGGACAGCTCAGGGCTGAGAACACATCAAAACAGTCTACTTTACAACCTTGCTTATCAACACCAAAGACATCTCCATGACTATTACAGTAGACTTGGCACTCACACTAATCCATCACACCATCCTGTCCTCTGTAATCCCCTCCCCTCTCTCCCCTTAAAAAAAAAAAAAGAATGAATGAATGTGAGAAAACAAAGATGCTTCAATGTGCTTTAATATAGCTCTTTTAAAGTTGACGCCCATGGTCAGCAGCAGGTTTTATTCACCTTTGCAGTGATACAGGCTAAATGCAATTGATGTTCATGTTGAGATCACTGGAATGTAAATTATTTTGAAATACATCTTAAAATAGAGAAAGGTCTCTCCTTCATATTGGAAAATGACACCAATTATGGTTACCCTCAAGGCTGTGCGGTAAAATGATTTTATAACATTTGCTACTGTTTTGTTCAAATAGCCTTTAACAGTTATGTTCTTGTAGGAAGTAAAATGTGTTTAGTATAGGCCTTTTCATGGAAATTTGTTTGCCTCCAACCAAATTTGTAAAATGTACCAGTAAGAGTGCCGACTGAAAACACTCACTCAAGGAATCCCCATAGAAAGGAAAGGAAATTCAGAGAAGTAACCACTGATCTGTAGCTTTTGTGTGTGTGTGTGTGTGTGTGTGTGTGTGTGTGTGTGTGTTTGCTTTATTTTGTGTTGTTTTGTTTTTGGTGACTCCCTTAGTTACTTCATGCATTAGGTGAGTCACACTTCAGATGTGATTGGTTAACAGTATGTGGCCTTATGCCAGGACACTTCCTCATAGCTAGCTTCTGAAAGCTTGCCTACCCTCAGTTGAGCTTCTCTGGTGGCTCAGATGGTAAACAATCTGTCTGTAATGTGGGAGACCCGGGTTTGATCCCTGGGTCAGGAAGATCCCTTGAAGGAGGGAATGGCTACTCACTCAAGTATTCTTGTCTGGAGAATTCCAAGAACAGAGGAGTCTTGCAGGTTATAGTCCAAAGGGTCACAAAGAGTTGGACACGACTGGGCAACTAACAATGACCCGCAGTCACTAACTCTTAGCTCGCTTTTCTCTCTTGTAATCACGCTATGACTACTAACTTACTGAACTATTTCTTAAAATGAGCGAAGAAGATCTCCATGTTAACTAGCCTGGTAGGAATACTTACGCAATAGTGGCTACTCTTGCTTCATCCCCCCAGCCCCTTCTCATTCTGATAAAGTATATGTGACCTCATAGATCAACTCCTATTATACTCACACTGTCAGTTTTTTTCTTTACCAGAAAGGACTGAGCTCTTTTTCATTCCTCAAGATTAATACTAAGTATTAATAAACTCAAATCTTCATGGTCTCAAATGATCTCAGAAGAGGAGTAGAATCAAGGCAGGCAGAGCTAGAAGGGAAAGGCATGACTGGCCATAAGACAGGCTCATCTGTGGCTTCTCATGGGAAGACAAATAGTCTGTTGGAAACCAGAGTAGAACATCTGGAGCAAAACACTTGAAAAATGGTGAAAGGAGCTCTACTCATTAAAAATAATGAAGACAGTGGTAATAATGTCAATGTAATCACTAGTTCTGAGTAATGTTTAAATCATTAGCTTTGAATGATTATTAAAATAACAAGGCACTGTAGGGACCTCCCTGGTGGTACAATGGTTACGACTCCACACTTCCACTGCAGAGGGCAAGGGTTCAGTCCTTGGTTAGGGAAATAAGATCCCAGAGGATGCATCGCACAATAAAATAAATAAATGTATAAAATAATAAGGCATTACACAGATGAATACTAATTTAATTGTCTTTCAGAGTCATCAAATACATTTCAGCAAAAAGATAGGAGTGGGGTCATTTTACAATTGTGAAAAAAGGAAAGCTTGGGAGTACTGAAAACAACAATGAAACCTCCTTCCATATTGTGTTCTATGCACACTTAGCTTCATGGAATTCACAATATTCTTTGTTTTCTTTAAACAATGTCCAGGTAATTTATTCCCATCAGCCATGAGCATGTAATGGTATATTGGATGATAGGACAGTTTTACACAGAATCAAGAACTCCTTGGTCATTTCCAATTAGACCCACAAAACTGAAGGATTACTAAGATGGGTCATAACTTGCATTTTCCTAGGGCTCATTTATTTTTATTTTTTCCAAACAAATGAATTCTTTGTATACTATACAACTACAATTCTTTGTATATTATAGAACTTTTCCATCTGCCACATTGAGGATAGACATATTATCAGATAATGCTAATTTTTGTTAATGCATTAATTATTAACAACATTTGATCATTTTACTAAAGTCCTTTTGAATTATTGAATGCATATAATCCCCCAATACCTTTTAAGGAGGTTGGACAATGCTAACCAGAGGACATTTTGCTGAGCACTATAATAAGTCAGGAGAGACAATTTCCACACGTAATAGAGGAACACAGGCTTGGAGATATAGAGAAATACTTGAGAGCAAGAGATTGTATTTAGGGGGACTCAGGTACTTTATGGATGGAAAGATTTAAAGAGACCAAGGAACTTGGGAGAAAAAAAACAAGTAAAAGATAACCTGTGAACTTTTCTAAGTTCCAAACAGTTGACGCTATACCTACTCCTTTTCTTTCCCTGGCACATCTGCAGTAGATTCTGCACTGATAAATGCTTGATTTTCTCTTATTGGAGTGGGGGAGAACATGAACAGAGAGTTTCAGGTGGAAGATGAAGGGACAACTGACATCTGGGTCACCTACGATATATTTCAGTAGTTTCAGCCATATCCCAAGTATGGTATTAAGCTTATTTTTCAAAAAAGTATTCAAAGCCCATTAATAGACAGATATCTTTTTCTTATCCATTGCCTTTGCATTGGCCAGCTCAGAACGCTTACATATTCATTCAAAAATGTACATTTAAAACCAGCTCTTTAAGAAGCAGTCAGATCTTTGAAGGATTGGGTGTTGAATCAGATGTTCATCTTGCCTTTAAATGAACTCAGTTTAGGGACTTCCCTGGTGGTCCAGGGAAGACTGTGTTTCCAATGCAGGGGCATGGGTTTGATATCTAGTCAGGGAACTAAGATCCTACATACAGAACAGTGCAGCAAAAAAAAAAAAATGGAACTCAGTTCAACAATAACAGTTAGAAGAGAGCACAGTTAGTGATAATCCAGGATAAAGAGCAAGAAACACTATAAAAATAGAAGATTAAAAGATCTACTCCAGGAGAGAGAAATTAAAAAGGAATATATGGAGTGGTAAACACTTCAGTTGAATCTGAGAAGAAATTTAAAATCACCCACAATAAATTACTCAGATGTTTTTAAAAATGTAATTTACAACTCAATTTTGTTGTGCTAATGGTTTCCATGGTAAGGGAATTCACCTCTTTGTGAGGATCACAGTTCAAAGAATAAGATTTAGGTGATATAACAAATCTATTATGAAATCCACATTACATCCTATAGGAAACAAAAGTGACATGAAGAATGACAAGAAGAAAACCCTTGTACCTGTGAGATGTTAAGTGTAATATGTAGTCCAGAATTCTTAGACGTTTTATCCTTCCCAAGGATATCCCAAGAGGGACAACTGAATTGTTGCTGGACCACCCATGAGTTAGTTTAATATCTCTACCTTTATAAAGAGAAATACTGCATGTAAGATCAGCTTATATCTTCTTAAAGACACAGAGTCTCTGTGATTCAACTCACTCTCATTGACATTATTTATTCTCTAAGGTCAGCTGAAATATGATGTCTCTTCCTGCCAAAATTATGACTTGCTTTTTGAAGAAAATAAAAAAACTGGGTCAATAAAATTTAAGTCGCTTATTCCTCTGAATGGGATTTAGGAGTAAATAATTTAATACAGGATAAGCCTGGACCATGGAAATAGCCCTACTTGAGACCTCATATGAGGTCACCACTTTCACTGAATTACATTTAGGTATCATGCCCTAAGGGGCTTTCCTGGTGACTCAGTGGTAAAGAGTCTGTCTGCAATGCAAAAGCCACAGAATATGGGGTTCGATCCCTGGGTTGGGAAGATCCTCTGGAGGAAGGCATGGCAACCCACTCCAGCATTCTTGCCTGGAGAATCCCATGGACAGAGGAGCCTGTGGGACTACCATCCATAGAGACGCAAAAAGTCAGATACAACTGAAATGATTTAGCACTTCTGGAGTTAGTGGGAAACAGACGAAATTGGCATGCTGCAGTCCACAGGGTTGCAAAACATCAGACATGACTTATCAACTGTACAACAACAACAAATCATGCCCTGGGCCTCTTCCTGTGGTACTCTGATGTTTTGGAGGACATTTTTCATGATATTACATCAAGATATTTCTGTTAGCACTCATTGGATAGTTTTTCTTATTCCAAGTTCCAATAATAATTGTTTCTCATAATTTACTAGTTTTGTGCCATTGATCATGTTTCCCTTTTTTTTGTATTTACTGCTCTAAAACCCAGTCTAGATAAGTCCACGATCTATATCTTCTGAAAATAACCTCAGGATCAATGGCTAGGGTGAGGCCAGCGAGATGCCTAGAACACAAGAATCCAGGAATTGCCAGGATGCCTCACATGACCCCTGACCTCAGTCTGGCAGTGTGCAGCATGGTGGTAAGTTTATAAGGTTAACCCTTAGTTCACCTTCTTTTCCTTAGTTCATAATTTCCTCACACGGATTATTTCAACATTTATGTATTCATTTACTTATTTGACTGAGCAGGGTCGTAGTTGCTGCAGCATGTGGTTCTTTTAGTTGGGGCCTGAGATTCTAGTTCCCTGACCAGGGATCAAACCCAGGATCCCTGCATTGGGAGTGTGGAGTCTTAGCCACTGGAACACCAGGAAAGTCCCTGCTCATGTGTATTTTTTATCTATCTTTAATCTAAAGAGTGTGAGTAGATAAGTAGTCTAATGCTACAGAAGACCTGAAAGTGAAAGTGAAGTCTCTCAGTCGCGTCTGACTCTTTGTGACCCCGTGGACTGTAGCCCACCAGGCTCCTCCGTCCATGGGATTCTCTAGGCAAGAATACGGGGTGTGCGTTGCCATTTCCTTCTCCAGGGGATCTTCCCAACCCAGGGATGGAACCCAGGTTTCCTGCGTTGCAGGCGGACGCTTTACTCTCTCAGCCACCAGACCTAG
Source organism: Bubalus bubalis (assembly GCF_019923935.1). NCBI lineage: Eukaryota > Metazoa > Chordata > Mammalia > Artiodactyla > Bovidae > Bubalus > Bubalus bubalis. The sequence goes on from NC_059158.1 coordinate 166,781,122, forward strand.
TGCTAATCAAATTTCCCAATAAAATGTATCTGCTATACTATCAGGACTTTTAGAGAGGTCATAAATCTGACACTGCTATTTATACAATGATTGCAGGCTTGTGCACCTTTGTAAGTGTTTTGCTAACAGAGGAGAGATTGCACACAGCAGTTAAACACAGCTTAAACAAGCAGATTCTGGAGGCAGTCGATTGGGATTCAACTCCCAGCTCTGCCACCTATGAGTCTCAGCTGTGAGACTGGAAGCAAGTGAGTTAACCTCTCTGAACTTCAGTTTCTTCATCTGTAAAATGAGAATCAAAGGAGATAGAAGCAAGATGAATACAGAAAAAAAAAAAATCACATGGACTTCCATACTCCACCCCAACATCTCAAAGACCTTGGAAGTTGTCACTAATATCCTTTTTTGTTGTTCAGTCACAGAGTCGAACACGACTCTGCAACTCCATGGACTGCAGAATACCATGCTTCTTTGGCCTTCACTGTCTCCCAGAGTTTGCTCAAATTCATGTCCATTGAGTTGGTGATGCTATCTAACCATCTCATCTTTTGCTGCCCTCTTCTCTTTTTGCCTTCCATCTTTCCCAGCATCAAGGTCCTTTCCAGTGAGTGGGCTCTCCACATCAGGAGGCCAAAGTATTGGAGCTTTGGCTTCAGCATCAATCCTTCCAATGAATACTCAGGGTTGATTTCTTTTAGGATTGACTGGTTTGATTTTACAGACCAAGGGACTCTCAAGAATCTTCTCCAGCACCACAATTCAAAAGTATCAGTTCTTTGGGGCTCAGCCTTCTTTACGGTCCAACTTTCATATCTGTACATAACTACTGGAAAAGCCATAGCTTTGACTATATGGTCCTTTGTTGGCAGAGTTATGTCTCTGCTTTTTAACACACTGTCTAGGTTTGTCATCGCTTTCCTTCCAAGAAGCGTGAACAAATTAAAATCAACACTTTTTTTTCAGACCCATCCGAAAACTGAAGCTGCACACCAAATCATCACCCCAAAACTGAAGAGACAGGTGAATCCAGAGTCAGAGTTGCTTCTCTGGAGCTGAGAGCTGGGACCACTGATAATTGTGATAACTTTCTGGAAGCTGAATGTGGACTAGAGTGAGGAAGAGAAACTCCTGGGTGATGCAGACTTAAATGGATCCCCACATTGTGGTGTGTTTTACCTCCAGGAACCAAACAAAATACTCATTTTGAAGATCCAGAAAGATTCCCTCCTGACTCTGGCAAAGGAAGGGAAAGAGTAATCATTGTGATATTTACCCAGAGCATTCTCCACAATAAAGGTCTACTACCCAGGGGGGAACAAAAAATTACCAGAACCTTATTCCAGTTGGCAAATGCATCCGTCTCACTCTAATCCTCTATAACTTTCCTGTCTCACCTAATGGTGGAAACCACTCGAACAATATCTGGGAAGGTTACAGCCCAAAGAAAAAAGTCCACTAAAAGACTGAGATTTTTCATAAGATTACAGAAAGTTGTTGCCATCACCACACTAACCACCAAACTAATGTGACTCTAGTATAATAGCTATGCAAAGGACATACCCTCCCTGAGGAGAAATGCCCAGGGAAGCTCAAAATACAAACACTAGTGCAAGGAAAGAGAACTAAGACATCTGGCACCAAAGCTACAACAGATACAAAACACAGCCCAATTCTTAACCATATCAACATAAGTTCTCAGAATGAAGGCCTATGTACCTCAGGGCCTATTAACCAAAGCAACAAATGCAACTCTCAGCAAAAAAGTATAAAGCATGCCAAATAAAAAGGAAGGAAAGAGGGAAAGCAGCCTGAGGGAACATAGCAAGCCTCAGAACCGTATTCAAGTATGATAAAGATGTTGTAATTATCAGGTCTTTAAAATAATTACAATGAGTATATCAAGGGATCATTGGAAAAAGTAGAAAAGATTCAAAAACAGATGAATATTGTAAACAGAGAACAAAACTTTAAAAAAATCAACAAGTATGCTTTCTTAGGTTCATCAATACATCAACTATCAGGAGACAAAAATGTTGTTCAGTCGCAAAGTTGTGTCTGATGCTTCGCAACCCTATGGACTGCAGCCAGGCTTCCCTATCCTTCACTGTCTCCTGGAGTTTGCTCAAACTCGTGCCCATTGAATTGGTGATGCCATCCAACCATCCCAGATGCTGGGAAAGATTGAGGGCAGGAGGAGAAGGGGACAACAGAGGAGACAAAAATGCTGACATCATATTCAACAGGGACAAGCTGAAAGCTTTTCCTCTCATATCAAGAATAAGATGAGGGTGCCCACTCTCACCAATTTTATTCAGCATAGTACTAGAAGTCCTAGAAAGAGCATTTAGGCAAGAAAAAAGGCATATAAATTGTAAAGAAAGAAGTAAAATTGTCTCTATTTCCAGATAGCATTATATTATACATAGAAAACCCTAACGACTCCATCCAAAACCTGTTAGAACTTATAAACAAATCCATTAAATTGGGTCTTAGCAATAACTTTTTGGACTTGACATAAAAAGTGAAAGCAATAAAGCAAAAATAAACAAGTGGGACTACATCAGATAAAATCTTCAGCACATTGAAGAAACTACCAGCAAAATGAAAAGACAACCTATGGAATAGGAGAAAATAGTTGCAAACCACATATCCCATAAAAGGTTAATGTCAAAAATATACAAGGCACTCATAAAACTCAATTGCAAAAAAAGAATAATAACCCAATTAAAAAATGGACAAAGGATCTAAATAGACATTTTTCTTTAAAGGAGACGTGATCAAGAGGTATATGAAAACGTGCTCAATATTACTAATTACCAGAGAAATGCATAAGTCAAAATAACAATGAGATATCATCTCTCACAAATTTTAGGCTGTCTCTTATAAAAAAAAGATAGGAGATCACAAATGCTGGGACTTCCCTGGTGGCTCAGTGGTAAAAAATTGACCTGCTAATGTAAGAGACATGGGTTCAATCCCTGAGTTGGGAAGATCTCCTGAAGAAGGAAATGGCAACTCACTCTTGTATTATTGCCTGGGAAATCCCATGGACACAGAAGCCTGGTGGGCTACAGTCCATGGGATTGCAGAGTCAGACACCACTGAGCTATTAAACAACAAATGCTGGTGAGGATTTCAGTTGGTATAGCTACTTTTGGAAACAGATGTAAGGTCCTCAAGAAATTAGATATTATCCAGCAATTATACTCTTGGGTATATATCCAAAGGAAACACAATTATTATCTTGAAGAGACATCTGCATGGCTATGTTCATTGCAGCATTATTCATGGTAACCAAAGTATGGAAACAGCTTAAGTAACTGTCAGTGAATGAATGGATAAGGAAAATGTGATGTTGCATTATCTCCATATATTATATCACATTTTCTTTATAATAATATCCATATTTCCATATACATATGCATGTATATAATATTATTCAGTTTTAAAAAGAAAATAAATTCTATAATTTGTGATAACCTGGATGAAACTGGAGGGCCTTATGTTAAATGAAAAAAGCCAAGCAGAAAAAGACAAATACTTCACAGTATCAGTTATGTGTGAAACTTAACAAAAAAGTCAAACTGATAGAAATCAAAAGTAGAAAATTCATTGCCAGGGGCTGAAGTGTGGGGGAAATAGGGAGAGGTTGGTAAAAGTGTTCAAACATTCAACTGTAAGATGAATGAGGTCTGAGACTTTAATGCAAAACTTACTGATAACAGCAGATGAGATTATTATTGTATAATTGAAATTTGGTAAGACAGTAGAACTTAAATGTCCTCACAATAACAGGAAATATGTGGGATAATGGATGTGTTAATCAACTTTATGGAGGGGATTCATTCATAATGAATCTGTGTAAGATGTATATCAAATTTTCATATTGTATATTTTAAATATAAAACGGAGTACGTCAAGGCTGTATATTGTCACCTGTTTATTTAACTTATATGCAGAGTACATCATGAGAAACGCTGGGCTGGAGGAAGCACAGCTGGAATCAAGATTGCCGGGAGAAATATCAATAACCTCAGATATGCAGATGACACCACCCTTATGGCAGAAAGTGAAGAGGAACAAAGAGCCTCTTGATGAAAGTGAAAGAGGAGAGTGAAAAAGTTGGCTTAAAGCTCAACATTCAGAAACTAAGATCATGGCATCTGGTCCCATCACTTCATGGGAAATAGATGGGGAAACAGTGGAAACAGTTGCGGACTTTATTTTTCTGGGCTCCAAAATCACTGCAGATGGTGATTGCAGCCATGAAATTAAAAGACACTTATTCCTTGGAAGGAAAGTTATGACCAGCCTAGGCAGCATATTAAAAAGCAGAAACATTACTTTGCCAACAAAGGTCTATCTAGTCAAGGCTATGGTTTTTCCAGTAGTCATGCATGGATGTGAGAGTTGGACTGTGAAGAAAGCTGAGTGCCGAAGAATTGATGCTTTTGAACTGTGGTGTTGGAGAAGACTCTTGAGAGTCCCTTGGACTGCAAGGAGATCCAACCAGTCCATCCTAAAGGAGATCAGTCCTGGGTGTTCATTGGAAGGACTGATGCTGAAGCTGAAACTCCAATACTTTCGCCACCTGATGCGAAGAGCTGACTCATTGGAAAAGACCCTGATGCTAGGAGGGATTAGGGGCAGGAGGAGAAGGGGACGACAGAGCATGAGATGGCTGGATGGCATCACTGACTGGATGGACATGGGTTTGGGTGGACTCCGGGAGTTGGTAATGGACAGGGAGGCCTGGCATGCTGAGGTTCATGGAGTCACAAAGAGTCGGACACTACTGAGCGACTGAACTGAGCTGAACTGCAGTGTTATTTATTAGTTATACTTCAATAAAGTTAAAAAAAGAAAACTTAACATAACCTCTTTGGCAGAGTGCAAAGTGTCCCACCCTCAGCTTGCACTACCTATCTTTCTTAATACACATCACTATGTGGTGAATACAATTGCTGTAAATATAAAAGTGTTCCTTTGAATAGAGATTTTAATTCAAAAGCAATGAGCCAATCCAAGAGATCAACCAAATATTCCTCCACTTCAACAGAGTCAGTGCAATCAAAGGAGAAAGACTGGGAAAAGTTAAAGAGAATATTATATTTATGAATTTGTACTAGCCAAGCATTAAGTTGAGCCATCTGAGATCTGGAAGAAATGCCTATTTCCAAATTTAAAATTGCAGCAATGTAGGCAGTAAAACCTTCATTAGAATCATCTGAAACCTTGGTTTGCTACAGCAGAAGATGTGCTTCAGAGACCATTCAGCAACTGAGAGTTAGGAATAAAGGTATGAAAATGATGAAAGAAAAGACGAGAGATGGAAAGGGTACCTAGGAACCATGACACACATGTAACAACAGTTTCAGGAGAAAACAGGAGAGAAGGATGAGAGGCAACGCCCAAAATAACATAGAAAACTTTTCTTGAACTGAAGACAGGTTTGAGGTTTTGATTCAAAGAGCCCTTTGATTGACAGACAAAATAAATGAAAAAAGCCGTATATTTTATGACATGTTTCTATTTCAAAAATAAAGGAAATATATTCATGATTGCTGCTGCTGCTGCTAAGTCGCTTCAGTCGTGTCCAACTCTGTGTGACCCCATAGACGGCAGCCCACGAGGCTTCCCTGTCCCTGGGATTCTCCAGGCAAGAACACTAGAGTGGGTTGCCATTTCCTTCTCCAATGCATGAAAGTGAAAAGTGAAAGTAAAGTCGCTCAGTCGTATCCGACTCTTATCGACTCCACAGACTGCAGCCCACCAGGCTCCTCCGTCCATGGGATTTTCCAGGCAAGAGTACTGGAGTGGGGTGCCATTGCCTTCTCTGTATTCATGATTAGAGGCAGAATAATAAAGAGATTGCCTACCAAAAAATCATATATTAGTTCTATATTAAACTTCCTTTCATAACATGAAATGACAGAAGGCAGTGAAGCAATGTCCATAGAGTTTTGATGAAAAATAGCTATGAATCAAGAAAGTTATAGTTACCTGAGAGAAGAGAAAGAGAAAGATATTATCAAACATGGGAAGTCTCAGAAAGATATTTCAACAAAATATATTCTCTGAAAAAAAACTATGAGTCTATGGAATCCAAAAAGAAATGATATAAATGAACTTACAGAAAGAGAGTCACAGACTTATATGATTACCATGGGGTAAGGTTGAAGGGAAGGGATTGTTAAGGAGTCTGGGATCGACAGGTACACACTGCTATATTTAAAATGGATAACCAACAAGGACCTATCGTATAACACAGAGAACTCTGCTCAATGTTATGTAGCAGGCTGGCTGGGAGATGAATTTGGGTGAGAATGGATACATGTACATATATGGCTGAGCCCCTTCTCTGTTCACCTGAAACTAACAACATTGTTAATCAGCTATCAGTTCAGTTCAGTCCCTCAGTCATGTCCGACTCTTTGCAACCTCATGAACTGCAGCACGCCAGGCCTCCCTGTCCATCACCAACTCCTGGAGTCCACCCAAACCCATGTCCATCAAGTCAATGATGCTATCCAACCATCTTATCCTCTGTCGTCCCCTTCTTTTCCTGCCCTCAATCTTACCCAGCATCAGGGTCTTTTCAAATGAGTCAGTTCTTCGTATCAGGTGGCCAAAGTATTGGATTTCAGCTTTAGCATCAGTCTTTCCAATGAATACCCAGGACTGATCTCCTTTAGAATGGACTGGTTGGATCTCCTTGCAGTCCAAGGGACTCTCAAGAGTCTTTTCCAACACCACAGTTCAAAAGCATCAATTCTTCGGCGCTCAGCTTCCTTTATAGTCCAACTCTCACATCCATACATGACCACTGGAAAAACCATAGCCTTGACTAGATGGACCTTTGTTGGCAAAGTAATGTCTCTGCCTTTTATGATGTCTAGGTTGGTCATAACTTTCCTTCCAAGGAGTAAGCGTCTTTTAATTTCATGGCTGCAATCACCATATCCCAATACAAAATAAAAAGGACAAAACAAAACAAGCAAACAAAATCTATGAGTCTAATAACCGTGAATAGGAAAATAAAACACAAACATAAAACCTTCAACCTGACATTAGTTAGGACTCCCATAATAAAGGATCACAGACTGGCTGGCCTAAACAACAGATATTTCTTTTCTTATAATTCTGGAGAATAGAAGTCCAAGACCAAGGTGTTGGTAGGCCCAGTTTCTTCTGAGGCACCTCTATTCCATCTTATGAATGGCTATCTTCTCTGTATCCTGACATGGTCTTTTCTCTCTGCATGTTCATGTCTGTGACTTAATCACCTCTTAAAAGTGAACCAGTCATGCTGAATTAGGGCTCACCTTCATGACCTTACTTTCACTTAATTGTTTCTTTAAATCCAGTCACTTTCTGGATTTAAGTCTCCAAAATCTGGATTCTGTCTCCAAATCCAGTCACATTTTGAGGTATTGGGGGTTAGGACCGCAACATATGAGCTTTAAAGGAACACAATTCAGCCCGTAAGTGGCATAAGCAGCTACACCTAGAAGAACATTTTAAAACTGCCATTTCAGTAATTAACATAGTTTTAAAGAAAATGTAAATCTTAACATTTGACTCAAAAATAGAAAACTCTGAGATTAATAATGATTCAAAAATGCAGCAGGTGGACAAAAATATTTCAAAATGGAAAAGAAAGGACTTTATCAGTGCTTTTTGTTTTTTAGACTCTCAGATTGCAGATAATCTTTAAACAACATAAACCATTCCAGATCACAGAATTAATAGGAAACATGCAAACTCTTTTCTATCAAACAAGTGTGAAACTTCCCTGTGGTCCAGTGGTTAAGAATGCATTCTTCCAATACAGGAGGCCCAGGTTTGATTCCTGGTCAGGGAACTAGGATCCCACAAAACAGCCAAAAAACAAAACAAACAAATGAGTGTAAGTCTGGTCCCAAACTCTGACTAGAATACTCTCGTGAACCAAACACTGTCCTGCCCTTTCCTTCCCAGTGGCAGGTGATGTGAATGAAAGCACAGGCCTAGCCTGGCCAAAGTGCAGGGCTTTATGGCCAGAGTGATTTGTTAGAAATGGTTAGGTGATCCAGTCAAGGTTATTCAAGGCTCCATGGGAGACTTTTGCTGTAATTATAGGAGAAAAAGGCACTTTCTCCTGATCCAAGGTTCTAAGACTGCTTAAAGGCCAGAATTAGCTTTCCAAAGCCAGGACTGGCTACATAATTTGTGGAGTCCAGTGCAAAATAAAAATTATTAGAAGTTTCAAGGTAATGATTGTTATGGGTTGAATTGCAACCCCCCCTCTACCTCTAAAATTCATATATTGAAGTCCTAACCCCTTCACCAGTGTCTCAGACTGTGATTTTATTTGGAAGTAGGGTCATTACAGATATAATTAGTTAAAGTGAGATCATTAGGGTGGACCCTAATTCAATATGACTGGTGTCCTTATAAAGGGGAAACTTGGACACAGAGACATAGAACAACATGTGAACATGAAGGCAGAGATCACAGCAATGTGTCTAGAAGCCAAGAAACATCATGGATTGCCAGCAAATCAGCAAAAGCTAGCCGGGAGGCACAGAACAGACTCCCCCTCACAGTCTCAGAAGAAACCAACTCTGCCAACATCTTGATCTTGGATGAGAGATGAGTTCTAGCCTCCAGGACTGTGGGAGAATGCACTTCAGTTATTTAAGCCACCCAGCTTGTGGTACTTTGTTAAGGCAGCCCCAGCAAATGAATATAGAGACACTAGAGCACTAAGGGGCCTTCTAAGCAGCGATCCCTATGCCGTGGCAGTTTGTCTGCCCGTGAGACCAGTCATGCCCACAGGTGGATGCTGTCCATGCCATCAGGTGGAGAGAGCCAATCAGTGGGTGAGAGTCTTGCAGAAGGAAAGCAGACCTGCGAGGAGGGAGTAGGAGAGCTAGAGAAAGCTCTGAAGCCAGTGTTTGAGCCTTAAATTTAGTGTGTTACCCTAAGCGTCTGCAGAGAGGATGTTGTGATGTGAGTAGACGTGAGCTGACATCTTAGGGAAATGTCTGTGCAGGTTCAGTATGGGAGAAAGCAGGAGAGGGCAGGAAGTGCCTTCAGTCTGTACCGCTGCTCTGACACCTGAAAGCAGAGAGGAAAGCAATGAAAAGTAGGTAGGAAAAGGCCCAAATTGCAGAGCAGCTCAGAGAAAGTCCTTGCCAGGCTGATGAGGCACCTCAGAGCAAAGACATCAAAGGAACCCCACACGGGGCAGGAAGGGTTCAGCTCCAGTTACATCCCCTGGGTTCAGCCATTGGAAGGGAAGAGAGCACAGCCACATCCTGAACACTGTGCAGAATCCCAAAGGGCAGCAAGTGAGGACTGTCTGCCAACTACATGAGACGCACTGGAGTATAATAGAGCTGAGGTCCCCAACCCCTGAGCCAGACACTGTTATGGGTCCATGACCCATTAGGAACCCAGGCATACAGCAGGAGGTGAGCAACAAGCAAACAAGTGAGGATTCTTCTGTATTTACAGCCACTCCCCATCACACTCTCCTCACTCCCAAATGCGACCAACTCCTTTACGGCTTCCACTGACTCTGCATTATGGTGAGTTGCATAATCAGTTCATTATGTATCACAATGTAATAATAGAAGTCAAGTGCAATAGATGTAATACACTTGAATCATCCTGGAACCATCCCTCATTCCCCGATCTGTGGAAAAAATTGTCTCCCATGAAACCAGTCTCTGGCTCCATCAAGACCGGGGAACTCTGTCTTAGAGTGAGATTCGAGTGATACAACTTGATGGCCACCAGCACACGGCCCTCACATCTCACACACGCACATCACACGTTTTAGGAACAGTATCCCCCTGGTTTCTACCGCCTCTCTTTCTGAAGACAAACTTAGACCAAAGAAGTCAGTGGGATAAACTGCAGCTCCCATCTCTGCAGCTGGACTTGGGGCCCCACCTGGTTCTTACTCTTTCCCTTTTCCACTATTTAAGGTTCATTCACCTTCGGCTATTAACTCAGCAGGGCTTGATGGCTTTCATGATGGGGTGATCTAAAGCTTTATTTCTCTGTGGTCCAAACACTTGATTATGATGCTATTCTCAGTCAGGTGTTGCTGAACAAATCTGTTCATGGTTACAATGGAACAAAGGAGTGGGGAGTGCCTACACGGCTTACCTGGGTTCCATATATGTGTCTTTTTTGTGTAAAAGCAGCCTTCCCTTCTCATTCTCCATAGTTACTCCTGGAATGAAGGAATGACGGCTCCTCCTTACTTGCTGGTCCCTGGACATACAATATCAGATGCTCTGGGGGCAGGGAAAACTGATACCTAAATGGAAATTTAGTTGTGTCTCCTAGAAAAAGTGAATTCTCTTTGGAGATCAGAACCTCTAAACATGAAGAAGCCAGAGTTGTGAGGATGAGAGTAAAAAAATTAGCCCATGTGATGTCAATATGTCATAAACACTCTTAATTTCAATAATTACTATTAATTATTATTCTGTCATATTATATACCTTACTTAATTTGACTTTTCTCTTGTTTTCAACTATTTACTATATAAATTATTTTGCATGAGTTATTGGGAACAATGGCAAAAGGTATGACTCCTGCTTCTACTCTTTGGTTTTTGGACTCATGTATTCTCGATGTCCATGGGGTTCTCAAGGCAAGAATACTGAAGTGTTCCCTCCCTGTTGCTTGACCTGAGGCCAAACTATGGTGGTGGTAAAGAAGATAATGGCAACCTCCTTCAAAAGGTCCCGTGCATTCACTGCTACACTCAGTGCCCCTAACCCTGGACAGGCCACCACCTCTTCTCTTGTATTTTTGGAAGAGGGCATTTTCTATGACCAGCGTGTTCTCTTGGCAAAACTCTGTTAGCCTTTGACCTGCTTCATTTTGGACTCCAAGGCCAAATTTGCCTATTACTCCAGGTAGCTCTTAAACTCATACTTGCATTCCAGTCCCCATTAATGAAAAAGACATCTTTTTTGAGTGTTAATTCTACAAGGTCCTGTAGGTCTTCATGGAACAGTTCAGCTTCTTCAGCATTACTGGTAGGGGCATAGACTTGGATTACTGTGAGATTGAATGGTTTGCCTTGAAAACGAACAGAGATCATTCTGTCATTTTTGAGACTGCATCCAAATACTGCATTTTGGACTCTTGTTGACTATGATGGCTACTCCATTTCTTCTGAGTCTTGCCCACAATAGTAGATATAATGGTCATCTGAGTTAAATTCACCCATTCCAGTCCATTTTAGTTCACTGATTCCTAAAATGTCGATGTTTACTCTTGCCATCTCCTATTTGACCACTTGCAATTTGCCTTGATTCATGGACCTAACATTCCAGGTTCCTATGCAATATTGCTCTTTACAGCATCAGTCTTTACTTCCATCACCAGTCACATCCACAACTGGGTGTTCTTTTTGCTTTGGCTCCATCTCTTCATTCTTTCTGGAGTTATTTCTCCGCTGATCTCCAGTAGCGTATTGGGCACCTATTGACCTGGGGAGTTCATCTTTCAGTGTCCTATCTGTTTTCCTTCTCATACTGTTCATGGGGTTCTTGAGGTGAGAATACTGAAGTGTTCCCTTCCTGTTGCTTGACCTGAGGCCAAACTATGCTGGAGGTAATGAAGACAATGTTGACCCCCTTCAAAAGGTCCCATGCATGCCCTGCTACACTCAGTGTTCCCAACCCTGGAGCAGGCCACCACCAACCCACATCTCCAGTGGAGACCCCTGGACACTCATGGGCATGTCTGGGTCGTCTCTTGTGGGGTCACTGCCCCTTTCTTCTGGGTCCTGGTGCACACAAGATTTTGTTTGTGCCCTCCAAGAGTCTGTTGCCCCAGTCCTGTGTAAGTTCTGGTGCTTCTATGGTGGGGTTAATGGTGACCTCCTCTAAGAGGGCTTATGCCATACAGGGCTGCTGCACCCAGAGTCCCTGCCCCTGTGGCAGGCCCCTTCTGACCCATACCTCCACAGGAGACACTCAGACACAGTTCTGTGTGAATGTCTGTGTGGGTTGGGCATGCGTTTTGTGCCCTTCCCAGGTCTGAGCAGCTCAGGCAACCAGGTGCTTGGTGAGTGCATTCACCCAGGTGGGCCATATATCTTAATGTATCATCTCCCTGGTCCCAGCCACTTTGTTTCCTGGGTGCACCGCAAGAACACCATCTCAGGTGTGCCATATGTCTCCTCTGGAGAGCTGACCTCAGTCTGTGATCCTCCTGGTGGATGTCAACCTTCCAGAATCTCAGGAATATGTGGGTAGCAGCTGGGAACCTGCTCACAGTTTGTTGGAAGATGCCATCTCTGAGGTTGAGATTGCAGCAGCTCCTTGCCTTCTGGCTCTGGCTGTCACAAGCCTGCCTCTCTGCCTCTGGGCGGGGAGGGGCTGGTACACAGCTAGCTCTCCTTTGGTATTCGCTAATTCCTTTGTTCTGTGTGGATCACAACAAACTATGGAAAATTATTAAAGAGATGGGAATACCAGACCACCTGACATGGATCCTGAGAAATCTGTACGCAGGTCAAGAAACAACAGTTAGAACTGGACATGGAACAACAGACTGGTTCCAAATAGGAAAAGGAGTACGTCAAGGCTGTATATTGTCACTCTGCTTATTTAACTTATATGCAGAGTACATCATTAGAAATGCCAGGTTGGTTGAATCACAAGCTGGAATCAAGATTGCCAGGAGAAATATCAATAACCTCAGATATACAGATGACACTACACTTATGGCAGAAAATGAAGAAATGAAGAGCCTCTTGATGAAAGTGAAAGACGAGCGTGAAAAAGTAGTCTTAAAACTCAACATTCAGAAAACTAAGATCATGACATTTTGTCCCATCACTTCATGGCAAATAGATAGGGAAATAATGGAAACACTGACAGACTTTATCTTTTGGAGCTCCAAAATCACTGCAGATGGTGAGTGCAGCCATGAAATTAAAAGACACTTACTCCTTGGAAGAAAAGCTATGACCAACCTGGACAGCATATTAAAAAGCAGAGATGTTACTTTACTGACAAAGGTCCATCTAGTCAAAGCTATTGTTTTTCCGGTAGTCATGTATGGATGTAAGAATTGGACTATAAAGAAAGCTGAGTGCTGAAGAATTGATGTTTTTCAACTGTGGTGTTGCAGAAGACTCTTGAGAGTCCCTTGGACTGCAAGGAGATCTAACCAGTTCATCCTAAAGGAAATCAGTCCTGAATATTCATTGGAAGGACTGATTGCTGAAGCTGAAACTCCAATATTTTGGCCACCTGATGCAAAGAACCAACTCCTTGGAAAAGACCCTGATGCTGGGAAAGATTGAAGGCTGGAGAACAGTGCAATAGATGATGAGATGATTGGATGGCATCACTGACGTGTTGGACATGAGTTTGAGTAGGCTCCGGGAGTTGGTGATGTATAGGGAAGCCTGGTGTGCTGCAGTCCATGGGGTGGCAAAGAGTGGACACAACTGAGTGACTGAACTGTACTGATTCTTCCTGATAAGTACACAGCTTTATATAAAAGGATCTTACTTAGAGCACATACTGTCTCCCAAAAAACAACACTTTGTTTTGCAAAGGACTATAACCAGGCTAGCATTTCAGCCCTGCTTTCTTGTGGGGCTTCCCTGGTGACTCAGACGGTAAACAATCTGTTTGCAATACAAGAGATCCAGGCTTGATCCCTGGCTCAGGAAGATCCCATGGAGAAGAGAATGACTACGCACTCCAGTATTCTTGCCTGGAGAATTCCATGGACTGAGAAGCCCAGCAGGCTACAGTCTATGCGGTCCCAAAGAGTCAGACACGACTGAGCAAGTAACACTTCATGATGTAGGCTGTTCTAATGTGCTATCAGACTGCCTCTTTCAGAATGGTATGCAATTTAAACAAAGGATCCACGGTCACAGACCCATTCCTACATCCTCTTAGCTGAAATGTGGGTGCACTGGCTTGGTTCTGTGCTATGTGGTGTCCCATGTCTGTGGACTAGGTGGCATTCATAGGACCTCACCAGAGGTTCTGGCTAAGTCTCTGTGGGTGAGAAAGACAAACTCATACCACAATAGGTCTCTGTTGCAGTCACCAATGGTTCTTCAGAATGGAAGGGACTCAATATAGTCAACTTGGAGCAAAATGTCATGCTGTGTATAAATATTAGTCTCTGTTGTTAATAGGTTGAACATGCAACATAAAGAGGTAGATTGACTATAGGAAGGAGGTGTCCACATGTAGCCTTCATCTCAGCCACTCAATTCATATTCCTTCCCTGCTAGTTCCTGGCTGGCCAGTGTTGGAAGTCGGCTAAAACAAACTGGCTAAATCATCTGTCTCCTTAGTTTTCCAGTGCCTTTCCAGAGGTGAGTGTTTTGCAGTGGGATATACAAGTCTTCACATGCCTTGCCCCCTCCCAAATGTCCATCCACTTCTTGTTTCCAATTTCCTAACTCTTTTCCTCACAGACCCTGACCACTTCCAGCTACTCTTTCCCTATAGCTACTTTTTCTTTAACATGCAATCATGGCTCACAGCTCCGTCTTTGAAAGATATTATTTTTCACTGACTCTCAAGATGACCCTGGATTGTAGCTGCTTCTTTTTATTTTTAGCTTATACCAGCCTACCAAGCTCATCCATCTGTAAACCCAACTGGCACCCATTTGTAAGTCCTCCTTCAACTGGCTGTATAGGAATGTCCCTCTGCAATATAGCCATGGGGACAAGCTTGAGGAGAGGTACTGGTGCAACTCTGGTGGGCGATATGCAGTTCTGAGCCACCTGTTCATGCTGCTGACACATCCTATTTGGTCCAGCTACCTTTCCACCCTGAAATATGATCTCCATCTTACAGTGGATTACTGCTGTGCTCATCGGACTGTGTGATTTGGTGATCCTGTTGCTCATAACTGGTAGTTCTAGATGCATGATCATTAGGCATCCCATAATGAAATATTTTGCCTCTACCAGAGCCTGATAAAACATTGAGTTGTTTTTCAAAGGCATATAATTCTCACTCAAATGGCATGCCCTTGCTCTAGAACTTCATGGACTTTCAATGTAATTCTCTGTTGCTGCTACTGCTGCTAAGTCGCTTCAGTTGTGTCTGACTCTGTGCGACCCCATGGACTGCAGCCTACCAGGCTCCTCCATCCATGGGATTTTCCAGGCAAGAGTACTGGAGTGGGTTGCCATTGCCTTCTCCTAATTCTCTGTTAGATTTGCCTTTTTTTTTTTTTTCTATACTTTAACTTTTACTATCACTGACATTTCTAACATAGAGACGGCTGGACTCTATGGACCAAAGAACAGATCTGCTTACACAATAGCCTGACTTATGACAGAGTGCTTTCCTACTCTAAGTGAAAGTGAAAGTCACTCAGTCACTGCCGACTCTTTTCAACCCCATGGGTATAGTCATGGAATTCTCTAGGCCAGAATACTGGAGTGGGTAGCCTTTCCCTTCTCCAAGGGTTCTTCCTAACCCAGGGATGGAATCCAGGTCTCCCCCACTGCAGGCAAATTCTTTACCAGCTGAGCCACAAGGGTCTACTTCCTACTCTAAGCCTCATACAAAGATGGCAGGCTTCGATGTCACCCAGCAAATGGAACAAAGCTATATACCTAGGGCCTGGGCGTAGAATGTGATGCCTCCAAAACCTGCAGAAGTTTACAAGGAAGTGTACTCCCTGCCTTCTTAGTAGACAGGAGCACAAGCTGCAGCCAACTAACTTAGAATTTGGAGGATATATGCTGGAAATCTCCGGACAACTGGATTCCTAAATGTTTACCAAAGAGCTGGGTCCCTGATATATCACTGAATTTACCTTCCCCTTCTAGATTACTTGTATCTCACCAAGATCTCTAGCACACTAAGCACTTCTTGCTCAGCTTGACACACCAGTATGGCACCATTGATATATGATAGCAAGGTAATGTTCTTTAGGAGATGCAGATGGACTTGCATCTTTAGATTTTATCGTGAAAGAAAAAGAAAGTTAACATAGTCATTGGGAAAAACTGTAATTATTGTTGCATAGTCCACATGAATGTGAACTGTTTCTGTCCTCTTCCAGCTGGAAAAGAAAAGAATGAACTAACCAAACCGATGGCCATATGCAATGTACTTGAGGCCATAAATTTACTCTAACAATGATACCACATTGCTATCCAGTACAGCAGCTGTGATCAGGGCTACTTGATTGTTTGTTGTAGTCTATGGTCATTCTTTAGAAACCATCCAGTTTATGCAAGGACCAGGCTAATGAATACATGAAGATGTGATGAAGAACACCATCTTTAAGGTCTTCAATGGTGGTATTCAGTTCAGTCACTCAGTCGTGTCTGACTCTTTGTGACCCCATGAATCGCAGCACACCAGGCGTCCCTGTCCATCACCAACTCACAGCGTTCACTCAAACTCATATGTCCATCGAGTCAGTGATGCCATCCAGCCATCTCATCCTCTGTCATCCCCTTTTCCTCCTGCCCCCACTCCCTCCCAGCATCAGAGTCTTTTCCAATGAGTCAACTCTTCGCATGAGGTGGCTAAAGTACTGGAATTTCAGCTTTAGCATTATTCCTTCCAAAGACCACCTAGAGCTGATCTCCTTCAGAATGGACTGGTTGGATCTCCTTACAGTCCAAGGGACTCTCAGGAGTCCTCTCTAACACCACAGTTCAAAAGCATCAGTTCCACCATTCCCCTGGACTGTAATATTGTTTTGACTTATCTTCTTGGTGGAGGATGGGAAGGAGCAAGAATGTCCCAGCTCTAATTTCCCTGCTGTGCCAAGTCATTGGCTGAGAATAGACAAGGGAGAGGATGGCCAACGTAATGGTAAGGTAGATGCTAAGTGGCAGCAGCTGAGGCTGTCTGCCAATGACTCTTTGCAGCGGGTTCTCTCAAAGGGAGAATTGAACTACAATGCTATTGCATCTCGGAGAAGGCAATGGCACCCCACTCCAGTACTCTTGCCTGGAAAATCCCATGGACGGAGGAGCCTGGAAGGCTGCAATCCATGGGGTCGCTAAGAGTCGGACACGACTGAGCGACTTCACTTTCACTTTCATTCACTGGAGAAGGAAATGGCAACCCACTCCAGTGTTCTTGCCTGGAGAATCCCAGGGACGGGGGAGCCTGGTGGGCTGCTGTCTATGGGGTCGCACAGAGTCGGACACAACTGAAGCGACTTAGCAGCAGTAGCAGCATCTCAGTAGCAGCTATTGCATCTCAGCTGGATCAATCTACATTTATACATCTGTCTTGACATCTCTGTGTGTGCATGCAAAGTTGCTTCAGTCCAGTCGGACTCTTTGAGATCCTGAAGACTGTAGCTGGCCAGGCTCCTCTTTCCATGAGATTCTCCAGGCAAGAATACTGGAGTGGGTTGCCATTCCCTCCTCCAGAGCATCTTACCAACAGAGGGATTGAACCCATGAGTCTTATGTCGTCTGCATTGCCAGGTGGATTCTTTACCACTAGCCCATATCTCCATCTCTATCTAAATATGTCACATTTCACCATATACATAGGTGAAGATGAATCCTTGGGACTAAATCCTTATCTAAAGGAATTATCTAAAGGATTTAGCCCCCAGAATTTGCCATATTTATTCACATTAGAAGATATTTTAGTAGAATTCATCAAATTGCCTGGTTGCAGGTGAAGGATCATATAAGCAAATCAAAAGATGGCAATAGTTTTACCACACTTTGGTGTTTTTCTGCATATTCAAAAATTTCAACATGCAAACCTTTTGCAATTGCAATCATTTTGAAAGAAAACTAAGAGATTTCTCGGCCGACTCTCAGCACCTAGAAATAATGGTTTCAGAACCTACTAATGATCATAATCTGGACCATGTTAAGAGCTTTGGCCATTCAGATGAATCAAGTCTCCTAGTTCTATATTCCTTCATGTGCACCATAAAATGCCTGCCACTGGGCTACTTACATTTGTATCACCTTTGTAGTATACCACTAGTCAAAGATAATGTGGAACATTTCCAAGGACCCCAGTATGATTTCTTTATCTCTGAGCAAGAATGGAAAGAAACATCATAGCATCAAGGAGTAGTCACACACTTTGAATAGTCAGAAGTTTTAGAGTCTGGAACAATATTGCCTTCACAGGACAATGAAACTACATTATAGATTTAATTTAGTGTTCTGGAGTGCAGCAGACAATTTCCCTTTGGATAAGCTTTCTCCAAACGTGGCAACTTTGGCAACTTTCACATATACAAATCAAGAGGACCTGGAGCATTCAAGAAGCTGGGTACAAGCCTAGCCACAAGAGCAAGCTAAGCACATTTAAAAATAACAATAAGGATAATAAAGCTAACAATGATAATCTCTCTGGTGAGATAAAAGGTCATTGTGACCTCCAGATTGCAATGGCAAATATTCTGCCTGGAATAACGCTTTCTTCATCCTTGTGCATTTGGAAGTCCAGAGCCAGGCTGCAGGCAGGCACCAGCCCCAGCTTTCACTTGCTTACCCTCCAGCGGCTGCCAATGGCTCAGGTTGCAAATTTGTTTATATTTAGAAGAACAGGTGTGTGGCTGAGTTCTAAATCAAGTCAGTGCCCTGCTGGCGTCATCTTGATGCATTTCATATAGCTGGAATAACTTAACATGGAAAAGGGCAACACGCCTACCCTGACTCCATAAGAGCTGCACCAAGCATATAGAAACTTTATGTCATGACTTCTGTTCTTTTCAGATTCAGTTCACTGTCCCCTCTTTGCACAAACCTGCAAGTGTGTGTGTGTGGGGGAGGGGGGGGAGGGGTTCCTGTGAGAAAAGGAATTAGAAGCCCTTTATTCAAATGAAGTCTCATTAGAAGTCTGAGTTACCTCTTACCTATGTGACCTGGGGATGACATATAATCATTGTTTTTCTATGGGTCCCTCTTTTAATATACCAAGATTGCTGTGAAGCTCAAATTCCACCATGTGGGTGAATGTGCTTTCCCAATGCTCAAGTTCTTCACAGATGTAAAATAGCATGATGCGTGTAAAAGATCTTTATGATGCTAAATATGCACTATAAATGCGAACTAGTAGAATGGGTGGAAGTGAGCAATGTTATAAATGTCAGATCCATGACAGTAATCCAAGACCAGGTGTTCTTGAAGACAGCAGGTTGGCAGTCATCTCCTTTAATCGCTCCTTCTATTATGAGTTCTGATATAAACATAATATATGAAGAAGCAGAGACACTCAGTTATAATGTAACGTTATCCTGCTAGGAACTTAAGCTCCGATACTTGTGTAGGCTTCCAACTTAATTCTGTTCAGTTTACCATGGGACACTGAGAGAACTTGCATCATTTTGTAGCATCCCTAAATGAAGTAGGTACCAAGTAGGAGGTTTTTCACTGGAAAAGGAAAAGGGAATTTTTGTTTCCATGTCATTTCATTTATATTAGGGTGGATTGTGTGTCATTAAAAGCTATATTGAAAAAATAATAAAATAGTGTATAGAAAAAAACTTATACTTTTCATAAAGCAGCCTTATCATTTAGTACTTCTTAATGAAAAGCTTCCTGTCTACCACATGCATCTTTTCCCCCATATTATACTGGACCATTCCAAAACAAGTAAATACACATACATTCTTTCCCCAAATACAAGTGACAGTAGGAGCACCTAAAATGGACTTGAACTTCTCCTGAATCATCTTTAAGGTCTATTTAGTTGTTCTGAGATACCGGCAGGAAGAGAGAAAAGTGTCACTCCAAATATGTTGACCTAAAAGATGCAAGAATCCCACCATCATAATATTCCAGAAGGAAAGTCACAGGAGGTTCTCTGGTTCTCTTCCTCCTAGGACTGGGATTCCCCTTGCCACATGCCTAGCCCAGGCTGCGGTCCAACCTCCACTTGGCCAGCCCTGCTCAGTGATTGGAGCTGCTTGGGGGGCGTGGCCCCAGACTCTTGTGTGGCCCAGCTTCCTGATTGCGTGTTTCAGTGACGTTCAAACTGCAGGTGCTAATAACCCTGATTTCTCTCTCTCTTTCAAATTCTCTATCATTCTTTCTCTGCTGTCTGGTTTCTGGGCTACAAATCCATTGATGTTTTACTACAGTGGAAAGGAAGACAGATTTGTTTGTTGCAGCTCCACGTAAAATTATCCTACCAAGGCAATGACATGTATAAAATAATTTGTTAGTTTCAAGCACTTCTTTTTCAAGATGGAAAAAACATTTCATTGCCTTTTTTTTTTAAGTAGAGATATAAAAATGTCTTAATTAAAAATAGCAAATAAAAGTGCATTTTAAAAAAACAAGTGGAGGAAAGACACTAATGAAGTTGATGAGAATGGGAAGAAGGTTTGGAAAAACCAAGATTGAAAAAAAACAAAAATGAGGAGGGCAGAATAATAGAGAGAGAGAGAGGTGAAAACAAACAGAAAAAGCAGAATCACACTCAAAGAGAGAAGGAGGAAGAGAGAGGCTGGGAGAGAAGAATGGAAGGGAGAGGGGAAGGAAGAAGAAAGAAGCAAGGGAGGAAAGAAAAAAGGGGGAAGGAAAGGAAGGCAGGATGGAAGAAGAAAAGCAAGGAAGGAAGAAAGAGATTTGAGGTGAGTGTACTGATCAGGGGAGCATTACTTACTAGTGTCAAGCTGCATGCACCCTGTGACCATACCAGCCATAATAATAATTAACAATAGCACTTACTGAATGTTTACTATTGCCCAGACACTATTCTAAGTACATTATATGTGATCCTCACCATAACCGTATGAGTTCATTTCTATTATTATAGTCATGGTCATCACCCTCAGGTTGGAGAAGTCTGCATTCTACAACTCACTGGGGTTGATGGGAGGGCCAGGATTCTGACTCGGGTAGGCTTCACACAGCGGACCACTGCCCTCTCAACTCCTGAGGCTTCTTCTCTTATTCTCCAAATTGACTATCAGCCAGTTTCCTTTTTTCGCTGAGATTTCTATGAGCCTTGCAGAAGTTAAAAGTAACTTGTTCTGCATCTAGAAACACTGTATTTAGTACTATTAGTAAAGCGCAAAGACCATTTTAAATTTGAAGTGTATTTTCTTCGATGACATAAGCTTTAAAAGTTTACAGATACTTGGTAAGTTTCCAGCTTCTTCAGGCTTCTTTGACAATTCCAAAATTTATAATGCTTTATTGGTTTGCGTACAGTGATCAGAGTTGCTTTAATCCCTGTTAACAAAGGGTTTTAATTAAAACTAATATTTAGTTCTGCTTCCAATTAAATTCTTGTTTTGTAACCTGGTTAGAATCTGCTTGCTATGCAGGAGACCCAGGTTCAATCTCTGAGTGGAGATGATCCTCTGGAGAAGGGAATGGCTACCCACTCTAGTGTCCTTGCCTAGGGAATTCCATGGACAGAAGAGCCTAGCTGGCTATGGTCCATGGGATCACAAAGAGTCAGACAGGACTGAACAACTAACACTTTCACTAAGACTAAGTAAGAAATAATAATAAAAGCACATTGTGTAAAAGTTAGTGATAAATTTTACATGTATGTAATAAATGCACTGGGGACATGTCAATAAATAATTAATGAACAAGCAAAATGGATTAATTATTGCTTAATAACAGCTTTTAAATTGCTTTTAGCACACCTCTAGAAGCCCTTCTAAAAATACTTACCAGTGGAAGAACGGTTTCTTAAGTGATAGCATTGAAATTATAGAAGTATCCCTTTATTTTCTATGAATTTGCTGAAATTAAGCTCAGCATCCATTCAGAAAAATGGAATTATTTTAAGTACTTTGCACAGAAGCATTAAGACCAGAAATTAATTGTTTAAAGAGGTGTTGAACAAATATGAGATGGAGACGCAAAAAGGAAGCAGGGCTGATAGCCAGAGAAGAGAAGCACAGTGTTGCCCTCAGGCTAGATTTCACAGCTTCCACATAATGCTAACACGTTGGAGATCCTCCAGTTTCCAGAGAGCTAGTATAGAAGGAAGTGCATTTCTAAAATCCCTTTAAACCTAATCTGAAT
Organism: Bubalus bubalis; assembly: GCF_019923935.1. Lineage (NCBI taxonomy): Eukaryota > Metazoa > Chordata > Mammalia > Artiodactyla > Bovidae > Bubalus > Bubalus bubalis. The sequence continues at coordinate 166,803,125 of NC_059158.1, forward strand.
AGACAGAGCCTAAATAAGGGTATTACGACAGCAGAAGAATATACCAGTCTTGTGGCATTTATCTGAAATCTCTTGGTTTGACCTCATAAGCACTTACGTAAACCAGCTGTTCTACCAAAAAAATAAAGGAAACAGGAATTTGGTTAGAGGCATTCTATTATTATTTATTTTAAAATAAAAATAGGAAGTATTGTCCATTGCCTGTAGGAGTTTTTAAACATCTCTTTGTTCTATTGTCTCTTCTATGTTTGATATTTAACTATCTTTATCATTATTATTTTGCCTTAACTCTTACCAACCACTTTTCAAATTTAGTGATTTGTTTTTTTGTGGGTTTTTTTGGACTATAAAGTTATTAATACTTGTCTACCCCTTACATAGATTGCGAAGTGACTTACTGAGTGAGGAGTGATAAGTTGTGAGGAAAGAGTCGATTAAAGAACAATTCTGGCCTTCCCTGGTGGTCCAGTGATAAGGAATTCACCTGCCAATGCAGGGGACACGGTTGGATCCCTGGACTAGGAAGATTCCACATGCCTCTGGGCAACTAAACCCATGTGCCACAACTACCAAGTCCATCCTCCAGAGGCCATGCCCAGCAATAAGAGAAGTCACCACAATGAGAAGCCCAACACTGCAATGAGTAGCCCCCACTTATTTCAACTAGGGGAAAGCCTGTGCAGCAACAAAGACTCAGCACAACCCAAAGTAAATAAATAAATAATAAAAAGGAGTTAAAAAAGGAACAGCTCCAACTGTAAGGTGCTGCCACGCCTCTAAGAATATCCCACAAAGTCACTTACAGATGCTGGAGATGATGTTCACGAGTTTTATTATACTTCTTAGAGAGAGCAGTGATTTTAAGGAGATTGCTTTATTCTGATCCTCACAGTCAATTTTGAGGTTGATGGCATTTAATTTTATGTATGCATTTAGAAAGAAATGAGATGGCTTGATGGAGACAAGTATTTCAGGACTTTTCTTTCATTAGATTAAAAAGCAGGTATTTTGACACACATTGCTTGTTTGCAGCAAAAGAAAAAAATTTGTGATCAGCCCATGCTTCACGTTAGGTAAAACAGACTCATTTTGAAAATTAGCAAATGTTATCTGGAACTGCAGCTGCAATACATTAATTTTGATCAAATGCTGAATGTCATGTACAGCCAAGTTAATTTCACTGAGGGCCAAGACGATGCTGTTACATTTAGGCGGAGCTAGTCAAGTGAATCTTGTTTACCAGTGCAGTGGGAAATCTGCTGGGTTCGTGGATTTAAAAGCCTCAAAACAACTTATCTCCTTAGAGATTTCCTGAGCCTTGTGAGGGACAGATTCATGCTGAGATTGTTCCTCCATGATGACCATGAGAAAGAGGAACTTCTCTCTCTTCTTTGGAGATTCTCAAACTGTGTGTTCAAATACATTCAAGTCCATAAGATGTGAAGGATTCCATTAACTCTGAAGGCATTTAAGAAGACTTACTCTTGCAAGATTAAGTTCAGGACTCACTTTTCATTTGGGATAAATATTGGCTATCAGTCAAGAAGTGGGCAACATTAGAAAGATTATATTTAAAACAAGCAACAAAAAAGCTCAACATAAAATGGGGGTTTCACAGAATTCTCAAAAATTCTTTCAAAGCAGCATAGCGTCATATAAACATGAAATCTACAGACAGGTAGCTTGAGTTTATTGTACTGACTCTACCATTTAGTAAATGCAAGATTTGGGGCAAATTACTTCATCACTGTTTCCTCACCCCATTAAATGAAAATAACAATAGTGCCAATTTCATAGGGTTAGCACAAGGATTAAGTGAATTAAAATTTGTAGAGCTCAGAATGGTGCTTGGCACATATTAATCACTCCATATGTGTTTGTTAAAGAAACAAATTCCTTTCTTGAACTAGGAACGTCACTCCCAGCTGTCTACGCACAACGCACGCAAGCCCCAATGCTGAAGCAATAAATCCTTCCGAGAGAGAAAATCACAGGCTCCCAGAGCCTTATTTTCAGAATCTCTCATGTTGCTTCCAGACACTGGCTATTTAATCCTTCCAGAACAACCAAGAGAGAATTTACGCAAATAAACTTCTCCTTTTACAGAAGAGAATGTGGCTGTCCAGGAAGAGCAAGTGTTTTCCTTGAGACAACCCAAAGAACTCTACCCATGCCCCATGTCTGTGGCTCTTATAAACCATCATGAGTGTGCTTAGTCACTCAGTCCAACTCTTTGCGACCCTATGGACTGTAGCCCACCAGGCTCCTCTGTCCATGGGATTCTCCAGGCAAGAATACTGGAGTGGACTGCCATTTCCTTCTCCAGGGGATTTCCCCACCCAAGGGCTAGAAACCATGTCTCCTGCATCTCCTGCATTGTGGGCAGATTCTTTACCCCCAGGGCCACCTGGGAAGGTTCCTTATAAAGCATAGGTGATATAAAATTGGTAGGAAATCAAAAACTTATAAGTGCGAGGTGCAAGCCAATTTAAAAAGTAAATATCTATAGAGAATGAAACCACTGTACGAAGTTTATGAAACTTTTTAGAGACTGGGTCTTTTTTGATGGCTTCAGAAAACAAAGTACAAATTGCTGAATGTATATAAGGTTCCACTTAAATTTCCTAATTGAGAAGGGAACTAGAATATGCAGATGGGTTTTAAAAAATAACCAGTTATGCATATAAGTTTTATTCAAATACATATGAGTATAATTTGACTCTACCTTGCCAGGAAGGAAAGAACACTATCAAGGTGATATAAGAACCCTCACTGCAGTGGGATGTCTCACCTGGTAAGGGTATGAAAAGGGAAGAAATGAATAAGAGACGAGGTTTGGGTAAAAACGATGGATATTTTCACTGCCCTCTCCCATAGTCACTTGATGAGCTTTGAAAAGCACTAGTTTTGTCCATAAACATTTCTTCATACCAAGTCTTGTTTGTATAAGAATCTTTGGACTTGTTCCAGTTTAATAAAGTATCTCGTAGGGGGGAGAGAAGGAGAGAGAGGCAGGGAGGGAAGGAGGGAAAAAGAGACATTTTCAGTTATTCCTGTGTTAAGGCATACCTTGAAAAAATGGTAACATCTAATATTTATATTTTTTTCTGATATCAAAGCAATAGATGCTCATTGCACAAAATGAGTGTTTTTAAAACATACAGGAGAAAATCAAACTATCTGACTCCAGTGTGTCTGGGTATCTCACACCCCCATCCCCTAAGACTATACATTCTTATGAATTAAAAAAAAAAATCAAATTATTATCTAAATGTATAGTTTTTTGACTTGGTTTTACACTTTATTATGAGTCTTTTTCAATTTTTATTTCGATTGCTTGGCTCCAATGGCAACACACTCCAGTATTCTCTCCTGGAAAATTCCACTGACAGAGGAACCTGGCGGGCTCCAGTCCATGGGGTCGCAGAGTCAGCCACGACCGAGCACATCAGCACACCAGTACATGCACTTCTGTAATTATTTCCTCATGAGAATTTTCTGGAAGTGGACATCTTGGATCAAAATGCAGGAGTGTTTTAAAGCATTTAATATAATACCCTGTTTTGTATTTTCTCTAGTTTTTGCTAATCTTAAAAATTATTTTTTTTCAATATAAAAATGTCTTGAGCTTACCAGTTCAACTGCTTTTCTGTTTAATTCTTAGTTTTTTGCTTTTATCTGCCTTATACCATTTCCCATGCTTTCCTTATGGTTATTTTACATTATTATTTCATTTTATTTAAGGATTAAGTGGTTCATTTTCATTCTTTTTCTAGCAAGAGTGATAAGCAATTTAAATGTAATTTCTCATTTAACCCTAGCAAGAACCCATGGAGACCTTTATTAGCTCCATCTTACAGATGAGGAGTAAGAATTCAAATGAAGTAAACAATGTCCAGAGATTGCAGAGCTAGTAGATGGTGAAATGGGTCTGACTTCTCTATATCTTATAAGGATTGAAAAACAAGGAGCTTCCTTTTGCGTGAGCACAGCTCCAGGGCCACATCTTCAGAGATGGACATAATACCCTTCAGATGTTACACCTGAAGAGTAACAATGTGCTCTTTACATAGGACAGTATTTTTTCTTTAAAGCCATTAAGTGACAGCAAACTTTTGTTGAAAATATACCAATTCTTATATTATTATAGGAGAAAATTTACCAAGGAGTTTTCTGTTGCATCTGGTGTTCCTGTGAATAACTTATAAAGGTTAAGGAATGTTTGGAAAGACTGCATTTATTTTTGGTGTTCCTCTTGCCTATAATGTTCTCACTGTATTTTTTGGGGGTAGGGGGAGGAGCACTTTTTAGTGTTTATTGCCTTTCCACAAATCATCCTCCTCTAGAAGCTTCCTCTGAAATATCCTCTGAACCTTCTGATGGATTCTCACAGTACCCTGCATGCTCTTCCTGGGAGTTCTATCAGAATACCTTTTCCAAATATATGTTTATAAATTCTAAATAAGTGAATACTGGGGAGACGTTTGCTTATAATTGCAGTATTTCCGCATAAAAGATTTAGCAACTCGCTAATAGAAATGTACAGCTTTCTTTTAAACAAATAAAGAACAGCTGCTGTCATTGGGTTTCCAAACAACATGGTTCTATCAGTTCAAAGGACTTGATCATGATAAAAACCATGAAGATGGCACGACAGTGATAGACACTCACTTCTGTGGAATAATGATGAACAGCATCCCACATACATGAGAATGGACTTACAAGGCCACCTGTCCATTGAAACAATATATTGAAGTCCATAAAAGCAATGTTCAAAATTGCTCTCAAATAGCTTCACTCCACTTCATCATCAATCATTCTAACAGTCATTCGGCCGCTGTGACAGAGGTGGGCAGCAAGAAATGATATCCATGACAATAGCTTGGCTCTGGGATAAACTAGGAAGCCATGAGAAACCCTCTTGTAACTTTTCCTTTCTTAGCTTGGCCAGGCTCAGATCATGGCCTCAGCTTGGCAAATCACATTGCTCAAAGTGGAGGCCAAGAGTTGCAGCAAAAGTGATGGATAATGCTGGGTCCTCATGCAGGTAGTCCCTGTGACCCAGGCTGCTTCAGGCGCGTGCTGTCTGCACACACAGCAGGCACACATGCCTTTATACACTTGACTCCTTTCCAGCAAAAGTAAAAGAGACCTTCACAAAGCCCCACACCCCAAGGGAAACAATTTGTAGGGTCTCGCCAGCTTGGCAAGCCCATCTCACAATGCTGCTCTGCTGACAGATAACACCTCTCTCTGCACGATTCCCACTTCTCAGAGCAACAGTGGGAAACATTTGCAACTTTTGAGAGAATGAGAGCAACTGTCAAAGCAGGCACAAGAAGAGAGGAAGACAGTTCAGGGGCCCATAAGAGAGGACACCAGGGACTGAACACCATCAGTCTGAGTCCGGGAGAGGGAGTAAAGAATACAGTACCGGGTACACTATGTGGCCTCTGAGATGGAGACAGAAAACAGAACTCACTATGCACACCGCAGCAGAACTTACATTTGCAGAGACCAGTCAGGTTCTTTACTGTCCTCACTATTTATGAGTGGAATTCTCTCTCTCTCTCCAACTCACTCAGAATTCTTTTGGTTGTAAGTGACAGAAACTACAATTCACACTTGCTCAAGCCAAAAATAAAAAGGAAAATGACAGATGAGGAGGGGGCAAGAGAAATGCAAAGGAAAGGGAAAGGTTGGGAGGAAAGGAGGAGGAAGGAGGCTCATGCAACTGAAAAGCTCGGAACTGGGGTCAGATCTGGGACGCGGGTGACATCATTAAGGCTCAGTCTCGTTCTCCTCCCTCCTTGGTTCTGATCTCCTGTTGGCTCCACTCTCTGCCAAGCTCTTTCCTTTACGTCAAAATTTAACTTTCAAGAGTTATATCCTACATTCTTAGAAACCTCAAGAAGACTTTTTTTAAAAGATATTTTTCCTCTAATACCTAAAAAAAAAAAAAAAAAAAAAAAAAACTTGAAAACTCTTTGGGTTCAATTAATCTGGCTGGGTTCTCCTATGCACACCTGGAGCTCCACTCACACCAAATGAATGCAGAGAGGGTTAATTAGATGATGATTCAGTTATTGAGTATCTACTGTAGGCCAGGCGTTGGGAAAGGGACTGAGGGCACCATGCTGGGCAAAAATAGACACATTCTGAAACTCAAGGGGTGTGACAGGGAATCCAAAAATTAAAAATATCATAGACTTCATATGGTTTCCTAATGTTGCCATAAGAAAGTATCACAAACTGAGTGACTTAGAACAACAGAAATGTATTCTTTCACAGTTCTGGAGGACAGAAGTCTGAAATCAAGATGTTGACAGGGCCAAGCTCCCTCTGAAGATTCTAGGAGACAACACTTTTTGCTTTTCCCAACTTCTGGCATTCCTTGGCTTGTAAGATATTTCACCCAAACTCTGTCTCTATCTTCACATCTTCTTCTCTGTGTATCTCCGTGCCCTCTTTTCTTTTAAGGACAGCAGATACTGTATTTAGAGCCCATCCCAAATGATGATTTCATCTCAAGATCCTTAATTAATTACATCTGTAAAGGCCCTATTTCCAAATAAGGTCACATTCTGAGGTTCTCAGTGGATATGAATTTTTGGGAGACACTATTCAACCTACCACACAACCTAATATATAATTAGAAACCAAATGTGGCCAGTGAAAGGAAGGAATATACTCTTATGGGTGGGTAAGAAAGGATTGTGAACTAGACTTCAGATGTAGTAGTTTTCATTTGCTAGATAACAAACTTCGCAAACATAACAGCTTAAAACAATAAGCACTTAATGTCTCAAACTTCTGTAGGTCAGAACTCAGGCATGGTGTGGCTGTTTTCTCCGCCCAGGATCTCAGAAACTGAAATCAAGGTGTCATCCAGACTGAGTTCTACTCTAGAGATTGTGGGACAACCCACTAATAAGCTCCATTCAGATGGTTGGAAGAAATCACTTCCTTGTAGTTGTAGGACTGAGGTCACATTTTCTTTGCTGCTGGAGACTGTGTTCAACCTCTGGAGATTATCTATATTCCTTGTCACAGAGTCCTCTCCCTTTTCAAAGCCAGCAATAGAAAACCTTCTTTGCATTGAATCTCTCACAATTCAAAGCACTCTCTTCAAGAAGAGCACAGTGCCTTTTTAGCGTTTACTGAGCTGGGTTAGGGTCACCAAGGTTAAGTTCCCCATCTTAAGCTCAACTTAACTGGGGACCTAAATTATATTTACAAACTGCCTTCACTTTAGTACCTAGATTAATATTTCATTGAATAACTGGGGAAAGGTATATATATACCTTGGACAAGTGTCGCAAGGACCATCTTTGAATTCTGCTACCACAGTACATCAAGAAAAGCTTGCCTAGGGAAGTCTTCATGGACTTGGGACCTAAAAGGCAACTCAGCTAAATAAGGAGAGGGGAGGAGTGTTGTGGTCAGAATAAAAGTGAAGAGGAAAGAGCAGCTCTCACAAAACTGAGAGGAGACCTACATGGCAAGAGGACAGAGAGTAAGGGTGAGGATTGAGAGCAGTGTGGAGGCTGGGCTCCATCATCCAGGCCACACAGGCCACAAGAGGACTGGAGTCTTCCCCTCTGTGCTGGCAGGTACAGTCAGTCACACGTTGTACCAGAGGGAGAATCTCTCTCAACCATCTGAATGTGAAAGTGTTAATTGCTCAGTTGTGTCTGACTCTGTGCAGCCCCATGGACTGTAGCCTGCCAGGGTCTCCTCTGTCCAGGGGATTCTCCAGGCAAGAATACTGGAGTGGTTTGCCATTTTCTTCTCCAGGGGATCTTCCCAAATTAGGGATCAAACCCGGGTCTCCTGTATTACAGGCAGATTCTTTACAATCTGAGCCACCAGGGAAGCCCCTCAACCATCTATTGGGTTTGAAAATCTGGAAAAGGCCAAACCTGCAAGGATAAAAGTCAAAGTATATAATAAGCAAGGACTAAACAAGGACACCAGCTTTAGCGCTGAGTCATGCTTCCTTCAGCAGACCCTAGTTGCATGGCCTTTAGCCCACAGTTGCTGGTTTATAGGGAGGTCCAAGAGGTTCTAGGGAGGGAACAGTGGAGAATCCTTGATAGGGTGACCATATAATTTATCACCCAAACTGGAACAGTTTTAGGAGTGATAGAAGGCACTATATTAATTACACTATGTAACAAGTGTAAATCAGGACTGTCCAGGCAAAGCAGAAATTGTCTTTTGGAACTCGAGGCCGTGACATTTTACCAACCAAAAAGTAAGTTTTTTAAATATATCTTAAAAAAATCTTCTTCATGACTATTGACTACACATCAGCACTGCACACTCAACATTAATAGGCTGGAATTCAGTCACTAATCTGGCACTTATTGTCACTCTGGGAAATTGTTCTCACACCTCAATTTCCTACTTTGAAAGTAAGTTTATTGCTGTTTCTCCTTAATCCATTCCATGTGAATTCCATTTAAATGGATTGATGTATAAGCATGTCTTTCTTTCTCAATGTGTAAATTGCAAAATATTTCCTGTGGCTTTCCATTGTGATAGCACAGGGGGAGAAATTTGATAAGACAAATAAAAATTCCCAAATGAACAATAGCGAGCATTGTGCTGAGAGATGCCCTATCTCTAAGGTCTGAGGGAGTTTAATCCTAGAGCCTAAAGCCTGGACTGTGTCTTCCATTCCTGCATACAAAGACCATTCTCTGCAGGAAGTCAGCCAGCTGTCACTCTGTTCTAGGCAGAGAAAAGAAAACCTCCACTCATTCCACAGGGAAGCCTTCCTCGTCCTTCTCCGTTTATCAGTATTTTACCCATTCCTCAGAGCCGACCTCAAATTCCCACTGTCCTTGGGAATTCTTGACTTATGACGCCAGCGAGTGACTTTCTTTCTCAAGTTACACGTTTTATGTCTTTGTGTGCATCACGTGATGAGAATTTTATCACATCACGCCCTGTTGAATAAGTGCCTATTGTTCACAAGGTCCCAATTTTGCAACTTCTCACCACCAAATCCTGGAGTATAACAAATTGAGCTAATCAGCTTGAGCTCCTCACTTTGGGGGGCCCTCACAGCTCCTGGCACCAGGTGGCTAAAGTTTCACATGACAGGGATGAATGTAAGAGCTGCCAACTGGCTGGAAAACAGATCCAAGGCGGGTGTGCACTCAGTGGGAGAATCATAATGACCCTGAAGGCTACAGCCCCTTCCACTTGCACCATTAAGACACATGGGTTTTTCTTCTTTTTGCCTTCAAACCTACCCTTGAAGTTCAGCTTCACTTTAATATTTCCTAAAAAGCATGAGAACAGCTACTCATTATGATCTACACTATGCCTGTAGGTCTCTAGGAATGCCTCTACGTGTTGCTTTAGCCGCTGTCTAAAGCAAGTGTTGGCAAACTTTTTCTATAAATGGACAGATAGTAAACATTTTAGACTTGCAAGCCATATGGTTTCTGTAGCAATTACTCAACTCTGCCATTATAGTGGGCATGCTCCCCAGACAGATAATATGTAAACCAGTGAACATGGCTTTCCCCGGTAAAATGTTATTAACAAAAACAGATGATAGACTGGATTTGGCCCATGGGCCAGAGTTTGTTGACCCCTGGTCTAAAGCCCAGTCTAAAATAGTATCCTACCGGTATGTGAGCATGGGAAGTGCAAACTGCCTGCATCATAAAATGCGTTAATTTTATATTTTTTCAACCTCTCTTCTTTCCTCCTCTACATTCAGTCTTTAAATCTCAGTAGCTATAAATTTTACAGGGTATCCGGTAAGTCCAGCCTCACAGGAGAGAAATGTGTACTTTTCCATCCATAAGTCACACTTCCTTATTTCTATAAACGTTCATGTCTCTTATAAAGGAAGAAGAAAAGCAAATTACTTTTTATCATTGGAGCCATTTGAAAATACAAACATACGTAGAGAAAATGGCAAGTTCTGAGCATTTGTTGCAGCACATTAGTGAAGGATGTAACTTCATTACTGCTGACCTGATTGACCATGTGTTTTGTTGACCAGTTGCATCAGAATTTGTATGAATGAAAGACTTGTTTTGCTGTCTTTTTAACAGTAATTTTCCTCTGGTGTTGGGCTTATGAGAAGACTTGAATTTATTTTTTATCAAAGTGGTTTATCGATTGGATTAAGTTCTTTTTGCTAGACTAGAGCAAAAAAAAAAAAAAAAAAATCAACATGGGAACTCTGCTAGATCTTCATATAGTCAGAGAACTTTCACGTTCTTCCTTCCCTAATAGAAATCTGAGAAATGGTATTAGTGAATTGCTGATTTTCCATCAAAGTCTTTGATAACTTAGTCTTTTTCTCCATCAGCCTGAATAACCCACGTCTCAACTTTGGAGAGATTCATTGACACAAAAGTGAAAAATTCATAATAGCTTTCCTATAAATATAACAAATATGTCCTCATAAAAGGATATCCCTTTATCTACTTTTTACCTCTCTTGCTGACCCATATATTTTGTTCTTTTCCTGCACATAGCATCTCTTTCAGTTCCCTGTTTCTAGACACTTTTTTCCCCATATTTCCCAATGCCCACGAGGTGCCTTTTTCCCTCTCCAAAAGGAGTCTCCCTACACTTCAAGACCTTTCCTCAAAATCCTGGCTATGTTTCAACTTTTCCAAAATTATGCATGGGATAAAATTCTCTATAATGATTAACAGTTAAGATTGGAATAGGATTCATGAAGAAAGACCATGACCACATGCGGATGTAACAGCTGCAGAACTACACAGAATCTGTGAGTCACTATATGACTCTAAAATGGTCCTCACTGCAGAGACTGCTTGGTTCCTGGGTCACAGTTAAGACATCCAAATCACCCCTGCCTTTGACAATCCATGCCCGAGTCTCCCAGCTAGTGAGCAGATCAAGTCCAGAGCCTAAACTCAACACAGCAGCACCTTCAGACTTAAAGCATGAAGGTCAGAGCACCTTGAACTCCCTGTGGGGAAAAGTGTCCCTGGGGTCAAACGGGTTTGCTTTTGAATCATAGCAATGCATGTTTTCTTGAAAGACACAGAAGAAGTTGTAATATGAAAAGAATTCCATAAATAAAGGTTATTAAAATGCCAGAAAATCGTCAAAGAATAGTCATACAAAACAGAGCCCTTGTTTAAATTTTAAAACAAGCCGACTTCACTATAATAGAAAAAACATGTGTTTGTTAAGCCCATGGGCCCAATTCTGCTTTCAATGAAAACCCGGAATTCCTGCTTAAGTCAATAAAGTGTGTGTCTGGAGAGGGGGAGCTGTTTTCAGAGTAATGGAAAAGACAGGGATGGACAGGGGAGCAAGATAATGCTCCAGGATTAGAACCTGAAATGAGGACCAGCCTGTAGTCAGCAAGTACCCACCACACCAGTATGACCGACCATATGGCCATTGTTGAAGGCCAGTATACATTCTGATTGGCCAGTGTCGTGCACTGTATTCATTACCTATTTTTACTGTCACACCTAAACAAGAGTCCCCTAAAATGTCCCAGCACCATAAACTCTAATTTGTCTACCAATTTAATTTTCTTGAGAGGGTCACAAAAGAGACTTGGTATTTAAAGAGGGTTCATAGCACCATTTTTAGAAGCTACCCCCTTACTCTGTTTCTGAATCATATATTCATTATTCTTATTTTATGTTGTCACTTGTTAGGGATCAAAGAAAAAAAGACATTGAGTGTTGAATGGCTAAACACCAAAAACATACTATATAATAACATACTATAAACATAACATAAATATAAAAATATTTATTCATATGCCATCAAAGAAAGAAAGCGAATCAATGGACATGAGATTGAGCAAGCTCTGGGAGACAGTGAACGATAAATAGGGAAGCCTGGCTCACATCATGAGGTCACAAAGAGTCGGACATGGACTGAATGACTAAACAACAGTAAAATAGTATTACGGGCTTCCCTGGTGGCTCAGATGGTAAAAAAATCTACTTGCAATGAGGAGGATCTGGGTTCGATCCCTGGGTTGGGAAGATCCCCTGGAGGAGGGCATGGCAACCCACTCCAGTATTCTTGCCTATGGACAAGAGGAGAATCCTATGGACAGAGGAGCTGGGTGGACTATAGTCCATGGGGTCACAAAGAGTCGACACGACTGAAGTGACTAAGCACAGCACAGCACAGTAATATTATACCAATTTAAACAATGAAAATCTACATTTTAAGAATTGAACTATTTTAAGAATGAGAAATGCATGCTTTCATATATTGATTTGGTGTTACAAAAAATTGAACTCCCTAAGTAGTTTAGTAAAAAAAGGGAGGATTTCGTGGCTTAACATAGTCAGACATCAGAAAAGTAAACAGTCCTCTAAACTAAAGCATGACAAAGAATCAGATCTGGAACACAGTCAGTGCCTTCTCTCTCCAAACCTCCACTCTCCATCTGTCTACAGGCTGGGTCCCTACTCTCACACATCTCCACTTGGTGGGGACAAGGCCACTGACGGCTCTGAGGTCACATTCTTATAGCCTTTGGCCAGAAAACAAAGATGGCTCTCTCTTCCCCAGTTTCAGTTTTCTTTTCTTTTTTTTTTTTTTAATGTTTTCTATTGTGGCAAAAGTCATGTAACATAAAGCACTTTATTTTCATCATATTTACCTGTATAGGGGCACTAAGTGCATTCATGTCATTGTGCAACTCTCACCATCATCCATCTCCCAAATCTTTCACTTTTCTACACTGAAACTCTGTCCTGGGTAAACACTAACTCCCCATTCCCTCTCCTCATCCCCACCACCCCACCCCACCCCCGTTCCCTTGCATCTACCAATGTACTTTCCGAATTAATGGATTTGACTATTCTGCTGCTGCTGCTACTAAGTCGCTTCAGTCGTGTCCAACTCTGTGCGACCCGGTAGATGGAAGCCCACCAGGCTCCCCCATCCCTGGGATTCTCCAGGCAAGAACACTGGAGTGGGTTGCCATTTCATTCTCCAATGCATGAAAGTGAAAAGTGAAAGTGAAGTCGCTCAGTCATGCCCAACTCTTAGCGACCCCATGGACTAGAGCCTACCAGGCTCCTCCATCCATGGGATTTTCCAGGCAAGAGTACTGGAGTGGAGTGCCATTGCCTTGACTATTCTAGGTACCTCATATAAGTGGAATCAAACAGTACTTGTGTGCAGCTACTGTGTACTGGAATGCATTTTTAAAGTTGTTGGTGCTGGTTTAGTTGCTAAGTCATGTCTGACTCTTGAAACCCCATGGACTGTAGCCTGCCAGGCTTCTCTGTCCATGGAATTCTCCAGGCAAGAATACTGGAGTGGGTTGCTATTTCCTTCTCCAGGGAATCTTCCCAACCCAGGAATCGAACCCAGGTCTCCCACATTGCAGGCAGATTCTTTACCAACTGAGCTACAAGGGAAGTAATTTTTAAGGTTAGCTTATTATATGTCCTACAAACAGATTGTATCTTCTTTTTTTTGATTAGGACTGGCCTGAACATTCTCTCATTTAAGGTGTTACTTTTGAAGAGCACCCAAAAGACAGCTTTCTCTCTTAACACATGACTTTTAACCATCATATCTCTTAAGACTTTGAACTTTGAAAGATCTGAATTCTTTGGAAATTCAGTGATGTATCACTAAAAAGCAGAGTCTACTCTATTGGCTAAGGATGCAATGGAATAGAAGACCTGTCTGGAGAGGCAGAACATCAGAGGTTAAAGAGTAGCTCCTGGAACCAGATATCCTGGATTTGCACCTGATTTAACTTCAGATCAGTATGTGACACCTAGTAAGATATACTTCACCATGTCACATTGAATCTTCCTCCTTTATTACCCAGCATAGTGTTAAATCAATGGTCTAAAGTAGCTGCTGCTGCTGCTGCTAAGTCGCTTCAGTCATGTCTGACTCTTTGCGACCCCATAGACGGCAGCCCACCAGGCTCTGCCATCCATGGGATTTTCCAGGCAAGAGTACTGGAGTGGGTTGCCATTGCCTTCTCTGCTAAAGGAGCTAGTCAAAGGCAATGATGATAATCCCCTCCAGGATAAAATTTAGCAATCCTCAGCAAATGTATAATACCCATTGTGTTCTGACAGCACACCTACCTCACATGACCACACTGATTACTGGCCCTTATCTGAATTAGACCTATGTTGACTCCAAGCCTTTTGTACATAAAGTGTCTCTGCCTGAATTATCCTCCTGTGTGCATTTTCCCAAGAACATCTCAATGAAACTTTCTTTTTTATTGTATCAAAACATATTTTAATCAGAAATCCCAATATAAGTAGTTATTATCTCATCAGCTCAATGAAATCTTTTCTAGGTCCATTTACTCAAAAATGGTTTTGCCAGTAGTCATGTATGGATGTGAGAATTGGACCATAAACAAGGTTGAGCACTAAAGAACTGGTGCTTTCAAATTGTGGTGCTGGAGAAGACTCTTGAGACTCCCCTGGACAGTAAGAAGATCAAACCAGTCAATTTTAAAGAAAATCAACCCTGAAGACTCATTGGAAGGACTGATACCGAAGCTGAAGATCCAATGCTTTGGCTACCTGATATAAAGAGCCGACTCATTGGAAAAGACCCTGATGCTGGGAAAGACTGAGGGCAGGAGGAGCAGGGCATGACAGAGGATGAAATGATTGGATGGCATCACTGACTCAATAGACATGAGTTTGAGCAAACTCTAGGAGACAGTGAAGGACAGAGGAGCCTGGTGTGCTGCAGTCCATGGGATTGCAAAGAATAGGACAAAATTTAGCACTTGAATGACAACAACAACAAAATTACCATTTAAACTCATTACTCTTGCCATCCTGTCAATTCACAATTTAATGTATCTTTTAAACAATTTGTTTTACAATAAACAGGCCAAGTAAAATGACTTCTTATAATATAATCTCTGCAGGAAATTACAAAGATCTTATCTAGGGGCAAAGTATTCCTTAAAGGGATTTTTCAAAGGTTTCTTTTTGTTGTTGTTTTGTTTTTTAATTGGAATGTAATTATTTTCCAACGTTGTATTAGTTTCAGGCATATAGCAAAGTGATCTAGATATATTCACTCTTTTTCAGATTCTTTTCTTATAGGTTATCGCTGAATATTGAATATTCAGTCTATATTGAATATTGAATATTCATAGTCCCTATGCTATACAGCATTTGTTAATCCTAGGCTCCTAATTTATCCCTGCCCTCAATGTTTCCCCTTTGATAACCATAAGTTTGTCTATGAGACAAACTATAACCATAAAATGTCTATAAGTCTGTTTCCATTTTGTAAATAAGCTCATTTGTATCTTTTTAAAAAAAATTATATTCCACATATGAATGATATTATATGATATTTGTCTTGCTCTGACTTACTTCATTCAATATGACAATCTCTAGCTCCATCCATCAGAGAAGACAATGGCACCCATTCCAGTACTCTTGCCTGGAAAATCCCATGGACGGAGGAACCCGGTAGGCTACAGATATGGGGTCGCAAAGAGGTGGAAACAACTGAGCGACTTCACTTTCACTTTTCACTTTGATGCATTGGAGAAGGAAATGGCAACCCACTCTAGTATTCTTGCCTGGAGAATCCCAGGGATGGGGGAGCATGGTGGGCTGCCGTCTCTGGGGTCGCACAGAGTCAGAAACGACTGAAGCAACTTAGCAGCAGCAGCAGCAGCTCCATCCATGTTGCTGACGATAACATTATTTCATTTGTTTTTATGGCTGAATAGTATTCCATTGTATACCTGTACCACATCTTCTTTATACATTCCTCTGTCAATGGGCATTTAGGTTGCTTCCATAATTGGTTTTTGTACTTAGCAATGCAATGGACATTGAGGTGAATGCAACACTTCAAATTATGGTTTTCTCCAAATTTATGCCCAGGAGTGGGATTGCTAGATCAAACAGCAGCTCTATTTTTAGTTTTTTAAGAACCTCCATACTGTTCTCCATAGTCTATGTAACTTTCAAATCCTAGCTCCTGTTATTTCCTCTGGCTTCCCAAAGGAAAAAATAAAGTGAAGTTGCTCAGTCATGTCCAACTCTTTGTGACCCCATGGACTGCAGCCTAACAGGCTCCTCTGTCCATGGGATTTTCCAGGCAAGAATACTGGAGTGGGTTACCATTTCCTTTTCCAAGAGATTTTCCTGACCCAGGTTTTGAACCTGGGTCTCCCGCATTGTAGGCAGACGCTTTACCGTCTGAGCCACCAGAGAAGTCTCCCAAAGGAAGTGTGGATTTATTTCCCCTCTTTATCTGACTCAATTATAAAAATCATCATCTTGTATTATAATCGTTAAGAAATTTGTTTCATTCTCCAAGAATGCAAAAGGAGGAAGTTTTTCATTTAATTTGTATTTTATTCCTAGAGCCAACAATGACCAGAATTTAGTAAAGTTCAATAAATGCTCTTGAATAAAGGGGAAGTTTCATTTTCTTTTATCTCGAAATTTGCTGCATTGAAGCATGAAGAGTGATGGCATTTTTCCCAGACACGAAAAATATCACAAGATTGTTGGACCCAACTTCATTTTTGTGCTCAAAAATTTGAGCATAACAGTGTTGTTGGGCAATAGACATCAACATGCAGTTATCCTCTCAAGTCATGACTTTTTCTAGAAGTTCACATCTAAGGGTTTAGGACATAATCCCACCAGTCCCACCACACTTTCATCTGAGAGGATTTCCCCTCTGTTTTAACAAGTGTGATGACTCCCCTGGAAACATTTGCAAATCACAATTAAAAAGGAAAAAATGGGAGCTTGTTATAGCACACAACAAACTGTCTCACGCATGATATCACAGAGAATACAAAGGAAATATTATCAGTCGGACTAGCTCATACATCTCTGCCCTAATATCTCCAGCAAATGTGATGGTTCTTTCCTCTTTTCATAATATATATATATATATATATATATATATATAAGCCCTTTATATTATAGAAGATATAAGTATATGTATATGCCTATATTGCATACAATGCTTTTTCAGTTCAGTTCAGTTCAGTCACTCAGTTGTGTCCGACTCTTTGCGATCCTATGGACTGCAGCATGCCAGGCCTCCCTTTTCATCACTAACTCCTGGAGTTTACTCAAGCTCATGTCCATTGAGTCAGTGATGCCATCCAGCCATCTCATCCTCTGTTGACCCCTGCTCCTCCAGCCATCAATCTTCCCCAACATCAGGATCTTTTCCAAGAAGTCAGTTCTTCACATCAGGTGGCCAAAGTATTGGAGTTTCAGCTTCTGCACCAGTCCTTCCAATGAATATTTAGGACTGATTTCCTTTAGGATTGACTGGTTAGATCTCCTTGCAGTTCAAGGGACTCTCAAGAGTCTTCTCCAACACCACAGTTCAAAAGCATCAACTCTTTGGTGCTCAGCTTTCTTTATAGTCCAACTCTCCCATCCATACAAGGCTACTGGAAAAACCATGGCTTTGACTAGATAGGCTTTTGCTGGCAAAGTGATGTCTCTGCTTTTTAATATGCTGTCTAGGTTGGTCATAAATTTCCTTCCAAGGAGTAAGGGTCTTTTAATTTCATGGCTGCAGTCACCAGCTGCAGTGATTTTGGAGCCCCAAAAAATAAAGTCAGCCACTGTTTCCACTGTTTCCCCATCTATTTGCCATGAAGTGACAGGACCAGATGCTGTGATCTTAGTTGTCTGAATGTTGATCTTTAAGCCAACTTTTTCACTCTCCTCTTTTACTTTCATCAAGAGGCTTTTTAGTTCTTCTTTACATTCTGCCATAAGTATGGTGTCATCTGCATATCTGAGGTTATTGATATTCCTCCCAGCAATCTTGATTCCAGCTTGTGCTTCATCCAACCCAGCATTTTTCATGATGTACTCTGCATATAAGTTAAATAAGCAGGGTGACAATATACAGCCTTGATGTACTCCTTTACCGATTTGGAACCAGTCTGTTGTTCCATGTCCAGTTCTAACTGTTGCTTCCTGACAACGCTTTTTACTAAACAGTAAAATGACCTGTTATTTTGACAATCTTAGAGCTTCTTGCTTTGTTATTTGTCTGTCTGTCCATACTCCTAATCTAGAATTAAATGTGAGACCTTTTGAATAATTGCTGTGAGAATACTTTAAAATTTTCATTTTCCCTAGGCAATTTGAGAACTTCATGTCTTTATAAGCTAAGCTGAAGATCTTTTAACACTTGTCTAATAGATCTGAAGCAGAGAGGAGACAGCAGTCCACAGAAGTTCCCGAGTGTTTTAAAACAATTCTTTAAACACCTCCAAAGAAATTACACCTGAAAATATCCCTAAACTTAAAGACTGTGCATCACATAAAAAGTCCCGAATGAAAAGGTTTAAAAACACAATGTATCAGAGACCACGTCTGATTCAGTAATCCCAATTGATCATCCATTTTCTGAGACTTATGAGAATAAAACAGTTATTCTCTAACGTTACTTCCTGACAACACTTTTTACTAAACAGTAAACTGACCTGTTATTTTAACGATCTTAGAGCTCCTTGCTGTGCTTGTTGTCTGTCTGTCCATACTCATAACCTAGGATTAAATGTGAGACCTTTTGAATAATTGCTCTGATAATACTTCAAATTTCTCATTTTCTGTAAGCAATTTGAGAACTTAATGTCAGTTAGAAAATAAAAAACAGAATAAAATTTCCTCTTCCCAATAAGCCTTAGGAAAGATTGAGGCCAGGAGGAGAAGGGGACAACAGAGGATGAGATGGTTGGATGGTATCACTGACTCAATGGACATGAGTTTGGGTAGGCTCTGGGAGTTGGTGATGGATGGGGAGGCCTAGCATGCTGCAGTTCATGGGGTCACAAAGAGTCAGACACAACTGAGCGACTGAACCGAACTGAACTGAATAAAAGTAATATAAGGCCATTCCTATGATTAGTGAAGCAAAACATTAATGAAATCAAATAGCATTAGTGAAATAAAACATTACTGAATTAAAATAAATATATATATAACTTTATTCTTATATATGTATAAGAAAAATTTTAACCAAATGCTTTGAGTTTCAACATTTCATTCATTAACCACTGAACTTTGTATAAGAGTTACATATAAGATCCCATGAAAGATAGTGCCATTATGGCTAAAATGTATAGTCTACAATATACAGTCATGAATATAAAAATTTACAGATAAAGATCAAATATAAGACATATCCAAGAATAAGGATAAGACATAGGATTTTGTAAGAATCAAAGAACAGGCACAGACAACAAGTGCTACAGGTACTCAGAGGAAGATGACAGAGCAAGGAAGGGCCCATGGTGGCCTTTGCACTGAATGCTGAACTATCAGGAGCATTTCTAATAGGAAGAGATAGCAACTGAGTATTATAAACGAGTTTGAATAAAGGTACATGGCTGGAGTAACATATATCATATTCAGGAGTCCACATGAACTCTGAGAAAAAGAAGTCTCAAAATGGTAGCTCATAGAGCAGGGTCACCCCACAGATGTATTTTCCTTATTATCCAACATGTTATTTTTAAATCAGTTGGCAACACTTAACAACTGGTAAATTTAACATACAGTCCAAATTACTAGTTTTTGTTTAAAATGGAAAGATCCAGCAATAGTCAACAGATATTTCTCCATGTACACGATTGGCTGAACCTCAATAGAAATATTTAGACACTCACCTATTTACCATAATCCCCACTTCTCCCTGTAGCCTCACAATAGCCAGAGTACTAATTTCTATTACCCAAATGGCTCTATAGATGAATAGATGACCTTATATATAAACCCATTTAGCATAAGAGATGTTAAGGAAAGTCGTGATAGATAATATCTGGACATCAGAAAGAATCCAAGTTATGGAAAATAATACCATGCTAAGGAGTTTGGATTTAATTAACAGAAATCAGAAAGACAACTTAGAGTAAAATTATCAAAGTAGTGTCTTAAGGACCTGCATCTAGGATCAAGGGAGGATACCTTAAATCACATGGAGAACAAGCCAGTAATAATAACCAAAATTGTCATTTATTGAGATCTACTAATGTTTTGGAAACTATTAAAACAATATATTCAGACCTAAATCCAAATTCTATATAGATCCTAAATAAAGCAGCTTTCTTAACATGTATGCTTTCATATTACAATGTTAAAAAAAAAAGGCATACATTTTGACCAATTTTAATGGAGCTTAAGTTTCTTATATACATGAAGCACATTTTGACATACAAGCTAGGCAGCTGCCAAATTTATCTTACCAAAATAGAACCTGGCTCTGAAGTCTAACATGGCAGCACTTAACTCAAGCGGCACATCTGATAACTTTGCCTGGTCCTAAATAAATCTTTGTCATTTGTTTTAAAAAGTGACAACTGATAGCTAATAAAACTGGATAGGCACCTAGCTGTAAACATTAGCTGTTTATCATGCTAACATTAGCCATCTCATCTTCAGCTACATCATCCAGGACTCCCAGTCTCTTAATTGAACACATTTTCAGCTATCTTCAAAAGCCACAGACTCATTTTATATCCCCAAATTATCTTCACACCTCTGATTTATTTAAAATGAAGGATACAAGAGACATTTTTCTCATATCATTCTGACAATGGTGATCCACTCCTTAAAATGCACGGTCCCCTGCTACTTCCCTCTTAGGCTTCCCCCTGCCTAGCTCAATGTGTTCTCTGAGACTCATCATTCTTCAATCAAGCATGTCCAATAACATGGAATGGCCCACTGGACTGCAGTCTGTAAACTTTAAGAACTGCCATGCATTGAATATTCTTATGAGAGGATCCAAGAAGTTCTACAATCAAATGGACTCACTTGGTTTGACACGATATTTTTCAGGAATATTTAATCATAGATTGCTCTCTTTCTCCATTATTTATTTGTAATTAATTAATTATAACCAAGGCTTCCCTGGTGGCTCAGATGGTAAAGCGTCTGCCTACAATGCAGGAGATCCGGGTTCAATCCCTGGATTGGGAAGATCCCCTGGAGAAGGAAATGGCAACCCACTCCAGTATTCTTGCCTGGAAAATCCCATGGACGGAGGAGCCTAGTAGGCTGCAGTCCATGACACGACTGAGTGACTTGATGTTCATTTTCACTTTCACTTTCAAGGCTTCCCTGATAGCTCCTTTGCTAAAGAATTTACCTGCAATGCAGGAGACCCCAGTTATATTTCTCATTGGGAAGATTCCTTGGAGAAGGGAATGGCTACCCACTCCAGTATTCTGACCTGGAGAATTCCATGGACTGTATAGTCCATGGGGTCACAAAGAGTTGGACACAACTGAGCGATTATAACCAATTATTTTTTCTCTTTCTTTTCCTTCCTCCTTTTCTTCATTCCTTCCTTTCTTCTTGACTTTCTTCTTTCCTCCCTTCTTCTCTCCCTCTCTTTGTTCCCTCCTTCCCTCTTTTCTTTCTTGATAGCATCTATTAATGTCCTGGCAAAATTTGTGTTTCTCAGGACATGTGCTAGGAAAGTTTCCTTCGTTGGACTCTAGCTGGAATCAAACAGGGGTCTCCTTCACTGGAAGTGGATTCTTTACCAACTGAGCTATCTGGAAAGCCCCTCATCATAGGAGATGGGAATGCAAAAGTAGGAAGTTAAGAGATACCTGGAGTAACAGGCAAGTTTGGCCTTGGAGTACAAAATGAAGCAAGGCAAAGGCTAACAGTGTTGCCAAGAGAACACACTGGTCATAGCAAACACCTTCTCCCAACAATACAAGACTCTACACATGGAATCATCAGATGGTCAATACTGAAATCAGATTGACTATATTCTTTGCAGTTGAAGACAGAGAAGCTCTATACAGTCAGCAAAAACAAGACCAGGAGCTTACTGTGGCCTAGATCATGAATTCCTTATTGACAAATTCAGACTTAAGCTGAAAAAAGTAGGGAAAACCATTAGGTCATTCAGGTATGACCTAAATCAAATCTCTTATGATTATAGAGTAGAAGTGACAAATAGATTCAAGGGTTTAGATCTGATAGAGTTCCTGAGGAACTATGAACAGAGGCTCATGACATTGTACAGGAGGCAGTGATCAAGACCATTCCCAAGAAAAAGAAATGCAAAAAGGCAAAATGGTTTTCTGAGGAAGCCGTACAAATAGTTGAGAAAAGAAGAGAAGCAAAGGAGAAAAGGAAAGATATATCCATTTGAATGCAGAGTTCCAAAGAATAGCAGGAAGAGATAAGAAGCCTTCCTAAGTGAACAATACCAAGAAATAGAGGGAAAAAGTAGAATGGGAAAGACTAGAGATCTCTTCAAGAAAATTAGAGATACCAAGGGGACATTTCATGCAAAGATGAGCACAATAAAGGACAGAAACTATATGGACCTAAAAGAAGCAAAGATATTAAGAAGAGGTGGCAATAGTACACAGAAGAACTATACAAAAAATACCTTAATGACACAG
The DNA here is from genome assembly GCF_019923935.1 of Bubalus bubalis. Taxonomy (NCBI): domain Eukaryota; kingdom Metazoa; phylum Chordata; class Mammalia; order Artiodactyla; family Bovidae; genus Bubalus; species Bubalus bubalis. The sequence goes on from NC_059158.1 coordinate 166,825,548, forward strand.
ATAACCATGATGGTATGATCACTCACCTAGAGCCAGACATTCTGGAGTGCAAACTCAAGTGGGCCTTAGGAAGCATCACTATGAACAAAACTAGTGGAGGCGATGGAATTCAAGTTGAGCTATTTCAAATCCTAAAAGATGATGCTATGAAACTGCTGCACTCAATATGCCAGCAAATTTGGAAAACTCAGCAGTGGCCACAGGACTGCAAAAGGTCAGTTTTCTTTCCAATCCCAAAGACAGGCAATGCTGAAGAATGTTTGCACTACCACACAATTGCACTCATCTCACATGCTAGGAAAGTAATGCTCAAAATTCTCGAAGCCAGGGTTCAACAGTACATGAACCAAGAATTCCCAGATGTCTAAGCTGCATTAGGAAAAGGGAAAAGAACCAAAGACCAAATTGCCAATATCCACTGGATCATAGGAAAAGCAAGAGAATTCCAGAAAAGCATCTGCTTCTGCTTCATTGACTAAGCTAAAACTTTTGACTGTGTGGATCACAACAAACTGTGGAAAATTCTTAAAGAGATGGAAATAACAGACCTTACCTGCCCCCTGAGAAATCTATATGCAAGTCAAGAAGCAACAGTTAGAACCAGACATGGAACAACAGACTGGTTCAAAATCGGTAAAGGAATATATCAAGGCTGTATATTATCAGCCTGTTTATTTAACTTATATGCCGAGTACATCATGTGAAATGTTGGACTGGATGAAACACAAGCTGGAATTAAGATTGTTGGGAGAAATATCAATAGCCTCAGATATGCAAATGATACCACCCTTATGGTAGAAAGAGAAGAGGAACTAAAGAGCTTCTTGATGAAGGTGAAAGAGGAGATTGAAAAAGCTGGCTTAAAACTCAACATTTAAGAAACAAAAATCATGGCATCCAGTCCCACCACTTTGTACAACACAGAATTGTGAATCAACTATACTTCAACAAAATTTTTAAAATATTTCTCAGCAAGGTTTATTTTCCCTTATAAAAATGATTCATATATTTATATATTAATTTTATATTTCTCCAGGCAAGAATACTGGAGTGGGTAGCCATTCCCTTCTCCAGGGCATCTTCCTGACCCAGGGATTGAACCAAGATCTCCTGCAATTGCAGGCAGATTCCTTACCATCTGTGCCATTATATTGCATATTAATGACATTTTTTATGTTTATATTTTCCCTTTTAAAAGAGAATTCCCTGAACTCTCCTTTGTCTTCACCTTCCTGTGAGCACTCATTCTCTCATCAAAACCTGCTAGATAAGGTGACAATCTCATAGCAACTGTTTGCCCTACTCCCCAGCAGGTTCATCTGGAGGCTCAGTTACTCCATGTGTCTTCCTGATACTCCCACCAAGAGGAATCCCACCAAAAGGTAATTGAGGTAAACCTAAGTTACTATACAGATGTTTGGTACCTCATAAGCTTACCTCTAATCATTCTCTGAAATTCTGGAGGGCTGAATTTGACATCTCAGCAAGATTACAAATTCCTTGGTGTCCCAGGTCTTTTATTTTCCATTCTTCAAAATGTAGAGCTCCTCAGTGGGTATAACATTTGTGCAAGATGAAGATAATAAATGGTTAAAAAGAAAAAAAATTGAACATCAATTAGACAGGAGAATCAAGCATTATCCTTTAGTGTGTTTTCCTTCTGCCTAGATAAGTTGGCAGCATCTCTCTTATTTAGGCACTCTCCTGGGCAAGCTCAAACCATCATGGTGAATTCAGTTCAAAATTCAGATTGGATGCTGAAGATGGCTTCCCACATAGGCATTCAGACTAGGAAACTTCTGGGCTCCAATTTCTTCAGAGGTGATGAGCAGAACTTGAAGCAGGTAATAAGGATATATCTAGAGCCAGAAGCAGGAATTGTCAGGAATGTCACCATGTATCCCACTCTAGTGGGATACATGGTGATCCACAGAAAATTAACAGATTTCAGAAACATTTCTTGGAAGGTGGCATTAGAATTGCCCTCACAGTCTGTCAAGGTAGTCCTTGTTCTCCTTAGCCAGCCCCAAGGTCCCTATTGTCCCCAGGTTCTGGGTGCCTGTGTCAGACATCAATGCTTTCCTTTTAAACCTATGGTTGTATCAGCATAGATTAGTCACTTCAAATCTCCAAAAGCCTCTGTCTCACAATTTTTCTTTAATGAAAGTTTAAGCTCTAGTAACTGGTCTTATGAACCAAGTTCTGACAATGGCTGTATAAGAAAAAGTCAAGTCGATGGAATCCATATTGAAATACTTTGGCTCTCTTTGATTCAGAGATTCTACTTTACTTAAAACCAACAAGAGTCTATACATGCTTGGAGCAAGGACTTTATAATTAAAAGTGAACATTTCCAATTCAAGTTAACCATGTTCTCACAATTTCCTCTGTTTTGTTGTTCCTCCTATGAAGTTCATTCACCTATTTTATGCCAGGAATTATCCTCAAGGACAGAAGCACAAAATTGAATACAAAACGGTTCCTTCCTTTAACTCACAATCAAAGTGTCAAGAAATTCAACAAAATATAAATTGAACCACAGAAAAGTACAGATATTCAACCATTACTGAACTACGGAAACAGCCATTTCTATGGATTGGCCTCCTATGAGTGTTCGTTTTAAATCTCTAATAAAGATGTCTTACAAGTCTTGGGTTGGTTTAAGAAATGGAGTGGTCACTTGCTTTAGTTCCTCAATTTGGCTGGAAAACAGGGAGAGAGCAGAAAGGCAATAAGAGGTGTTACCAAGGAAACAGGTAATGGAGAACCCTGCGTGCCATAAAAAGAAGTTTGCGCTTTATTCCAACAGGAAGTAGGCCATAAAAAGAAGTTTGCACTTTATTCCAACAGGAAGTAGGAAGTCAGTGAAGAGTTGCAAACAGAGGAGAAGCAATAACAAGTACGTTTCTAAGAGATCCTTCGGAAAAATGTTCAGGAGAGATTATAGGAAGATAAGACAGAAAACAGAGACAAGAGATCCCATAGTAACCCAGGAAACGCATGGTGAGGACCTCCAGTACAGCAGAGAAAGTTGATATGAAGAAGATGGGAGAGGTTCAAATAGGATTTTAAAAGAGAAAATAAAGGACTTCCCTGGTGGTACAGTGGTTAAGATGCCACATTTTCAATGTAGGGGGTGCAGGTTCAAACCCTAGTCATAGAACTAAGATCTCACATGCTGGGAGGCCAAAAAAAAATTTTTTTTAAATAGAAGGGAGAATCAGCAAGATTTATTAATGAATAAGATGGAGGAAGGGGTGAAAGTAATGTATAAAAGGAAGGAGTTACAGATGACCTCATCCCAACCCAAGGAAAGACTGGCTATGTAATTTATGGAGCCCAGTGCAAAATGAAATTGCTCAAAAATTATTGGAAATGTCAAGACAGCAACAGCTGAGCATTAAGCAAAGCATGCGGCATTTTGGGAGAAGCACTCACTCCACGGCACATGTCACACTTCTGAAAAGCTCGCCCTGGTCCTAGATTCTGACTAGGAACAGTCAGAACATCTGTTTGATGAATGGTGGGGCCACGAAGTGGGATCAAGAACATGGGAGAATGAGGAGATGTGAGAAGAATAAAGTGAGATGTGCTTAGCTCTGTTGATTTTGAAGTTCCAATGGCACATCTGAGTAGAATGTTAGTATAAGGTGGAGATTAAAGCAAGCATGTTGGAATCAGAAAGATTTGGGCTTAGGTGACAGCTGTTCCCCTTGTAAGCTTTGAGAGCTTGGACAAATACCTAGATTTCATGTGCTTTGGTTTCCTTACCTATAAACTTCATGGAGTTAAGAGATCAAACGGAATCCTATTTTAAACTCATAGTCTAGTTCCTGATATATGGTCATTTGTAAGTGACACCCCTTATTGTCATAAGCATCATCATTATTATTATTTAGTTTAATTCAGGTCAGTCCTCAGTCCTGTCCAACTCTTTGCGACCCCATGGACTGCAGCAACCAAGGCTTCCCTAGCCATCACCAACTCACAGAGCTTGCTCAAACTTGTGTCCATGGAGTTGGTGTTGCCATCCAACCATCTCATCCTCTCTCATCTCCTTATCCTCCCACCTTCAATCTTTCCTAGCATCAGGGTCTTTTCAAATGAATCAGTTCTTCACATCAGGTGGCCAAAGTATTGGAGTTTCACCTTCAGCATCAGTCCTTCCATTCAATATTCAGGACTGATTTCCTTTAGGATTGACTGGTTGGATCTCCTTGCAGTCCAAGGGACTCTCAAGAGTCTTCTCCAACACCACAGTTCAAAGCATCAATTCTTCGGTTCTCAGCTTTCTTTATAGTCCATCTCACACACCCATACATGACGACTGGAAAAACCATAGCTTTGACTAGATGGACCTTTGTTGGCAAAGTAATATCTCTGCTGTTTAATTTGCTGTCTAGGCTGGTCATAGCTTTTCTTCCAAGGAGCAAGCATCTTTTAATTTCACCTTCTGCAATGATTTTGGAGCCCTCAAAATTAAACTCTCACTGTTTCCATTGTTTCCCCATCTGTTTGCCATGAAGCGATGGGACTGGATGCCATGATCTTCGTTTTCTGAATGTTGAGCTTTAAGCCAACTTTTTCACTCTCTTCTTTCACGTTCATCAAGAGGCTCTTTAGTTCTTCTTTGCTTTCTGCCATAAGAGTGGTGGCATCTGCATATCTGAGGTTATTGATATTTCTCCCAGCAATCGTGATTCCAGCTTGTGCTTCATCCACCCCAGCATTTCACATGATGTACTCTGCATATAAGTTAAATAAACAGGTGACAATATACAGCCTTGATGTACTCCTTTACTGTTTTGGAACCAGTCTGTTGTTCAATGTCTGGATCTAACTGCTGCTTCTTGACATGCATACAAATTTCCCAAGAGACAGATCAGGTGGTCTGGTATTCCAGTCTCTTTGGAATTTTCCCCAGTTTGCTGTGATCCACACAATCAAAGGCTTTGGTGCAATCACTAAACCAGAAGTACAGAAGTTTTTCTGGAACTCTCTTGCTTTTTTAAACTATCCAATGGATGTTGGCAATTTGATCTCTGGTTCCTCTGCCTTTTCTAAATCCAGCTTGAACATCTGGAAGTTCTCACTTCACATACTGTTGAAGCCTGGCTTGGAGAATTTTGAGCATTACTTTGCTAGCATGTGAGATGAGTGCAATTGTGTGTTAGTTCAAACATTCTTTGTCATTGCCCTTCTTTGGGATTGGAATGAAAACTGACCTTTTCCAGTCCACTGTGGCCACTGCTGAAGTTTTCCAAGTTTGTTGGCATATTGAGTGCAGCAGTTTCATAGCATCACCTTTTAAGATTTGAAATAGCTCAACTGGAATTTCATCACCTCCACTAGCTTTGTTCATAGTGATGCTTCCTAAGCCCCACTTGACTTCTCATTCCAGGATGTCTGGCTCTAGGTGGGTGATCACACCATTGTGGTTATCTGGGTCATGAAGATCTTTTTTGTATAGTTCTTCTGTGTATACTTGCCACCTCTTCTTAATATCTTCTGCTTCGTAAGGTCCATACCATTTCTGTCCTTTATTTTGCCCATCTGTGCGTGAAATGTTCCCTTGGTATCTTTAATTTTCTTGAAGAGAGCTCTAGTTTTTCCCTTTCTATTGTTTTCCTCTATTTCTTTGCATTGACCATTGAAGAAAGCTTTCTTATCTCTCCTTGCTGTTCTTTGGACCTCTGCATTCAAATGGGTATATATTTCCTTTTCTCCTTTGTCTTTAGTTTCTCTTCTTTTTTTAACTATTCTTAAGGCCTCCTCAGAAAAGCATTTTGCCTTTTTGCATTTCTTTTTCCTGGAGATGGTCTTGTTCATTACCTCCTGTACAATGTCACAAACCTCCGTCCATAGTTCTTTAGGCACTCTGTCTATCAGATCTAATCCCTTGAATCTATTTGTCACTTCCACTGTATAATCATAAGGGATATGATTTAGGTCATACTAGCATGGTCTCGGAGAAGGCAATGGCATCCCACTCCAGTACTCTTGCCTGGAAAATCCCATGGACGAAGGAGTCTGGAAGGCTGCAGTCCATGGGGTCGCTGAGGGTCGGACGCAACTGAGCAACTTCACTTTCACTTTTCACTTTCATGCAATGGAGAAGGAAATGCCTCTCCAGTGTTCTTGCCAGGAGAATCCCAGAAGGAAATGCCACTCCAGTGTTCTTGCCAGGAGAATCCCAGGGACAGGGGAACCTGGTGGGCTGCTGTCTTTGGGGTCGCACAGAGTCAGACACGACTGAAGCGACTTAGCAGCAGCAGCAGTAGCATGGTCTAGTGGTTTTCCCTACTTTCTTCAATTTCAGTCTGAATTTGGCAACAAGGAGTTCATGATCTAAGCCACAGTCAGCTCTTGATTTTGTTTTTGCTGACTATATAGAGCTTCTCCATCTTTGGCTACAAAGAATATAGTCGATTTGATTTTGGTACTGATCATCTGATGATGTCCATGTTTAGAGTCTTCTCTTGTGCTGATGGAAGAGGGTGTTTGCTATGACCAGTGCATTCTCTTGGCAAAATTCTGTTAGCCTTTGCCCTGCTTCATTTTGTACTCCAAGGTCAAATTTGCCTGTTACTACAGGTATCTCTTGACTTCCTACTTTTGCATTCCAGTCCCCTATAATGAAAAGAACATCTTTTTTGGAAAATATTTTTCATTATTATTATAACCAGTAAACTTGGTTGTGAGTCTAGAGCAGTAAATAGGTTTGGAAAATCACTGATGCACAGTTGGCTCAAAATGGCAGCAGTGAAAGCCATGAAATACAAAGAGAAGATCACAGTGTTCACATTGACAAACACTGACATTTGATTGGGAAAGGGGGAGTGGGAGATAGAACCAATTCTGGACCCCACAGATGCACAAAGTTTAAACAAAGAAATGAATTGCTAATAGTGGAATTTCCCAATAGAAACAGGCCTGTGGGGAAATACTTGGGGACAGAATCTCCCAGGCAGGCAGTCATTTATTTCACCGACAGATGTCTCTAGACATGTGCTACAAAGGTTCCAGATGTTTCTTTTCCCCTCAAGTCATTTCTGTGAAAATATCCAGCATGTTTACTAAATTGTAAAAATCTGACTGATTCTAAGGGAAAATGGGATCTGATTAGTTTTACAGCACTCCACAATTCCAACTGTTTGGGGAAAGTGGTCAACCTTTAATTTCATCAAGAGTATCAAGTGATGAATGCTTCATATTATATTAAACAAGTATTATTATTTAAAGGTTGACTCCTTTTATTTACAATTTGACTTCTAATTTTTAAACTGAAAATACATTTTTAATTTGTTTTTCTGAATCAGTGGCTTATGAATATATTCATTTTTCCTAACTAAGGGAAAATGGAACAAAAATTTTGAAATGCTCTGCTAACTTCCCTAAATTTAGTTAAGAACATAGCTTGGGACTCTATTCTGTAACTGAAATACGCTTTCTGCTTCAGTTCTTCAATTATACAAGTTCATAGTCTTCTGGGTTCATTAGCAATTTAGCATCTGGTTTTCAAGTTATGTGATTTTTTTTCCATGAATAAAAAAATTAAAATTAGGTATCAGTTCACAAAATCCATAAACTTAACTGTCAAACTTTGATAGGATTCTAGTAATATTTTCCATTTAATGGCTACAACAGACAGTGGCTGAGTGAAGTATGACCAAAAATAATATGCAAATGGAAAGAACATTGCTGGATCAGGGTAGAAACAGACATTTTAATTGATCTTATTGATAGCAATATTTCCATTCACTACAGTGGGTTATCTCTCCTTTAATCCCACAATTCAACCCCACTGCCATATTCCTTATCCTTAGCACATGATTTTCTCAAGGCAACAGATATAATATAAAGAATTAAGTCCTTCAATTTCTCTCCCCTCACCCCCACAGTTATCTGATAACCACTCATCTCTAGCACTATCTTCCCCTTCAATTTCATCTTCACCCTGTGCCACTGACAGTTTCTGCCCTCCTCCCCTGCATTCTTATTCTCTCTGTTGTTGTTGTTGTTCAGTCACTCAATTGTGTCTGACTCTTTGCAACCCCATGGACTGCAGCACACCAGGCTTCCCTGTCCTTCATCATCTCCTGGAGTTTGTTCAAACTCATGTCCGTTGAGATGCTTTCCAACCATCTCATCCTCTGTCACCCTCTTCTCCTGCCCTCAATCTTTTCCAGTATCAGTGTCCTTTCCAAGAGTCAGCTCTTCACATCAGGTGGCCAAAGCATTGGAGTTTCAGCTTCAGCATCAGTTCTTCCAATGAATATTCAGGGTTTGATCTCCTTGCTTTCCAAGAGACTCTCAAGAGTCTTCTCCAGCACCATATTTTCTCCCTAGCATGTATCATTTTGAACAACAGATTGGTTCCAAATAGGAAAAGGAGTACATCAAGGCTGTATATTGTCAGCCTGCTTATTTAACTTACATGCAGAGTACATCATGAGAAACGCTGGACAGGAAGAAACACAAGCTGGAATCAAGATTGCTGGGAGAAATATCAATAACCTCAGATATGCAGATGACACCACCCTTATGGCAGAAAGTGAAGAAGAACTAAAAAGCCTCTTGATGAAAGTGAAAGTGGAGAATGAAAAAGCTGGCTTAAAGCTCAACATTCAGAAAATGAAGATCATGGCATCCGGTCCCATCACTTCATGGGAAATAGATGGGGAAACAGTGGAAACAGTGTCAGACTTTATTTTTCTGGGCTCCAAAATCACTGCAGATGGTGACTGCAGCCATGAAATTAAAAGATGCTTACTCCTTGGAAGAAAAGTTATGACCAATCTAGATAGCATATTCAAAAGCAGAGACATTACTTTGCCAACAAAGGTCCATCTAGTCAAGGCTATGGTTTTTCCTATGGTCATGTATGGATGTGAGAGTTGGACTGTGAAGAAGGCTGAGCGCCGAAGAATTGATGCTTTTGAACTGTGGTGTTGGAGAAGACTCTTGAGAGTCCCTTGAACTGCAAGGAGATCCAACCAGTCCATTCTGAAGGAGATCAGCCCTGGGATTTCTTTGGAAGGAATGATGCTAAAGCTGAAACTCCAGTACTTTGGCCACCTCATGAGAAAAGTTGACTCATTGGAAAAGACTCTGATGAGGGGAGGTATTGGGGGCAGGAGGAGAAGGGGACGACAGAGGATGAGATGGCTGGATGGCATCACTGACTCGATGGACGTGAGTCTGAGTGAACTCCGGGAGTTGGTGATGGACAGGGAGGCCTGGTGTGCTGCGATTCATGGGGTTGCAAAGAGTCGGACACGACTGAGCAACTGAACTGACTTATACAGTTTACTTATTGTCTGCTTCTACTACCAGAATGTGCTTATTAAGTCAGTCATGTCCAACTCTTTGCGACCCCATTTACTGTAGCCCGCCAGGCTCCTCTGTCCATGGGGATTCTCCAGGCAAGAAAACTGGAGTTGGTTGCCATGCTCTCCTCCAGGGGATCTTCCCAACCCAGGAATCAACTGGGGTCTTCTGCATTGCAGGGATAGATACTACCAGAATACAAAATATCAGCTTCTAAAGACCAATTATTCTATTTGTTGTCTTCATCATTGAATTCTTAACACCCAAAACAGAGCTGAGAACCAAGCAGGAACTCAGTAAATATGTGTTGAATAGATGAATGTCTGACCTCCACCTGCAACATTTTTCCTTTGCATCATTCTATTGATGTTCATAGTGTAGCTTAAAATTAACTTTAATGAGGCCTCCCGATCTATTATAGGCCTCCCCTAACCCGTCAGTCTTTATCTTAGTAACTTGCTTTTTTCTTTCCCAATTCTGTTTGCTAAAATTTCTTCTTTCCTCTGTTCACTTATTCAACAAATATTGATTAATGCTTACAGGATTCCAGGCCACATGATAAGCACATTCGATATAAGATAGAAACCAACCAAAATTTCCTGTCCACATGTAACATCAACATTAAGGGGAAACAGGTAATAAATAAGTAAATTATACAGTATTCTAAAAGTCTGTGGGCTTCTCTGGTGGCTCAAAGAGTAAGAATCTTCCTGCAATGCAGGAGACCCAGATTCAATCCCTGGGTCAGGAAGACCCCCTGGAGAAGAGAATGGCTACCCACTCCAGTATTCTTGCCTGGAGATCCATGGACAGAGAAGCCTGGTGGGCTACAGTCCATAGGGTCACAAAGAGTCAGACATGACTGAATGAATAACACTAACACCTTTCTCTAAAAGTTTATGGGCTTCCCTGGTGGCGCTCAGACAGTAAAGAGTCTACCTGTAATGCAGGAGACCCGGGTTCAATCCCTGGGTTGGGAAGATCCCCTGGAGAAGGGAATGGCAACCCATTCCAGTATTCTTGCCTGGAGAATTCCAGGAACAGAGGAGACTTGTGGGCTACAGTCCATGGGATAGCGAACAGTTGGACATGACTGAGCGACTGAGGCTAATGCTAAAAGTTTATAAGTGCAATGGACAAAACAAAGCCAGGTAAGATGGGGCCAGGCATATCAAGGAAAAGAGATATAAGAGTTGCATTTAAGTAGGGTGGTTCAGGTTACCTTAGGAAGATGAAATTTAAGTAGGACTTGAAAGATTAACTAGAATATCCAAGGAAGCGTACTCTAGGCAGGAGGAACAGCCAGTTTAAAAGCACTAGAGTTGAGCACAGCTTCTTTGTCCAAAGAACCCAATGGTGGACTTCCTTGGCTGTCCAGTAGTTAAGAATCTGCCTGCCAATGCAGGGGACATGGGTTCCGTCTCTGGTCTGGAAAGATTCCGTATGCAGCCCATGTGCCAGAACTACAGAGTCCACATGCCAGAGTTACTGAAGCCTTTATACCCTAGAGCCCATGCTCCGCCACAGGAGAAGATACCACAATGAGAAGCCTGTGCCCTGCAACTGGAAAAGGCTGTGCACAGAAATGAAAACCCAGTGCAGCCAAAAATAAATTTTAAAAATTAATTAATTAATTTCCCACAAAGAAGAACCCAAGGATCCCACCATAGCTGGTACAAAAAGCAAGAAGTGGAGACTAGTGAAAAAGGAGTTCTGAGAGTAAAGAAGTCTGTGTAAATATACTTCACAGAACTCTTTTTTTTTTTTCAGTGAAGAAAATTCTTGGTCAAAGGGAACTTCAGCAAGCTAGCAGGAGAAAGGAATAAACACACCACGAAGCAATCAAGTCTTTCATCTCACAGATCTGCTGCAGATGTTTAATAGAACTTCATTCCTTTTGTAACATTGTTCTGAAAAAATATGTTATTTCTATGGGGAAAACTTCTGGCATGAAATGATTGGAATGACTACAGGATTTTATGCCATCTTGAAAAAATAACTGAAACCAAGAGTATTTGGAAGTTAGCAATAATACCCAGTCGCCCTGAGGATATCTGTTTCCTTAATCTTCTACCTTCAAAAACGTGACCTTTGATGGTCTGCATTTTATATATGGGTGTGTGTTCCTTTGATATGAATGTTTAATCAGCTTCAGGGATGTATTTCAGTCAGAAATCTGGAATTTTGCTCTCTTGATGCTTTTAGGATTTTTACTAAAAACTTTTCCAGAAGGTTTAGGCCTAGCAAAATATCATTACAGTAATTTGGCAGTAAAATTTAAGCATTTCATAAGGGGAACTAATCTTTATTTTGTTAATGAGCAGAAATGTATGTACTGCTTTTTTCTTAATGAATGAATTTGGAGACTCCTAAAGATTTCACTGGCTATAAATTATCTTTATTTGTTCTCAATATGTTAGCCCAGGTCTCAGAAGGTTAGATTTTTTTTTTTTTTTAATTTCATTGGTTTTTGTTTTGTGTGTATGTGTGTGTGTGCATGTGTAGAAAAAGTAAAGAATGAGAAATGAAAAAGAAATGTAAGCTGCCAATCAGGCTTCCCTGGTAGCTTAGCTGGTAAAGAATCCTTCTGCAATACAGGAAACCCTGGTTCAATTCCTGAGTCAGGAAGATCCCCTGGATCAAGAATAGGCTATCAACTCCAGTATTCTTAGGCTTCCTTGGTGGCTCAGATGGTAAAGAATCCACCTACAATGTGGTAGACTTAAGTTTGATCCCTGGGTTGGGAAGATCTCCCAAGGGAGGGCATGGCAACACACTCCAGTGTTCTTGCCTGGAGAATTCCCACGGACAGAGGAACCTGGTGAGCTATCATCCGTGGGGTCACAAAGAGTCAGACATGACTGAGTGACTAAACACAGCACAGCAGCAAGCTGCCAATCAGAGTAGATAATCATTCTCCTAAAAGTGCTGCAGGAGGTTCGGAGCAAGGTTTCTATTCCTCTTTCAGCTGGATCCTGATGTCCACAGACCTTCCTTGTTCCATCATTTTCCCTATTTCCTGCCTCTTCTTCTTCCTCACGGGATCACTGACTTTGCCCTACCAACTTCCTATTCTTTCTCTTTGCCTTGGCTTATGAATTAAATCAGTACCCAAACACTTGCATTTGGCCTAGGGACCCACATTCTCTTTAACAACCTTCCAAGAGGAACAGCTGTTTATTCATTCTTTGTTCAACAAAAAGTTTTTCAACCTCCAACTATGCACCAGGCATTGCACTGAGTATTCTGTATCTGATGGTGAACAAAACAGGCATGGTCCTCATTTTCATAGGATTTACAATGGAATAAAGAAGAAAACTTTTCAGTAAAACAATACATAAATAATTGCATATGTATCAGTAGCATCTATGAAGGAAAATAACAGGGTAAAGGAACAGAGGAAGGAAAGGTGACATAACAGAGAAAGCTTAATTTATGTTGAAGATGAATGAGGGCCCATCAGAGGAGGTCAAACCTAAACCAAAATCTAAAAGATGAGGAAGAGCCAACCATGTTAAAAATTAGCAGAGGTGAAGGTCTGTACAAAGCCAAGAGTTAGATGCTTGGGAATTAAAATAAAGTGAGTCGCTAGAGCAGCCAAAGAAAGAGTAGTCCAAGCTGAAGCTCTAGAACAAAGCTAAGAGTATAAAATAATGCAAAGAATAATAAGCTACAGAAGGATTTTGAGCTTGCAAATGCTATTTTCTAATTAATATCTAAAGACTACTTATAATGTGGAGAGTATTGTAAAGAGCTGGTTTATCTATGAACTCAAAATTTAGTAAAGTGGGGAGGATTTCTCTCCCCTCACTGTTCCTCATAGCCCAGTTAGTAAAGAATCTGCTTGCAATGCAGGAGACCCCTGTTCGGTTCCTGGGTCAGGAAGATCCGCTGGAGAAGGGATAGGCTACCCACTCCAGTGTTCTTGGGCTTCCCTTGTGGCTCAGCTGGTAAAGAATCTGCCTGCAATGTGGAAGACCTGGGTTCAATCCTTGGATTGGAAAGATCCCCTGGAGAAAAGAAAAGTTACCCACTCCAGTATTCTGGCCTGGAGAATTCCATCAGCTGTATAGTCCATGGGGTCGCAAAGAGTCAGACACGACTGAGTGACTTTCACTTTCACGGTCTCTCAGGGACTACCCATGTAACAGGTGCCAGTATATCGTATACAGTCATCATTAACTAGACTCTTTTTCTCTGTACTATCATTTGGTCATAAGACACTGCTCCTGAGATTGTAGCAGTACTTTGAGAGAGAAGTAGCAGTGTGAAGTAAGAGGTATTATAGGGATGATAGTCACCTGTACCATCGGGACATGCTTCCATTTGATGAGGAAGTGCCCAAAGGGACACTTGATGATGAGTGTGAAGTGATGATGGACAGCACCACAACCCTGTTTTTAGTCTCTATGAGGTCCCAGTAACAAGCTAGGATCTCCTTCTTAAAATGAAAAATAATAATAAAAAAAAACATTACTTGCCAAGACATTTTGTCTTTGCTCCAAAACCAATGGAATTTGTCACAGGCTCAGTGCAACAAAGATACCCTGCACAGATACTGCATCACACAGGCAAGGCCATTCTTATAAATAATCTCCAGTTCTCATTTTATGGCTCAGCGGTAAAGAATCTGCCTGCAATACAGGAGACCTGGGTTGGGAAGATCTCCTGGAGAAGGGAAAGTCTACCCACTTCAGTATTCTGACCTGGAGAGTTCCATGGACTGTATAGTCCATGGGGTCGCAAAGAGGCAGACACGATAGAGTGACTTTCACTCACTGGGCTTCCCTGGTGGCTCAGATGGTAAAGAATCCACCTGCAATGCAGGAGACCTGGGTTCCTTCCCTGAGTTGGGAAGATCCCCTCGAGGAGGACATGGCAACCCACTCCAGTATTCTTGCCTGGAGAATCCCCATGGACAGAGGAGCCTGACAGGCTACAGTCCATGGGGTCACAAAGAGTCGGACACAACTGAGCACCTAAGCACACAAACACACTCTCACTTTTGTGTCTCATTTCAGTGCTGGTCATTTGGGAGCAGTGAGGGAATTGACGTTTACTCTAAGCTCCTCCCATCTTGTGATTCCCCAAGTCCTCAGAAATCTCCCCACTCAGCAGACATTAGGGAAAGAAGCGTTTCAGAGGATTTTGTCAGATATGCCCATAAGTGATATATACCATTTCCATTGATTCCATTTGGTAGAACTTGGTTACATGAGTTTGCTATGAATCAAACCACAGGGAAGATCGGAAAATATGACCTAGATGTGAGACCAGGAGGAAGAGAACATGAACATGGATGAGTATTTAGTAGCTATTTGACAAATATGTGGGCCCATTAGATCCCATGGATCATAAGGGTAAAACTAAACCTCCAACCCTCCTTCTCTATAGGATATTATCTCAGGTGGCTCAAGTGGTAAAGAACCACCTGCCAATGCAAGAGATGCAAGCAGGAGACTCAGGTTTGGTTTCTCGGTGGGAAAGATCTCCTGGAAGAGGAAATGGCAACCCGCTCCAGTATTCTTACCTGGAAAATCCCATGGATAAAGAGCCTGGTGGGTTACAGCCCATGGGGTTGCAAAGAGTCGGACATGACTTAAAGACTGGGCACAAATAATTTTATATATAGGCAAAAGTTTACAAGCAAACATTTGCAGTCTTTAAGATGTGCTAGGAACTCACTCTTCTGAGTGCTTTATGTATATCAGCTCCTTTATCCCTCACAATAAGACTGTGAGAAAGTGTAACTACTCTCCTTATTTTACAGATGGAGAAACTGAGGCACAGTATCTCTAAATGATAAGTCCAAAATCACTCACCCAGCAGAGTTAGCATTGAAATTTTCTTCTATGTTTAAAAACAAAATTGACCCTTAATTCACATTTCCTTCTATTGCTTCTCTCTCTTCTTTCCTTTACAAAATAATAAATGTTTTCAAAGTAAAAATCTATATTCATACTATCAACTACCATAGGTCTTATTTATTAACATAATACTATTCACTTTTGCCCTCGCATTCTAGTAAAACCAGCCCTGCTAAGGTCACTAATAACAGCCATAGCATCAGATAATTGAAAAGACTGTCCTCTTCCTTGCTTTTTCTTTGGTAACTGGCACTGCTGACTGTGCCTTCTTTCTGAATTCTTTCTTGTCTAATGGTCTCTGTGTCACTTCTCCCAATTACTCCTATTATTTTATTAATATTTACTCTTTTTGGTTGCCCTTGTGAATTCCTCTTTCTCCACTTACATTTATGCTCATTTTCCACAGGGGCCAGCTATCATCTTTCATTCCCTTCATTCAATAGTCTATCCTTCAGAAACTTAGACAATTGCCACCTTCAAGAATTTGACCATTTGCTTAAAATATTCTCAAAACTACTTGTAGCTATATCTTGCACCTCTTGCATTGGCATGTGGATTCTTTACCACTGCAGCACCAGGGAAGCCCAGGTCAGTTTTACAGAATTAAAAAATTGCTGCCTTGATTGTCAGCTTCCTTGATTTCATCCTCAAGGAATCATACAGCTGATATTAAATGCTCTAGAGAGATCAGAAATGTGATTCAAGGTGAATTCTGCTGGAGGCTAACTGTTAAGAGAGACATATCTAGTGTTTCAGGGGACCTCTTCTTCTTGTCTAGCTGAAGGTTAATCGAACACGCCAGAAAATGCTCTCAAACTACTGTATCTAAATCCCAAAATACAACCTTGAATTCTAGACATAGACATCCATTCAAATCTTCCTGGAGATGTCCACTTTTCACCTTTTGTGTCCCCTACCCTAATTAACGATCCCTCCATCCATTTCCAGCTATCTAGACTAGAAACAAAGGAAAATGAACCAGTTCAGACTATACCCTTTCAAAACCCTCCCCATCTTTAATCAAGCAGTCACCAAATCTAAAGGATTTCCTCTTTCACCTCTTTCCATTTTCCTCTCAAACCCTTATCATAATTCACTCGGATTACCATAGAAGAGTTCCCTCTATTCCTACCTCCAGAATGCCTAGTTTTCCTTTTCTGGACCATCACTGTGATATTCCCAAATTGAAAACGTGGTGCTATAACTGTTATGACTCCTACTATCAATGAGAACAAAACCAGCAAAGACAAGCACATTTTATGTGCAGCAGAAGCAGGATGAAAATGCCTTGTGTTTGTGGTCATTTTTGTTTTCACAAAAATTTCTTTGCAGACTACAACCACTTAACCTTAAGTTAGCTTCAGTTCAGTTCACTTCAGTCACTCAGTCCTGCCCGACTCTTTGCGACCCCATGAATCGCAGCACACCAGGCCTCCCTGTCCATCACCAACTCCCGGTGTTCACATCCATCAAGTTGGTGATGCCATCCAGCCATCCTATCCTCTGTCATTCCCTTTTCCTCCTGCCCCTAATCCCTCCCAGCATCAGGGTCTTTTCCAATGAGTAAACTCTTCGCATGAGGTGGCCAAAGTACTGGAGTTTCAGCTTTAGCATCATTCCTTCCAAAGAAATCCCAGGGCTGATCTCCTTCAGAATGGACTGGTTGGATCTCCTTGCAGTCCAAGGGACTCTCAAGAGTCTTCTCCAACATCACAGTTCAAAAGCATCAGTTCTTCGGCTCTCAGCTTTCTTCACAGTCCAACTCTCGCATCCATACATGACCACAGGAAAAACCATAGCCTTGACTAGATGGACCTTTGTTGGCAAAGTAATGTCTCTGCTTTTGAATATGCTATCTAGGTTAGTCAAAACTTTTCTTCCAAGGAGTAAGCATCTTTTAATTTCATGGCTGCAGTCACCATCTGCAGTGATTTTGGAGCCCAGAAAAATAAAGTCTGACACTGTTTCTGCTGTTTCCCCATCTATTTCCCATGAAGTGATGGGACCCGATGCCATGATCTTCGTTTTCTGAATGTTGAGCTTTAAGCCAACTTTTTCACTCTCCTCTTTCACTTTCATCAAGAGGCTCTTTAGTTCCTCTTCACTTTCTGCCATAAGGGTGGTGTCATGTGCATATCTGAGGTTATTGGTATTTCTCCCGGCAATCTTGATTCCAGCTTGTGCTTCTTGCAGCCCAGAGTTTCTCATGATGTACTCTGCATAGAAGTTAAATAAGCAGGGTGACAATATACAGCCTTGACGTACTCTTTTTCCTATTTGGAACCAGTCTGTTGTTCCATGTCCAGTTCTAACTGTTGCTTCCTGACCTGCATATAGGTTTCTCAAAAGGCAGGTCAGGTGGTCTGGTATTCCCATCTCTTTCAGAATTTTCCACAGTTTATTGTGATCTACACAGTCAAAGGCTTTGGCATAGTCAATAAAGCAGAAATAGATGTTTTTCTGGAACTCTCTTGCTTTTTCCATGATCCAGCGGATGTTGGCAATTTGGTCTCTGGTTCCTCTGCCTTTTCTAAAACCAGCTTGAACATTTGAAAGTTCACGGTTCACATATTGCTGAAGCCTGGCTTGGAGAATTTTGAGCATTACTTTACTAGCGTGTGCTTACGGAATCTTAAAAATCACCTGGCTGAAAGTATATCATTATTTCTATTTCATAGATGAAGAAACAAAAGATATCAGACCCACACAAAGTGACATGACAGTCAAGTGTTTTATGTGTTACTCTTCATGCCTTTTGCCTTTATTTTTTTATTGATCATGATTCTATCATAATTTCCTGACATGCATTAACTGTTGCTCAAATAAGCAGCTAACTTTAGCACAAACTGCAGAGAGCTGAGGCTGGAAGTTCCTCTCTAGGTATGTATCCTGGACCTTAACCACTGTGTGACCCAGTTTCCTTAGCTACTGAACAGGGATGAGCCTTAGTACCTTCTCCATAGGACAGTTCTGATTATCAAATAAATAGATAAACATAAAACACTTAGAATGGCACCTACACAAAGTAACTGTTAGCTATCATCATATGATATCAAAAATTAATGATTCTGTGGAATAACAACCCTTGAGATCAAGTTGCACCCCACAAAAATTGTGTTTACAAGATAATTCAAAATTTTTCTGACTAAACAATACCTGTTAATGTCACCGTGTATACAAAACAATCAGACTCTCATTTAATCATGTTTAAATATAGATACAAATAAGGATTACACAAATCCCTCACCTAAATTTTATTGATATCCATTAGTTTTAGAAGCCTAAAGACTTTTTAAAAACCTTTGTTTATGTTTTTAGAAAATTGTATTATTCCTTTTTTGTTTAAATGGGTAATTAATATGCTTGATGCACTCTGTGTAATATATTTTCATATATTTTAGGCATATGTTAGAAAAGTGAAAATATAAATGTCTCATTTATGGAAATTAATGCTTATGGATTAATTATATATTATGGATCATAGATTAATTAATACTTATGGATTAGTTATTATATGACAATAATTATCATAATTTGTGTTTAGATGTGACAAATATCATCAGCTGAAAAATAAAATATTATGTGCAATAGTGTTTTTATTCTTTTCATCACCTATGGATATGGATACACTTATGAGGAAAATGTAAAAACTAATATTCTATTTTATTACATATTATATTTTCACATAGTATAGCAATTTATAAAGACTAATCAAATCAAATTTAATATTATCATAACATAATAGAACATATTCTATCATCAAATAGAAAGCATTGCTAATACTTCCACACAAAAAAAGTATTGGGTTGGCCAATCCAGTACTTCTATTACAACCTTAAAACTCAAATAATTATACATTTACTCAAAGTATAAGCAAGAATAGTCCAATTTGGAATTGTTATTTAATTTTATAGCATCTACAATATTGAGTAAATGATAAGGACGAAGAAAAATGAATAGGAAGATCAGAGCTTGGGCATGTCTTAACTCATTGTGAGGAGACTGAAAGAAGGTGATGGGAAAAAGGTAAAGGCAGCAAAGAAAGGAGGCAAGAGGTCAAAAGGAGTCAAGGGAGCAAACAAACATCTGTTTCAAAAGAAAGTATGGCTGTCCTAACTGTACGAATATTTCTACCAAGCAACCGTTGAATTCCCATGAAGTCATGGCCAAAACACCCAGGAGGTAGAATGAAGAAAAGTGAGAGATATTAATCAAGACATTCCATCACCAGCAGTGGGGAAACAGCAGCACTTTACCCACAAGAGGACCAATCATTATGAATAGCTATTCTGGAAATGCTTGCAGAACATTAGGCTATTTAACTGACCAGTCAGTGAACACATTTCTTCCCCACAGTGATTTAAACAAATGATTCCCATTAAAAATACATCTCCCTGACACTCTGGTTTTAGTCGTCTAAATTTGGTCATTGGAGACTTTGTTGGGCTAACCATGAAAAGCAGGTATATAATTGTTAAAAATAAAATTAACATTAGCATTCAGGAAAATGACTTAACAAGCCTTCTTGTAAAACAGACTTACACATTTTTTATTTGCTCTCTTTCATTCTGACTGCTTTGAAAAAGCCATTTCCTTTTGTTCAATATGTTCCTTCCATGTTGTCTTGATGGAAAAATCCTCCTTATGCTCTAAAACATGGTTTAAACGTCCCTCTCTGACAAAAGCTTTGTCTAAATTCTGCAGGGAGAGTTAACTAAATCCTTCTCTGTGCATTGTTCACATTTTTATTAGGACATTTGTCATACCACTGTAATTATTTCCAGGTTGCTCTGTCTAGAAGACAATGGGCCTCTGAAATGAATGAATGAATGAGAAATTAATCAGATAGGATGCATTTCAGAAGGGAAAATGATCTTTTCCCTTTTGGTTCATTTAACTCCAAAAAATATCTTTCTGTAATCTGGAATTTCTCACACTTAGAGTTTACATTTTGAAAAACAAAATAATTGGTAACAACAGGTGGTTTCAGTTTAACTAACCTAAAATTCACTCTTCCAAGTCCATGTATTCATTTTTCTTTCTTGTTCTTGTCAATAGCATGCTTTGGATCAGTGACCCTTTCCTCTAAGAAGGAAAGGTCATTCAGATTTTTATTAAGTCCTGGCAATTTGCTATTTAGTTCTCTTTGTTGTTCGGCTTGCTAGAGTCTTATGAATAGCGGATGCCTGCTCTTCTGGGAAAAAAACACTTCACAGAGCTCCCCCACCCCGTTTGAAATGTTGAACAGCCCTTAATTTGATTTACTGGAAGAAAAAAATATTCTGCTCAACAATTTTTCCCTCCTGAGATTAATCTAGTTAAGTATGAGAAAGGGAAGGGGCGCATGACACTCAGAAAGGTCAAATTATCTTGAAAAACATGAAATTTATTGAAAATTTAACTCATGTAAAAAAAAAATCTTTTCTTCCTACTTCATTGTCTAGCAACAAAGAAGAATACAGAAAATCTCTCTCTTCCTCCTTAATAAAGGTTTAAAAAATAGGAAGCATTTTGTATGAGATCACAAAACTATATACCCATGGAAGCCTTTAAAAAAAAATACTGCTTTCTTCCTGTTCATCAGAATCTCATAAGGTTGACTTTTTGCATGCAAATTAATTTGGATATCTTCTTAAGGATTTTTTCTCGATTCCCATTCCAAAGGAAAAATTGTAGTATTTAACACGTACAGTATGCACTGAACAATAACAAAATTAAGTTCCAAAATAGTGACTGATTTTTTTAATGAGAAATCATAAGTAAATATTGGTCCTGCTTCTCTGGTAATGAATTAAGTGAAAGGGAAAAAAAAAAACTATCTAGAAATTATACATGGAAGTATTCACCTAATCATTCAACAAGTATTTATTGTATTTCTACTATGTGACACACTACAAACATACAGGGAGCAAAATAGGCAGAAACAGAAAAATTTTCTCAAGTGGAGCTTTCCATCTACTGAATTAAACCAAAATGAAGATAAAGAAATAAAATGTATGTTTGTCTTGATGTTAGATGGTGATAAATTTATAAGTACCATGGAGAAAATTAACATGAGAAAGGATTAAGAAGGATCAGATTTCTTATCCTATTTTAAATAGGGTTATTAAAACATATTGTAAGAATATATGGTTTGATCAAAATATAGAAGGTGAAAAAAGACCAGTTGTCATCTATTTGTCTTAGTTGCTTGAAATCTGGGCTTTGACTTATAGGAAAAAATGAAGATAGATATTCACAAGTCCTTCAAAAATCACTGACCACTCAGAGTGAAATGGTGATTCAATACAGTCTCTCAAGTCAACTCCTGACAAAGTCCAGCCAGAGATATGTGTCCTTTTAAAGTGACTTTTTTCCTTCCATACCGTGTTGTCAAGTCAATATTAAAACAGAAAGGAAGTATCAGAAAACAGAAGTATTAAAACAGAAAGAAGGTATTTTTTCCTTCCTTTATAAATTATAAAAATAATGTATAATTTAGCCACCAGTCCAGGTTCAACGCACTTACTGGATGCTTGGGGCTGGTGCAATGGGACGACCCAGAGGGATGGTATTGGGAGCGGGGAGGGAGGAGGGTTCGGGATGGGGAACGCATGTATGCCTGTGGTGGATTCATTTCAATATATGGCAAAACCAATACAATATTGTAAAGTTAAAAAATAAAATTAAATTTAAATATGTATATATAATTGAGAAAAATATAAATTTAAAAATTTATATTTTAAAATACAAATTATAAAAATATAATTTATAAATATAAATTTATAAATATAAAATATATTCATAAATTTATATTTATAAATATAAATTGGAAAAATTAAAATATAAATTTTTATTGGGAAAATTAAAAATGTTCTCAATTGAAAAAATATATAAATTGAGAAAATTTCCTCTCAAAATCCAAGGAAAACCACAGCTTTACTAAAATATAATTACAAATATCTACTAATAGAGTAACCCAATACAATAGGTCTTCTTGACATTAAATAATACCAATTAAGTGGAATTTTCAAAGTTAAAGCTCTTGTACTTTTCAGCCTTAAAGCAACCGTTAAAATTATTTTATAAAGAAAGAAATAAGATGAATGGGGTTAAATAATGTACTCAAGATTATACACATAGAAAACTGTAGGGGGAAAAAGCTCTTGCTAACTCTGCTTAATTTGTTGATTGAATTTATTCAATTATTTATTGAGTGTCTGTTATATGCTGAGTCCCAAACTGAGGATACAGCTGAAAACAAAAAGGGCAAGATGTCGGTCCTCACGGAGTTTTCCTCCTGCTAAAAGGATACAGACAATAAAAAAGGAAACAGATAGGTAAGATGATTTCAGATATTGACATAAAATAAGGTAATGTGATAGAGAGTAATGGCAGGGGACCACTTAAGAAAGCATTAGAGCTTTAGAAATCATTTCCTACTTGAGGAAAGACATTTGATGTGAACTTTGAATGACAGGAAGAAACCTAGCAAGTAAAGATTTAAGGGCAAAGCATTCTGAGGGAAATCTATAAAAGAAGAGTGACAGTAACGTGTAACTTAAAGCAATACTTAGTATGCTAATTTTTTAACTACCCAGAATATGAGATAATGAACTACTTATTGTCAGGATTTCAAGAAATAGCGATTTTTGAGTAGGTGACTCCAATTCAAAATGACACCAAAAAGAGTTTGGAAAAAAAAAGAGATGTCAAATGCCATAAATTTGAAGCTCATCTGTCTTCCAGTAACCCTTATATTAAACAATATTTCTGGGCTATATTACTTTTAAGAAAAATAATATGCGTTAGAGCATAGCATTAAGATTTCCTAATAAGGAAGCAGAAAGAATACAAAAAAATTCAAAAAACGTAAAGGTTAGCAGGTCTGTAGTCTTTGGTATTCACACATGATTTATGTTACAAACAAAAGCAGTAAGTCTGGGCCACAATACAGAAATGAAACCCTGATGAACTCAGAGCATTGTAACTTGCCCCAATAAATCACAATTACCAAACACCAATGATAAATAGCTTGAATCTCAGAGTATTTACTAGCTCTCACCATTTGTTGGTTTGTTAACTGTTTGACTCTCTTCCAGAAATTGGTGTTCGGTAGCTCAACTTCAATGCATTAATATTTAATTGTGAACACTTGGAAACATTAGTTATGAAATGCCTAAAGAGTTTACTATTATAAACAAGACTAGAATACTGGAGAAAATTCTTCTCCATGAATCTATCTTACATTTAAGAAGAAATAAAAGGCTCAATAAAAGCTTTAGATCCAAAAGAGAAGTTTAAAAACTGAAAAAATTTTTATGTACATAAACAAAGAAATGGTTCAATTTTTCAGCAGAATATCTCCAAAAAGAGGTCCCAAGTAAACTACTAATGTATTAAAAGAACATAACCCAAAAGAAAAGGTAAAATATGAGTTATCAATAAGCCCAATGAATATTTTCATTAACACAAAAAATTTTTCTAAAATTTTAATATTTCATTCTTGAAGAATGACTGTTATGACATTTCTTTTATTCTTCTTGTCTTATTGAGATATAATTGGCAGACAGGTCTGTATAACTTTAAAGTATACAGCATTATTATTTGACTTACATACATCATGAAATGATTACTACAGTAAGTTTTGTGAACATCTCATATAGATACAAAATAAAAGAAGAAAATATATATTTTACTTATAAGAAGAACTCAGGATTATTCTTTGAACAACTTTAATACAACAGAGTTAATTATATTACTCAGGTTGTCCATTAAATCTGTATTCCTTATTTATCTTATCACTGTAAGTTAGTTCCTTTTGAACACTTTCATCCAATTCCCCCTCTCCCCACCCCTGCCTCTGGCAATCACAAATCTGATCTCCTTTACTATTCCTTGTTTCTTTTTGAAATATAATTGACCTATGTTAGTTCAAACACAAAGCAACCCGATATTTCTATATATTTAAAAATGATCACCAGGATAAATCTAGTTACCCTTTATCACCATACAAAGATACTACATTATTATTGACTATATTTCCCACACTTTACATTTCATATCTTTACTCATTTGTTTCTGAAAATGGTACTTCTTAATCTTTCACACCTATTTCTTAAGTTGTTTTGTCTAGTATCCTCCTGAAGTAGCATTGATCTCCTCATTTCTGAGGTGACAAGAACTGAGGCACTCTGATTGCAAAGGAGGAAAATAAAATGAGGAAATTCCAGAAACAGGATTAAACCTAAAAATTTTTGTTTTTAACATTTTCTTTATAATTACTTAACTAAATTATCTCTTTGCACACTGTTAAAACATTTTGGTTGACCATAACTTAAAAGGATTTCCTTGACATGGTAACACCTGAATATAAATCTATTCTCCCACAAGATTTCCAGATTCTCCAGAAGTTGAATCTAGACTCAATGCTGCATCCATAACTTGAAAAAAACAAGTCTTCAGTCATCCTGAATGGGATTTCCCTCACAGTAAGAACCTGCACACCATCACTCTAACATTGCTATCCATTTTTGTCCCCACTGACACCAGAGGAAGTTCCAAGCAGGAGAAAGGCTTTTAATAAACCATGGATTGGTATTGTAAGCTTCTGTGTGACTTCACAGAAAAATGTTTCAGGGAAAAGTAGTCCTGACCACAACTTTGAAATGCAAGTGTTTTATTTCATCACCATCATCTCTGTCTCTCTTTTCTGGTTTGGTTTACTGGGTTTGGTGCAGTTAGTGAGTTAATTGTTGGTGTTTTTGAAACCAAACTGTTGCTGACATCAATTAGAAAAGACAAACAAACAAATGCTTGCAAATAGGGAGAATTCTGTTGTTCAGTTGCTCAGTCATCTCCTACTCTTTGAGACCCCATGGACTGCAGCAGGCCAGACTTCCCTGTCCTTCACCATCTCCTGAAGCTTGCTCAAAGTTGTGTCCATTAAGTCGGTGAAGACATCCAATCATCTCATCCTCTGTCATCTCCTTCTCCTCCTGCCTTCAATCTTTCCCAGCATAAGGGTCTTTTCCAGTCAGTCAGTTCTTTGCATCAGGTAGCCAAAGTATTGGAGTTTCAGCTTCATCATCAGTTCTTCCAATCAATATTCAGGACTGATTTCCTTTAGGATTGACAGGTTTGATCTCCTTGCAGTTCAGGGGACTCTCAAGACACCACAGTTCAAAAGCATCAATTCTTTGGCACTCAGCTTTCTTTATACTCCAAATCTCACATCCATACATAACTACTGGAAAAACCATGGCTTTGACTAGATGGATCTTTGCTGGCAAAGTAACGTCTCTGCTTTTTAATATGCTGTCTAGGTTGGCCATAGCTTTTCTTCCAAGGAACAAGCATCTTCTAATTTCATGGCCACAGTCACCATCTGCAGTGTTTTTGGAGTCCAAGAAAATAAAGTCTGTTACTCTTTCCATTGTTTCCCCATCTATTTGCCATGAAGTGATGGGACCAGATGCCATGATCTTAGTTTTCTGTATGTTGAGTCTTAAGCCAACTTTTTCACTCTCCTCTTTCACTTTCATCAAGAAGCTCTTTAGTTCTTCTTTGCTTTCTGTCATAAGTGTGGTGTCAACTGCATATCTGAGTTTATTGATATTTCTCCCAGAAATCTTGATTCCATTTGTGCTTCATCCAGTCCAGCATTTTGCATGATGTACTCTGCATATTACTGTCTTTCCCATACATGTTTTCCTAACATGTATGTGCTATCTCTGGAAGCCATTTTCCATAGCCTGTTGTAGGCACTTTACTTATATTACACACATTCAGATTAGATTAAGAGTAGCTAGACTAGTGATGTTTGTCATATAATCAGCAGAAGCTATGGTGCTGTAAAAGATAAATGAGAGTCATGGATGAATTCATGGAAGATGGAGCTTCCAAGTTGGGAAAGCTGAGGAGAGAGGGAAATGAGAAGAATCTCAAATCTTCTGAGGCTGAGTCTCCAAGATGGCGGAATAGAAGGACGTGAGCTCATCTTCTCCTGTGAGAACTCCAAAATAATAACTCACTGCTGAACAAGATTGACAGGAGAATGTTGGATGCCATCAAAAAAAGATACTCCACATCCAAGGGCAAAGGAAAACCCACAGCAAGATTATAGGAGGGGCGAAATCATTTTTAGAATCAAACCCCATACGCCCCAGAGACACTCAGAGGGCTCAAACAAACCCTGTGCACCCCAAGACCCAGACACCCCACAGAGACTGAGCCAGAACTGTGTATGAGTGTCTCCTGCGGAAGTATGAATCAGCAGTGGCCTGCCAGAGGGGCAGGGGCTCTGGGTTCAGCAGACCTGGGTATGGCATAAGCCCTCTTGGAGGAAGTTGCCATTAGCCCCACCACAGAGACACCCGAACTCACACAGGACTGGGGAAACAGAATCTTGGAGGGCACAAACAAAACCTTGTGTGCACCAGGACACAGGAGAAAGGAGCAGCGACCCCACAAGAGACTGACCCAGACTTGCCCATGAGTGTCCAGGAGTCTCTGGCATAGGCATGGGTCAGTGGTGACCAGCTACAGGTTTGGGGGAACTGAGTGCCGCAGTGAGTGCACTTCTGAAAGAGGTTGCCATTATCTTCAATACCTCCACCATATTTTAGCCTCAGGTCAAACAACAGGGCGGGAACATAGCCCCTCCCATCAACAGAAAATTGGATCAAAGATTTACTGAGCATTCCCTGCTCATTCAGAAGAAGATCCAGTTTCCACCTCAGGTCTCCCATCAGAAAGCTTCCATAAGTGTCCTATCCTTATCCATCAGAGGGAAGACAGAATGAAAACCACAATCACAGAAAACTAAGCAAACTGATCACATGGACCGCAGCCTTGTCTAACTCAATGCAACTATGAGCCATGCTGTATAGGGCCACCCAAGACGGATGGGTCATGGAGGAGAGTGCTGACAAAGCATGGTCCACTGGAGAAGGGAATGGCAAACCACTTCAGTATTCTTGCCCTGAGAACCCCATGAAGAGTATGAAAAAGCAAAAAGATAGGATACTGAAAAATGAACTCCCCAGGTCGATAGGTGCCCAATATGCTGCTGGAGAAAAGTGGAGAAGTAACTCCAGAATGAAGAGATGGAGCCAAGCAAAAAAAAAAAAAAACACCCAGATGTGGATGTGGCTGGTGATGGAAGAAAAGTCCAAGGCTATAAAGAGAAATATTACATAGGAACCTGGAATGTTAGGTCCACGAATCAAAGCAAATTAGAAGTGGTCAAACAGGTGATGGCAAGAGTGAACATCAACATTTTAGGAATCAGTGAACTAAAATGGACTGCAATGGGTGAATTTAACTCAGATGACCCTTATATCTACTATTGTGGGCAAGACTCAGAAGAAATGGAGTAATTATCATAGTCAACAAAAAAGTCTGAAATGCAGTACTTGGATGCAATCTCAAAAACAACAGAATGATCTCTGTTTGTTTCCAAGGCAAACCATTCAATATCATAGTAATCCAAGTCTATGCCCCGACCAGTAATGCTGAAGAAGCTGAAGTTGAATGGTTCTAAGAAGACTTACAAGACCTTCTAGAACTCACATTCATAAAAGATGTCTTTTTCATTATAGGGGACTGGAATGCCAAAGTAGGAAGTAAAGGGATACCTTGAGTAACAGGAAAATTTGCCCTTGGAGTACAAAACGAAGCAGGTCAAAAACTAACAGAGTTTTGTCAAGAGAACACACTGGTTATACCAAATACCCTCTTCCAACAGCACAAGAGAAGACTCTACACGTGGACATCATCAGATGGCCAGTACCAAAATCAAATTGATTATTATTCTTTACAGCTGAAGATTGTGAAGCTCTATACTTTCAGCAAAAACAAGACCAGGAGCTGGCTGTAGTTACAATCATGAACACCTTACTGCCAAATTCAAACTTAAACTGAAGAAAGTAGGTAAAACCACTAGACCATTCTGGTATGACCTAAATCATATCCCTGATGATTATACAGTGAAAGAGACAAATAGATTCAAGGGATTAGATCTGATAGAGTGCCTGAAGAACTATGGGCAGAGGTTCATGACATTGTATAGGAGGCAGCAATCAAGACCATCTCCAAAAAAAAGAAATGCAAATATGCAAAATGGTTGTCTGAGGAGGCCTTACCAATAGCTGAGGAAAGAAGAAAAGCAAAAGGCAAAGAAGAAAAGGAATATATACCTATTTGAATGCAGAGTTCCAAAGAATAGCAAGGAGAGATAAGAAAGCCTTCCTCAGTGATCAGTGCAAAGAGATAGAGGAAAACAATAGAATGGGAAAGACTAGAGATCTCTTGAAGAAAATTAGAGATACTAAGGGAACATTTCATGCAAAGATGGGCAAAATAAAGGACAGAAATGGTATGGACCTAACAGAAGCAGAAGATATTAAGAAGAGGTGGCAAGTATACACAGAAGAATTATACAAAAAAAGAACTTCATGACCCAGATAACCACAATAGTGTGATCACTCACCTAGAGCTAGACATCCTGGAATGCCAAGTCAAGTGTGCCTTAGGAAGCATCACTATGAATAAAGCTAGTGGAGGTAATGGAATTCCAATTGAGCTATTTCAAATCCTAAAAAGATGATGCTATTAAAGTGTTGCACTCAATATGCCAGCAAATTTGGAAAACTCAGCAGTGATCATAGGACTGGAAAGGTCAGTTTTCATTCCAAGCCCAAAGAAAGGCAATCCCAAAGAATGTTCACACTCCCTCACAATTGCACTCATCTCACACACTAGAAAAGTAATGTTCAAAATTCTTCAAACCAGGCTTCAACAGTATGTGAACCATGAACTTCCAGATGTTCAAGCTGGATTTAGAAAAGGCAGAGGAACCAGAGATCAAATTGCCAACAACTGCTGGATCACCAAAGAAGCAAGAGAGTGCCAGAAAAATATCTACTTCTGCTTTATTGACTATGCCAAAGCCTTTGATTGTGTGGATCACAACAAACTGTGGAAAATTCTTAAAGAGATGGGAATACCCAACCACCTGACCTGCCTCCTGAGAAAGCTGTATGCAAGTCAAGAAGCAAAAGAACTGAATGTGGAATTCCAAATTGGGAAAGAAGTATGTCAAGGCTATACATTGTCAGCCTGCTTATTTAACTTAAATGCAGCATATATCATTTTAAATGCCGGGCTGAATGAAGCACAAATGGAATCAAGATTATTGGGAAAGATATCAATAACCACAGATATGCAGATGCAATCATACTTATGGCAGAAATCAAAGAAGAACTAAAGAGCCTCTTGATGAAAGTGAAAGAGGAGAGTGAAAAAGTTGGCTTAAAACTCAACATTCAGAAAACTAAGATCATGGCATCTTCATGGGAAATAGATGGGGAAAACAATGGAAATAGTAACAGACTTTATTTTCTTGAACTCCAAAAACACTGCAGATGGTGACTGAAGCCATGAAATCAGAAGATGTTTGCTCCTTGGAAGAAAAGTTATGATCAACCTAAACAGCATATTAAAAAGCAGAGACATTACTTTGCCAGCAAAGGTCCATCTAGTCAAGGCTATGGTTTTTCCAGTAGTCACGTATGGGTGTGAGAGTTGGATGATAAAGCAAGCTTAGCACTGAAGAATTGATGCTTTTGAACTGTGGTTTGGAGAAGACTCTTGAGAATCCCTTGTACTGCAAGGAGCTCCAATCAGTCCATCTTAAAAGAAATCAGTCCTGAATATTCATTGAAAGGACTGATGCTGAAGCTGAAACTCCTATACTTTGGCCACCTGATGTGAAGAGCTGACTCATTTGAAAAGACCCTGGTGCTGAGAAAGATTGAAGGTGGGAGGAAAACTGGACGAGAGATAATGAGATGGTTGGATGGCATCACTGACTCTATAGACATGAGTTTGAGTAAGCTCTGGGAGTTGGTGATGGAAAGGGAAGCCTGGCATCCTGCAGTCAATGGGGTCACAGAGTCGGACACGACTGAGAAACTGAACTGAACTGAACTCTGCATATAAGGTAAATAAGCAGAGTTGACAATATATGACTTGACATACTCCCTTCCCAAGTTGGAACCAGTCTATTGTTCCATGTCCAATTCTAAATGTTGCTTCTTGATCAGCATACAGATTTTGCAGGAGGGAGGTAAGGTGGTCTGGTAATCCCATATCTTGAAGAATTTTCCACATTTTGTTGTGATCCACACAGCTAAAGGCTTTAGAATAGCAGACTGAAGCAGAAGTAGATGTTTTTCTGGAATTCTCTTGCTTTTTCAATGATCCAACGGATGATGGCAACTTGATCTCTGGTTCCTCTGCCTTTTCTAAATCCAGCTTGAACATCTGGAAGTTCTCAGTTCATGTACTGTTGAAGCCTCGTTTGGAGAATTTTGACAGTACTTTACTAATGTGTGAGATGAGTGCAATTGTGCGGTAGTTTGAGCATTCTTTGGCATTGCCTTTCTTTAGGATTGGAATGAAAAACTGACCTTTTCCAGCCCTTTGGCCACTGCTGAGTTTTCCAAATTTGCTGGCATATTGAGTGCAACACTTTAATAGCATCATCTTTTAGGATTTGAAATAGCTCAACTGGAATTCCATCACCTCTACTAGCTTTGTTTGTAGTGATGCTTCTTAAGACTTCCTAAGTAGTACTTCTTAAGTGATGCTTCTTGGCTTCACACTCCAAGATGTCTGGCTCTAGCTGAGTGTCACAGTATGGTGGTTATCTGGGTCATTAGAGGCTGATACAGAATTGCCTGTGAGTGTCCAGGAGTCTCCTGCAGAGGCGTGGGTCAACAGTCAAGAGCACTCAGTACAACAGTCCTGGGAGCCCTGGTGTGCTGGCATAATTCCTTTCAAAGGCAGTCACTTATAGCCATTAACCCTACCACAGTTTAACCTCAGGCCAAACTATAGGAAGGGAACACAGCTCCACCCATCAACAGTAAATTGGATTAAAGATTACTGAACCTGGCTCAGCCCACCCAAGCAAGACCCAGTTTACCCCATTGACAGTCCTTCCCTTCAGGAAGCTTCCACAGGCCTCTTATCCTCATACATCAGAAGGCAGACAGAATTAAAACCACAATCACAGAAAACTAACCAAACTGATCATCTGGATCACAGCCTTATCTAACTCAGTGAAACCATGAACCATGCCGTGTAGGGCCACGCAAGATGGGTGGGTCATGGTGGAGAGCTCTGACAAAATGTCTTCCACTCGAGAAGAGAATGCAAACCACTTCAGTATTCTTGCCTTGAGAACCCCATGAACAGTATAAAAAGACAAAAAGTTAGGACACTGACAGATGAATTCCGCAGGTCAGTAGGTCACAACTATGCTACTGGAGAAGAGTGGGGAAATAGTTCCAGAAGGAATGAAGAGATTCATTCCTTTCCACTTAGCCAAAGTGGAAACAGTGCCCAAGTGTGGATATGCCTGTTGGTGATATTAAAGTCTGATGCTAGAAAGAAGAATTTTGCACAGGAAGCTGGAATGTTAGGTCCATGAATCAAAGTAAATCAGAAGTTGTCAAACAGGAGATGGCAAAAGTGAACATTGGCATTTTAGGAATAAATGAACTAAAATATATCAAAATGGGTGAATTTAATTCAGATGACAATTATAACTACTGCTGTGGGCAAGAATCCCTTTGAAAAAACGGAGTAGCCTTTATAGTCAACAAAAGAGTCTAAAATTCGGTACTTGGGTCCAGGAAAAGTTCTATCAGCTATTGCCGCATGGAATTTACTTCACAATTTCACATATGAATCATTTGTTCATCCCTTAAGTTTGCCCCTGATTTCTAACTATACCACTAGTAAAATCAAGAAAGACTTAGAGATCCAAGGAGCCCTGAACATAAGTGATTTTGACTGACTTCTATTCTCCAAGGAAATTTGTCTTTAATCTGGACTCACATTTTTGTGAGTTAAAATTTTTAACTTATATATTAAACACGTAAAATTATGGATGATAAAGTTTTTTATAATTTTATGTATTTATTCATTTATTTTAGCTGTCTGGGTCTTTGCTGCTTGGCGGTCTTTTCTCTGGCCCCAGCTTGTAGCACTTGGGCTTCTCACTGAGGTGGCTCCTCTTGTTGTGGACCACAGGCTTCAGTGGTTGCAGCTCCCAGGCTCTGGGGCACAGGCTTAATAGTTATGGTGCACGGGCTTTGTTGCTCCTCAGCATGCAGAATCTTCCCAGGTCAGGAATCAAACCCGTATCTCCTGTATTGGCAGGCGGATTCTTTACCACTGAGCCAGGTAAAGCCCAGTGATAAATATTTGCAACAACTTATTAAAACAGAAAATTTCTCTCCATGATGTGAGGTGAGTGCCACCTCATTTTCTACCCTTCCCCACATGCGTAACCCCAAGCAGCACTTAGTATGAGTTGAAGTCTTCTTTCCATTCCCTTTTTTTCTTTTTCTCAGTTCTCCATTACCTCTTACAAAGAAATAATTATTACATTCTTGTGGATCCTTCCAGAGGTTCTGAGATAAATTAGCTATATATAGCCATGCACCTTCTATTTTATTCAATTGTGAGCATACTATACCAAGCACTCTGTATTTCTTTTGTTTTATTCTGTGGGATCATTCCATACAGGTATACGAAGAGCTTACTCATTCTTTTATAAGGACTCAAGACAACCCATCTTGAGAACTGACTCTTGTACTAGTAAGAACCCAAATGAAAACTCATTTATCAAAGCTTTTCTTGCTACCTCTACACTGGGTTCTTACAATTTTCCCCAGCCACCAACCAAAGTTTCAGCCCTACTATTACCCTTGCCTCTGTGGCTCAAATTGCCATCTTGGACATTGTTCATTCTTGCCTCTGATGAATGCGTAAGTCTCCAGCTCTTGGGCCTTCCAATCTGTGTCTAGAGTTGGTCCTCATTAACTATGTGCCTTTTGTGCTCCATCACTCAGTTGTGTCCAACTCTTTATGATCCCATTGACTGTATTCTGCCAGGCTCCTCTGTCCATGAGATTCTCCAGGCAAGAATACTTGTGTGGGTTGCCATTTTCTTCTTCACTCATTAATTATAGTATTTTCTTAAATTACATGACTTTTAGGCAAGTCACTGAATCTGAGTCCCTTTTCTGCCATAAGTTTTTCTCTTGTCTTACCAAATATTAGCCTGGGGTATCAGTTACATTTCAGCACATCTTGTCTCAGTTGTCTATCCTCACCCATCATCAGTTCCCTTTAGTAAGTCTAAGGCAAGTGCTCAGATACATATACATATCTTTCTTTATGAGCCCAGAATCATCATCTTGCTCCTGCCCTTCTTTTTAAAATACCATTGTTGGCTTTAAAAAGAAGTTTCTTCTTTTCTTTCATATACCTAAACAATTCCAATAGCAAAGACTCTCTGTTCAACTATGAAAATATTGCCTAGAGAATAACTTCTTTGACTGCCTTCTTTCACAATTTTTTTTTACATAATCCTTCCAAAAGCTTTCAGCACCTCTTAGATGTTTTCTGAGATCCTCTGAGACACAAAAAAGCATGTCAAACAAGCAGCCATTTTTTCCAGGACTCTGAGCTTACTTGCCTCTTGAAAAAAACCTACCTTCCTATTTCTTATTCTCTAGAAAAAGAGTAAAAGGTCGTTTCATCCTTCCCTTTCTCTTAATATTGTAATATTAACTGTTAATTAACTTGTAGCCCTTCTTTGCCTTCAGGGTACAGCATTTATGTTTTAAGACTACAGTAAAATTGCAAAATAAGAGAAATATCATGACCTCTTTGTTGCTTATTTCATTTAGTGTAGTAACACCATCCTCTCAGTCACAAGAGATGGGGAAATGATAATCATCTTCAATGTATCTCTCATCCAAACATCTGATCAGATTCTTTGACGTCTTTGAAATCAAACTGTCTTTTCTCATAGTACTGACCTCACTCAAACTTTCTGTCTCTAACAGCTCTCTATAAGCCATCTTTCAGGTAGGACTCTGAAAATATAAACATTTGCTTTCCCCTGAACCTTTTATTTTTTTTCCTCTAGGAGGAAGGACACTCATTTAATGAGTCAGATTCTAGGCATGTGCCTAGGCTGCATTTACTAATGAGTAGCTCACTGTGGATTAATGATCACACCCATTGCCGTGGCACGTTCTTACACTTTCTCCTTTTATGGGCCAGGAGAGGCAAAGTAGCCCAGGACTTCTCCCACATAGAGGAGACTGAATCATCCAGTTGCCTTGATCATCAGTTCTCTTTCATATAAATTTCAGTCCACTAATCCCAAAAGTTTCTGTCCTTCCCTGAGACTGGCAAGAACACAGTTCCCAGGTTAGAGTCTAGGCTTAGGGAAAGCAAAGATGTTTATTAGGATTCTGTTCTATATGCCATTTTCCAAGCCCATCTTACTGGAGTTCTTGAGAGTTGAGGACAAAAAGTCCAGGTAATAATTTTTGACCGATAACGGGCAAACTTAGGAGTGGCTGTGGTCTTGTTAATATTGGATATACAATCATTATCCTAACATTCCTCAAAATCATAAAATGCATGGTCTTATAGTTCATATCCAATTACCAGATCCTTCTTGGAACTATCTGAGGTTCTGCTTGTCTCCACTGTTAAGTCACTGTTAAGTCGCTTCAGTCATGTCCGACTCTGTGCGACCCCATAGACGGCAGCCCACCAGGCTCCCCCGTCCCTGGGATTCTCCAGGCAAGAACACTGGAGTGGGTTGCCATTTCCTTCTCCAATGCATGAAAGTGAAAAGTGAAAGGGAAGTCGCTCAGTCATGTCTGACTCCTAGCGACCCCATGGACTGCAGCCCACCAGGCTCCTCCGTCCATGGGATTCTCCAGGCAAGAGTACTGGAGTGGGGTGCCATTGCCTTCTCCTGTCTCCACTGGTATCACATAAAATTTTAAACTGTAGAATGTCATTCAAGATGATCCAATATCTCAGACTAAACCTGCCTTGATAATTGCTTTATCACTGACTGCCAAAACATGAATCCACTAGCATAGACTTCCTCAGTTCAGTTCAGTCACTCAGCCATGTCTGACTTTTTGTAACCCCATGGACTGCAGCATGCCAGGCTTCCCTGTCCATCATCAACTCCTGGAGGTTACTCAAACTCATCTCCATAGAGTCGGTGACGCCATCCAAACATCTCATCCTCTGTTGTCCCATTCTCCTCTTGCCTTAAATCTTTCCCAGGATCAAGGTCTTTTCCATTGAGTCAGTTCTTCGCATCATGTAGCCAAAGCATTGGAGTTTCAGCTTCAGCATCATTCCTTCCAATGGATACTCAGGACTGATTTCCTTTAAGATGGACTGGTTGGATCTCCTTGCAGTCCAAAGGATTCTCAAGAGTCTTCTCCAAAACCACAGTTCAAAAGCATCAATTATTCGATGCTCAGCTTGCTTTAAAGCCCAACTCTCACATCCATATATGACTACTGGAAAAACCATAGCTTTAACTAGGCGGACCTTGGCTGACAAAGTAATGTCTCTGCTTTTTAGTATGCTGTCTAATTTGGTCATAGCTTTTCTTCCAAGGAGAAATGTTTAATCTTTTGATTTCATGGCTGCAGTCACCATCTGCAGGGATTGTGGAGCCAATAAAAATAAAGTCTGCTACTGTTTCTATTCTTTCCCCATCTATTTGCCATGAAGTGATGGGACTTGATGCCATAATCTTAGTTTTCTGAATGTTGAGTTTTAAGCCAACTTTGCACTCTCCTCTTCCACATTCACCAAGAGGCTCTTTATTTCTTCTTTGCTTTCTGCCATAAGGGTGATGTCATCTACGTATCTGAGGTTACTGAAATTTCTCCTGGCAATCTTGATTCCAGCTTGTGCTTCATCCAGTCCAGCATTTCACATGATGTACTCTGCATATAAATTAAATAAGCAGGGTGACAATATACAGCCTTGATGAGCTCCTTTCCCAATTTACAACCAATCTGTTGTTCCATGTCCAGTTCTAACAGTTGCTTCTTGACCTGCATACACATTTCTCAGGAGGCAGGTCAGGTGATCTGGTATTCCCATCTCTTTAAGAATTTTCCACAGTTTGCTGAGATCCACAGAGTCAAAGCCTTTGGCGTGGTCAATAAAGCAGAAGTAGATGTTTTTCTAGAACTCTTTTCCTTTTTCCATGATCCAGTGGATGTTGGCAATTTGATCTCTGGTTCCTCTGCCTTTTCTAAAACTAGCTTGAACATCTGGAAGTTCTCGGTTCACATACTGTTGAAGCCTGGCTTGGAGAATTTTGAGCATTACATTGCTAGCGTGTGAGATGACTGCAATTGTGAGGTAGTTTGAACATTCTTTGGCATTGCCTTTCTTTGGGATTGGAATGAAAACTGACCTTTTCCAGTCCTGTGGCCACTGCTGAGTCTTCCAAATTTGCTGGCATAGTGAGTACAGCAGTTTCACAGCATCATCTTTCAGGATTTGAAATAGCTCAACTGGAATTCCATCACCTCCACTAGCTTTGTTCATAGTGATGCTTCCTAAGGTCCACTTGACTTGGCATTCCAGGATGTCTGGCTCTAGGTGAGTGATCACACCATCATGGTTATCTGGGTCATTAAAATATTTTTTGTATAGTTCTTCTGTGTACTCTTGCACCTCTTCTTAATATCTTCTGCTTCTGTTAAGTCCATACCATTTCTGTCCTTTATGGAGCCCATCTTTGCATGAAATGTCCCTTTGATATCTCTAATTTTCTTGAAGAGATCTCTAGTCTTTCCCATTCTATTGTTTTCCTCTATCTCTTTGCACTGATCACTGAGGAAGGCTTTCTTATCTCTCCTTGCTATTCTTTGGAACTCTGCATTCAAATGGGTATATATTTCCCTTTCTCCCTTGCCTTTAGCTTCTCTTCTTTTCTCAGCTCTTTGTAAGGCCTCCCCAGACAAACATTTTGCATGTTTGCTTTTCTTTTTCTTGGAGATGGTCTTTATCACTGCCTCCTGTACAATGTCACGAACCTCCATCCATAGTTCTTCAGGCATTCTGTCTATCAAATCTAATACCTTGAATCTATTTGTCACTTTCCTTGTATAATCATACAGGATTTGATTTAGGTCATACCAGAATTGTCTAGTGGTTTTCTCTACTTCTTAAATTTAAGTCTGAATTTGGCAATGAAGAGTTCATGATCTGATCCACAGTCATCTCCCAGTCTTGTTTTTGCTGACTGTATAGAGCTTCTCTATCCGTGGCTGCAAAGAATATAATCAATCTGATTTTGGTATTGACCATCTGGTGATGTCCATGTGTGGAGTCTTCTCTTGTGTTGTTGGAAGAGGTTGTTTACTATGACCAGCGTGTTCTCCTGGCAAAACTCTGTTTGCCTTTGACTTGCTTCATTTTGTACTCCAAGGCCAAATGTGCCTGTTACTCCAGGTATCTCTTGACTTGCTACTTTTGCATTCCTATCATCTGTAACGAAAAGGACATCTTTTTTGGCTGTTAGTTCTAGAACTTCCTAAATGGATCCTTTTTATGCTTCTGTGCTTGGTTTATACTCTTTCCCCTCTAAAGAAGCTTTCCCCAAATACTTGACCTCCACCTGCCATACTTAGTCATTCCACATATAGCCACTGATTACCTTCTATGTTGCAGCCACTGAGCCAGATCCTGTGGAGAGTCAAGGTAAATATAATATTCAAGCCTCGCCACACTTAGAAATATTATCAGATCCTTCCAGTTGTTAAGAATGTCTACTCCCTTTGTGCTCTAGTCTTACATTATTTATTGTGCCTTGGACTATAGAAATGTGTATATATTCCATATCTCCGCCACTGAAGGACAAACCTCTTGCAGGCAAATACTACTTTTTATTCATTCTTTCATTTTCCAGTAACTTAAAAAGAGGCATATTTATAGATAATTTTTATAAAATTATTTAATAATTATTTTGCCACATGTTTGGAAGCCAAGTTTGGCATCTCAAGTTGATAGCAAACTTGTGGTATTAACCAACATTTTCACTCCACATATCCCAAACTCAGTTTTCTCCAAACACCTTGCAGGCATTAACGTAGTTTCCTTCAAAACCCACCTTTGAGGTAGATGCTATTATTGTTATTTCCATTTATATAGATGAGAAAACGGAGGCATACATATATTAAATAACTTGCCACACAAGCAATGAGTGGAAAAACCAGGCTGTCAGTGCTTATAGTGAAAGGATAAATAGGAATATTCTGCATCAAGGATGCTTTCTGGAAAGCTCCAATCTGAGAACTTTCCTTGCAATTTCTTATAAGGGTGGATATGCTGTGTCATTCCAAACAAATCAGCCACATTGTCACAAGGCGGGGCACCCTTTGAAGAAAATGATGAGTGCATCAAAATTACTGAAATATAATACCAGAGCCCTCAACTAGGACTGAAGCTTAATTTTACCCTTGGCTTTGCTACTTACAAATAGATAATTTTGCATCAGTCACCCCATGATTCTCACTTTTCTAATCAGGGAATGGAGAAGATTATGCCTGCTTTGTAGGGTTGTTGGAAAGATTAAATGAGACACTAAACAAGAAAGCATTCAATATCAGAAGGCTACTGTGTGAATTGAAGGAACCACTGTTACTTCAGTCTTACTGCAGTCTTACTCACTCTGGTGTCAAGGTAACAGACAGAGAGTTTATTGAGAAGTTCAGTGAGAAAGTTGTGATGGTAGAGGCTTGGTACAAAGCCTGAAGTCACTTCTGTGATCTGAGAGGATTCACTTTTTGCTACATTGAAACAGAGACAGAGAGGGTGAACAGGTTCCATTTTAACTCCAGAAATTGTAAGTGGAAATTTTCCTCCTTACTTTCAGTATTGCTTGAGAACTTGTTTCAGTAAATACAATAATTTTCATCTAAGTTTAAAATCCAAGCTGATATTTTTGTTCTTTTTTTAACTTGCACAACTTGGAAATCAAGGCCAGCATTGACAACATTCCACCTTCTGAGTAAGAATCTTCATAGGGCATTCAAAAATCTCCCCAGAAACTTCTTTCACTTTCTTATATTGAACTTGAATCCCTCTAGCTACAATGCCTGTTCCTCTGGCTTGTTTTAACAGGGAACATCTGGCCTGCAATCTCCATATAATATCCATTCATGGATTTATTAAATTTTAATGCATATTAGCTGGGTTACATATTCGGAAAGTAGCAGGCTCTTAGCTTTACCAGCAGTCATATTTCAGTTCTGTGCAAAATATACCCCTGGGAGCTCTTAGCAGATGTTTGCTAAAATTATTGAAAGAAACAAGAACTAAGAATTTCCCTAGTTTTGAATCCACAGTGAGTAAACCATTTGAAAACAGCCACAAGGCATTTCCAAGTCTGAAAATTAGGAATGGCATTCTTTTTATGAATATTCTTGCCCAAGTGAAGATTATGCCATCTTACATAAGAAAACATGTTTCTATCACAGCAGTTATGGCTTATGCATGTTAAAATAATGTTTTTTAAAAGATTTCATATAGTCTTACTTCAAAAGTGACAAGTGGGATCAGATTTGATGTAACAACCTAAATCAGGAAGCATAAAAAGAAAGAGCAAGAGGATAAGAGAGTGAGAACAGGAGTGAGAATGAGAGCAGGAGAGAAGGGAGGGATGGATGCACAAAGGGAAGACTGAAAGGAAAAAATATTCCTTCCTCTATTCCTAGAAAACATACGGTGATTTTATAGCATTTTATTTGTTTCCTTTGTTTTCTATATAATACTTTGTAAAATCAGTGCTGGGAGAAAATTTGGCAGGAGTAAATCCAAATTAAAAGGTGATATACCTAAATATATAAAGCAGATATTAACAGACATAAAGGGAGAAACTGACAATAATATGATGATAGTAGGGAATTTTAACACCCCACTTACATTAAAGGACAGATCCTCTAGACAGAAAATCGACAAGGCAACAGTGCCCTAAGATGACACCATAAACTGGTTTGGCTCAGTAGCTATCTCCAGAGCATCCCATTCAAAAACAGGAGAATACACATTCTTTTCAAGTGTGTATGGAGTTTTCTCAAGGATGGATCACATGCTAAGAAACAAAACAAACCTCAACAAGTTTAAGAGGATAGAAACTATATCAACCTATTTTTCTGACCTCAAGGACATGAGTTATAACTCAATCAGAAACAAAAATGGGAAAAAGACAAACACATGAGGGTTAAACATGCTGCTAGAAAACCAAAAGGTCAATTAAGAAATCAAAGAGAAAATCAGAAAATACCTCAAGACAAATGAAAATGGAAACATAACTTAGCAAAACCTATGGAATGCAGTAAAGAAAAGGAAAGCTTATAGTAATATAGGTCTTCCTCAAGAGATTAGAAAAATCTCAAATAAACAACCTAACCTACTATCTTAAGGAATTAGAGAAAGAAGAACAAAGAAATCCCCAAGTCAGCAGAAGAAAGGAAATAATATAGTTTAGAGAGAAAATAAATAAAATAAGCCAAAAAGAAAAAAAGGAGAAAAGAAAAATCAATAAAAACAAGATCTGGGTTTTTTAAAAGGTAAACTTTAACCAGGCTTATCAAAAAGAAAAGAGAGAGGAACAAATAAACAAAATAAAAAATTAAAGAGGAGAAAATTTTAAAAATACCACAGAGACACAAAATATAAGAGAATACTACAAATAATTACATGACAACAAATAGGTCAACCTAGAATAAATGGAAAATTTTCTAGAAACATAAAACCTGGCAAGTCCAAATTAGACAGAAGCAGATAATCTGATCAGATTGATCACCAGTACTGAAATTGAAATTGTTATTGAAAAAACTTCCAACAAACAAAAATCCAGGACCAGACAGCATCACAGGGGAATTCTACTAAATATGTAAAGAATACCATTATGTAACCTTCTAAGTTCACTTCAGTTCAGTTCAGTCACTAAGTCATGTCTGACTCTTTGTGACCCTGTGGACTGCAGCAAGCCAGGCCTCCCTGTCCATCACCAACTCCTGGAGCTTACTCAAACTCATGTCCATTGAGTAGGTTATGCCATCCAACCATCTCATCCTCTGTCATCCCCTTC
Organism: Bubalus bubalis; assembly: GCF_019923935.1. Lineage (NCBI taxonomy): Eukaryota > Metazoa > Chordata > Mammalia > Artiodactyla > Bovidae > Bubalus > Bubalus bubalis. Next base: position 166,866,747 of record NC_059158.1, read on the forward strand.
TCCTCCTGCCTTCAATCTTTCCCAGCATCAGGGTCTTTGCAAATGAGTCAGCTCTTCACATCAGGTGGCCAAAGTATTGGAGTTTCAGCATCAACATCAGTCCTTCCAATGAACACCCAGGACCAATCTCCTTTAGGATGGACTGGTTGGATCTCCTTGCAGTCCAAGGGACTCTCAAGAGTCTTCCCCAACACCACAGTTCAAAAGCATCAATTCTTCTGCTCTCAGCTTTCTTTATAGTCCGACTCTCACATCCATACATGACCACTGGAAAAACCATAGCCTTGACTAGATGGACCTGTGTTGGCAAAGTAATGTCTCTGTTTTTGAATATGCTGTCTAGGCTGGCCATAACTTTCCTTCCAAGGAGTAAGCGTCTTTTAATTTCATGGCTGCAATCACCGTCTACAGTGATTTTGGAGCCCAAAATGTAAAGTCTGCCACTGTTTCCCCATCTATTTGCCATGAAATGATGGGACCAGATGCCATGATCTTCGTTTTCTGAATGTTGAGCTTTAAGCCAACTTATTCACTCTCCTCTTTCACTTTCTGAAAGTAAGGCTCTTTAGTTCTTCTTGACTTTCTGCCATAAGGGTGGTGTCATCTGCATATCTGAGGTTATTGATATTTTTCCTGGCAATCCTGATTCCAGCTTGTACTTCTTCCAGCTCAGCATTTCTCATGATATACTCTGCATATAAGTCAAATAAGCAGGGTGACAATATACAGCCTTGACATACACCTTTTCCTATTTGGAACCAGTCTGTTGTTCCATATCCAGTTCTGACTGTTGCTTCCTGACCTGCATACAGATTTCTCAAGAGGTAGGTCAGGTGGTCTGGTATTCCCATCTCTTGAAGATTTTTCCACAGTTTATTGTGATCCACATAGTCAAAGGCTTTGGCATTTTCAATAAAGCAGAAATTGATGTTTTTCTGGAATTCTCTTGCTTTTTCAATGATCCAACAGATATTGGCAATTTGATCTCTGGTTCCTCTGCCTTTTCCAAAACCAGCTTGAACATCTGGAAGTTCATGGTGTGCTGTTGAAGCCTGGCTTGGAGAATTTTGAGCATTACTTTACTAGAATGTGAGATGAGTGCAATTGTGCTATAGTTTGAGCATTCTTTGAGTAACCTTCTAAAACTATCCCCAAAAGTTAAAAGGAAAGAACACTCCTAAATTCATTCTTCAAGTCCAACATTACCCTGAAACCAAAACAAGACAAAAACACTACAATGAAAAAAAATTATAGGCCAATATCTTTGATGAATATAGGCAGAAAAATCCTCAACAAAATAGCAGCAAATCTAATCCAATGATACATGAAAGAAATCATACAGTATAATCAAGTGGAATATATTCCAGGGAAACAAGTATGGTTCAATATTCACAAATCAAGAAATGTGATACATCACACTAACAAAAGGAAAATTAGAAATTACATGATCATATCAATAGATGCAAAGGAAGTATTTGAAAAAATTCAACATCTATTCATAACAAAAATTCTCATCAAAGTTTATATAGAAGGAAGATATCTCAACACAATAAAGGCCATTTATGACAATCCCACAGTTAATATTATACTAAATGGTGAAAAAGTTGTAATCTTTTCCTCTAAATTCAGGAAGCAAAGGAGGAATGCCCACTCTTACCACTTCTATTCGATAAAGTATTGGGAGTCCTAATCACAGAATACAAAGAAAAGACATAAAAGGCATCCAAATCCAAAGAGAAGAAAAACTGTGACTATTTGTAGATGACATCATACTATACATGGAAAAAAAAAATTCTCCACCAAAATGCTTTAGAACTAATAAATAAATTTAGCAAAGTTGCAAGATAGAAAATTAAATCTGTTGCTTGTCTATGTACTAAAAATAAACCACCAGGGAGCAAGAACAATCCCATTTAAAACCATATCAAAAAATATATATCTAGGAATAAACTTAGCCAAAGGGATAAAATACTTTGGCCACCTGATGTAAAGAGTCAACTCTTTGGAAAATATCCTGATTCTAGGAAAGCCTGAGGGCAAGAGGAGAGGAGGGTGACAAAGGATGAGATGGTTGGATGGCATCACAGACTCGATGGACGTGAGTTTGAGCAAACTCTGGGAGATAGTGAAGGACAGGGAAGCCTGACATGCTGCAGTTCATGGGATTGCAAAGAGTGGGATACAATTTAGCAACTGAACAACAACATCAAGGAGATAAAAGATCTATATTCTCTGAAAAACCATGAAAAACACTGATGAAAGAAGTTAAAGATGATATTAAAACAAAGAAAGTGAAAAATATCCCATGTTCTTTGATTGGAAGAATTAATATTGTTAAATTATCCATATTACCCAAAGTTATCCACAGATTTAATTCAATCCCTATCAAAAGACCCATGACATCTTTCACAGAACTAGGATAAATAATCCTAAATCTTTTATAGAACAACAAAAGACCCCTAATTGTCAAAGCAATCTTGAGAAGAAAAAAATAATAAAGCTGGAGATATCATGCTCCCTGACTGCAGACTACAAAGCTACAGTAATCAAAACAGCATGTTCAGTTTAGCTCAGTTCAGATGCTCAGTCATGTCCAACTCTTTGCGACCCCATGAATCGCAGCACGCCAGGCCTCCCTGTCCATCACCAACTCCCGGAGTTCACTCAAACTCACGTCCATTGAGTCAGTGATGCCATCCAGCCATTTCATCCTCTGTCGTCACCTTCTCCTCCTGCCCCAAATCCTTCCCAGCATCAGAGTGTTTTCCAATGAGTCAACTCTTCGCATGAGGTGGCCAAAGTATTGGAGTTTCAGATTTAGCATCATTCCTTCCAAAGAAATCCCAGGGCTGATCTCCTTCAGAATGGACTGGCTGGATCTCCTTGCAGTCCAAGGGACTCTGAAGAGTCTTCTCCAACACCACAGTTCAAAAGCATCAATTCTTCGGTGCTCAGCCTTTTTCACAGTCCAACTCTCACATCCATACATGACCACAGGAAAAGCCATAGCCTTGACTAGATGGACCTTTGTTGGCAAAGTAATGTCTCTGCTTTTGAATATGCTATCTGGTTGGTCATAACTTTCCTTCCAAGGAGTAAGCGTCTTTTAATTTCATGGCTGCAGTCACCATCTGCAGTGATTTTGGAGCCCAAAAATCTAAAGTCTGACACTGTTTCCACTGTTTCCCCATCTATTTCCCATGAAGTGATGGGACCAGATGCCATGATCTTCGTTTTCTGAATGTTGAGCTTTAAGCCAACTTTTTCACTCTCCACTTTCACTTTCATCAAAAACAGCATGGTACTGGCACAAAGTAGACACATAGACCAATGGAACAGAAATAAATCCATGGTCAGTTAGTCCACAAGAACAGAGCTAAAAATACACAATGGAAAAAAGACCATCTCTTCAATAAGTATTGCTAGGAAAACTACTGGTAAAAGAATTAAGATTAAAATATTTCCTTACACCATATACAAAATAAACTCCAAATGGATTAAAGACCTAAATGTAAGACCTGAAGCCATAACACTTCTAGAAGAGAAATCAGGCAAAACACCCTGACATATAGTCTACCAATATTTTTCTGGATTAGTCTCTAGAGGCCAAAGAAACAAGAATAAACAAATGAGACCTAATTGAACTTAAAAGCTTTTGCACAGCCAAGGAAACCATCAATGAAAATGAAAAGACAACCTACTGAATGGGAGAAAATATTTGTAAATGATGTGACCTATAAGGGGTTAAAATCCAAAATATACAAACAACTCATATAATTCAATATTAAACAAACAACATGATTACAACAAATGAAGGAACATAACAAAACAGAAACAGACTCACACATATGGAAAACAAACTATTGGTTACCAGTGGGGAGAGAGAAGGTGGAACAGGTGAGTCAGGGGTAAGGGTTTAAAAGGTACAAAATAATATGTATAAAAGACATAAGCACCAAGCACATATTGTACAGCACAGGGAAATATTTTTTGTAATAACTTTAAATGACATATAATACATAAAAATATTGAATCACTGTGCTGTACATCTGAAGCTAATATAATACCATAAATCAACTATACTTCAAATAAAAAATTAAAAGGTATATAGAACCAGATAAAGAAAATAATTTCCTTGGAGGAAATATTAAACATTGCAACCTTGCATTTCATTCATATCTGTATGAATTTCCATTGATAGTAAGTAATTCTTTTTCTAATTCAGCAGACACAGAAATCAAGAACTTTGTATTATTGTTTCTGTGGAAGTGGTCATTTTCTGTCTCTACTCCATGAGGTTCAAATTCCTTTTTCATAAATATCCCCAGGAGTGTCAGTCAAAATTCATGCCACAGCAGTTGAGAAAGACCATGGTCCACAAAATTTTATGCTCTGCTTATAGACTAACATATTTGCTGTTTCTGAGAAGAGTAGGAAGTTTACAAATCATGCATAGTTATGAATGAAACATTTTAGCAAGTAATCATCAAGGAATAACAAAAGATCAATACCCATTGTCACCTAACAAAGAGAGATTGATCTTTAAAGTCTGTGCTAAAACTGAAACTCCAGTACTTTGGCCACCTCATGCGAAGAGTTGACTCATTGGAAAAGACTCTGATGCTAGGAGGGATTGGGGCAGGAGGAGAAGGGGACGACAGAGGATGAGATGGCTGGATGGCATCACTGACTCGATGGACGTGAGTCTGAGTGAACTCCGGGAGTTGGTGATGGACAGGGAGGCCTGGCGTGCTGAGATTCATGGGGTCGCAAACAGTTGGACATGACTGAGCGACTGAACTGAACTGATTCACAGTAAGTACACACCAAAGAAACCCAGGGCTGAGACTTTGAAAGCAGGACAGAGACTGGTGGGGCACTTTGTGAAAATGATCCTCAGATATGTCCATCATCAAGTGTGCATTTAGAGTGCTTTCTCTCTTACCACATTAAGGCACCAATGTCATCACCAAAGACAAATATCACTTATATAAAAATACTTCTATTGTTCTTCCATAATTGTAAGTAATCCAATTTAGCCAATACATAAATTTTTGCAAGTATAGAAGTTACAAAGAAAAAATTAAAACTCCCCTTAATTCTGCTATCCTATTATTCATAGTTTGGTTCATTTTCCTCCTGGAAATGTATTTCCTTGAACCACAGAAATTTATTGTCTCCTAGTTCTAAAAGCTAGAAATTCAAGAATAAAGTGTTTGTAGAGTTCATTTCTTCTGGAAAATTTTTTTTATACCCAGAAAGGTTATTCCTTGCTTACAAATTTGGATTATTCTATAAATTCAGTACTTTTCATTTAATATAATGTCATAAGCATCTTCTATGTCATTAAATATCACTCAAAAATTAAATTGGTGTATATTATACCATAGCATAATCATGACAGTATTTGTTTGACCCTCCCTCTATTGCTAGACATTGTGTTTGTTCTAATTTTTCAGTGTTGTAAATATTTAATGAGCATACTCATATATAAATTTTTGCTTTCTTAGGGTAAGTTCCTGATTGTGAAATTGCTAAATCAAGGGAGAACAAGTATTTTGAGGCTCTTGTCCCAAATTATCAAAGTACTCTACCGAAGTGGAGTGTTAGTCATTCAGTCATGTCCAACTCTTTGTGACCCCATGGACTGTAACCTGCCAGGCTCCTCTGTCTATGGAATCCTCCAGGCAAAAATACTGGAATGGGTTGCCATTTTCTTCTCCAGGGGATCTTCTGGACCCAGGTATTGAACCTGGGTCTCCTACATTGCAGGCAGATTCTTTGCTATCTAAGCCACCTGGGAAAGAGTAGATCAATTTACAGTCCCAGCAGCTGAGTAAAAAGAGTCTATTTCCTGAACACATAGAAATGACCATTGTATTTATCTTAGACAATTTAAAAGTCATGAGGTTGCACACTGTTGTTAGTTTTATATGCATTTCCTTAACAATCACCACAGTTGAACACGTTGCTGTCTATTGATTAAGTGTTTCCCTCTAGTGATAAAGCCAAAAGGTTTTTACCTCAAATCCCCTGGGCATTTTCCTTACTCATCTCAAGAACAGATGAAAGGAAAGAATAGAGTACTTGAATCCTGGAATTGGTTTGCTTCCTCTCCTTGGTAACCCTTTCATTCATAATACCAGTTTCATTCATGATATCTCCTTAACTAACCAGGAAGTGAGATATTTACTTACAAGTGCTGACTAGAGTGAATCATTGAAGTGTGTGAACATTATAAATAGATTCTTGTGGGTACTAAGAAAGATGTTTATAAATTTCAAAATATAAGAGAAACCTAAGTCAGGCAGCTGTGAAAAGAGGCCTGCATATTCCTATCAGTGTGACTGGTATGATCAACAATGAATTTCAGAATCTAATGTCAACTTTATAATTCAAATTATGCATTTTATTATTTTGTGTCTGGCTACTGGCAACAATTTAAATAAGGAGAAGAACAACAGCAAATATTTATTAATACCACATGCACAGAATAATAATTTAGATTCTAGATTTTTAAAAAAGAAGAAATTGATAGTGCTTTAACAGAATTATAGAGGGCAAGTAGATTTCAACTACAATAAGTGCTAGAAGTAGTGAGATTATATTTTTGAAAAATCATATGAGTCATTGTGAGGCCTTGAGAAGTGAATTCTTCAACCAAGAGTTGCAATCTTCTCCTTGGACAAGGGAGAGAAGGGAGCAGAAGAGACCTGCTCAGAAGAGAGTAGTGGGTTGATCTTCATCATAGGAACTGTCTGACCTCCTGACTAAAATCAGAAGCCTTTTTATTCTCTTTAGGTTATGGTCTTTCAACACAGAAGGAAGGTGGGTGGTCTTCACCACTTTTGCTTCTGGTCTGACTGCAATGAATGAAGAAGATGTAGATGGTCAGAATAAAGAAAGGGTAAATGGTGATAGCAGCCAAGAAATTAAAAGACGCTTACTCCTTGGAAGAAAAGTTATGACCAACCTAGACAGCATATTCAAAAGCAGAGACATTACTTTGCCAACAAAGGTCCGCCTAGTCAAGGCTGTGATTTTTCCTGTGGTCATGTATGGATGTGAAAGCTGGACTGTGAAGAAAGCTGAGCACTGAAGAATTGATGCTTTTGAACTGTGGTGTTGGAGAAGACTCTTGAGAGTCCCTTGGACTGCAAGGAGATCCAACCAGTCCATTCTAAAGGAGATCGGTCCTGGGTGTTCTTTGGAAGGACTGATGCTAAAGCTGAAACTCCAGTACTTTGGCCACCTCATGTGAAGAGTTGACTCATTGGAAAAGACTCTGATGCTGGGAGAGATTGGGGGCAGGATGAGAAGGGACGACAGAGGATGAGATGGCTGGATGGCATCACCGACTCAGACACGAATTTGGGTGAACTCCAGGAGTTGGTGATGGACAGGGAGGCCTGGCGTGCTGCAGTTCATGGCATCGCAAAGAGTCAGACATGACTGAGCAACTGAACTGAACTGAAAACATGGGGGACAGAAGTAGTACTCATAAAAATCTATAAAATGTCTGTTAATATGACTGAAAGGGGGTCCCCAAGATAAAAGCCATGGGCAAGTTTCACAGTGGAATCCAGCTGAGAGTTGTCAAGAGACAACACTCTCAGCAGCTGGGAGAATGGATGCTTCAGTCCTGAAAGGAGATCCTGAGCATTGACCCCAGTTCCATTTTAGCTGGTTAGGGCCTTCAACTCAAGTATAACTGCAATGAATGAGAAAGGCACAGAAAAAACTAAATTGAGATTGTTTTTCTGCTACTCTGGAGGATGCAGACTGCAGAGAGAAAAATATTGATAATCATCTTATTGATAATAAATATTGAATAATATTGATAACCACCTTGACACGCTTAAATGTGGCAAATACAAAAACAAAAGTACAAAATTCATTGACATTTTAAAATTTTCTGTTTTAAATTGGGATATAGTTGCTTTACCATGTTGTTAGTTTCTGCTGTATAGCAAAGTAAATCAGCTCTATATATACATTTATCCCCTCCCTCCCACTCCCCTCCTCGCCCTTCTAGGTCGTCATGGAGCACTGAGCTGAGCTCCCTGCACTATAAATCAGGTTTCCACTATCTACTTGTTTTACACATAGCAGTGCATATATGTCAATCCCACTCTCCCAATCCACTCCAACTCTCTCCCCACCTCCCCTATGTCCACAAGACCACCATCACAAAAATATGCAAACGATAAATGCTGGAGAGGGTGTGGAGAAAACAGAACCCTCTTGCACTGTTGGTGGAAAAGTAGATTGATACAGCCACTATGGAGAAGTATTGAGGTTCCTCAAAAAAATTAATAATAGAACTACCATATGACTACATATGATAATCCCACTACTGAGCATATACCCAGAGAAAACCATAATTCAAAATGACATGCACCCCAATGTTCATTGCAGCTATTTACAGTAGCCAGAACATGGAAGCAACCTAAATGTCCAAAATTCATTTACATTTATCAAGACTCTACTCATTTATTCAACAAAGCTACTAAATACCTGCCTCCAAGCTAACTATAGCCCAAAATACAGAGATGAGTAACATACAAAGCCTGACTTCATAGATGTTATTCTTACAAGGGTGAATTAGCAATGAGGAAAGATTGGATTACCTGATTCTCTAGAATGGAATATATCTAGTTGGAGCCATCTCATTGGACTATCCAGTCTGAATGATAGCAAGCCTGAGGTCGACCTATATGACAACTATGTTGGATCACTTTTTTCACCATCACAGAGTTAAAATGTAGTTTGTTTTATTAAAATTCAATATGCAGTTTTCTACTGTATAAAGCATACGAAGTGAGGTGCATCTGACATACCCTTAGACTGGGGTGCAGTCATGCAGAAATATGAGACAGGGTTAGTTTTGATATCGCCAGGTCTGCCATTTGTGAAAAATTATTACTGTGATTTACAAATCAAATCCTGAATTAATAAGATAGAATATTTGCTCTGCTACCCACTGATCTAAATTTCATGACATTGTAGTAGTTGGACAATCCAGAAGTCAATAATCAAGCTATGGGATGACTCCTTCAATATTTGTTTTTGCCTTTAGAATAAGGACTAACTGCTAACTCATTCCATTATATTGTATCTGCATGGGCTAGCAAGATTCTCTAACTAGAATGACTACTCTCAGTATGTTTTCATGACTGTGCCAGAAATTTGAGTTATATTGGAAATGAAATCTTAATGAAGAAAAGGGTACTTGCCTTCATTCATCACAGAAGAGAAAAACTCCCTGCTATATTCTCCAAGTTCTCTTGGCTAGAGAGCAATAATGTACCACCTAGGCTAGATTTCCTGCTTCTTTTGATATCACTGTGATAAGATTATCGGGGCGGGGGGGGGGCAAGCAAAGCAGAAGCAGAGCATCAGCATTTCACATTAATGTGATATTCTTGCTACCTGCAAGACCAAGTGGGGATGTGAGAGTTATAGTCACCCTCCCAGTTCCCTGGAGGATGACAGAATGCCAAGAGGATAACACACACATCTTGCAAAGGCACTAGCTCACTGCAGCAGATGCTTAGCACCTGGCTGCACTGAGCTGGCAGGAGGACTCACCATAGTCGGTGCTGCAAAATCACAGGAAGAGCTGTTTATAAACCTGTGAAAGGAGGAAGCTTCATTCAAAGGAAAAGGCTTTAGAGGAAATCCAGCTGCCTAGCACATAATCTGTTTCCCCTGCGTTCATCCTCCTGGGTACTTTGCAGTAAGTAATGAAAAAATGACCATTACATAGGGTGAAAACAGTATAGAGAGAGAGAGAGAAAGAAAAAGAGAGAGAGGAGAAAGGGGAAAAGAGAAGAGGGGAGGGAGAGGTCTAAGAAGGCAAGGTAAGACAGCTAGTTTACCAGCAGCTTCATTTGGGGGCTGGTAGGTACACTTTTTTCTAACCTGCTAAATATCTAGACATGATGTGAAAGTGATCGGATGAATATCTTTAACCCTATTTCCTTTGCAGTTCTTACGCACTCTGCAGGTAATTTCAATGCTTAATAAAACATGCCAATAAGACAACAGAAAGATCTGTGTTAGATTTTCTAAGAAGCTTTAAGTCAAACGTGTATTGCAAATTCAGACACATAATACACTCACTGTTCCAATTTACAGTCATCACATACCTTGTTCATTTCATACAATTTACCAAGATGACTAAGATCTGACATATTACAGTGCAACTCTTCAGCACAGAGAAAATCTAGTGAAACCGCTGGGGAAATGATTCTTAATAGTAGTGCTTAACTATAAATCTTTCCATGGCTGGTCACAAATTTAACCTTTGGCTAAACTCCAGTCTCAGTCTTTCTGTTGCTTTGCATTACAAGGCTTAGGATGCTTCTGAATTATAACCAAAACAATCATGGTTTTAAATTAAACTATATTCACACATGCATACCCACACATACACATAATTCATTTGACACAAACATTAGCAATTAGATTTTACTCCTAGAAACCTGATACCTGATAGAGTGAAATATGAGATTAAAAGAAAAAAAAAAGAGAGAGAGGTGAGAGAGAAAGCACAAAGAAGCACTCCTAGCATTTGGTGTTTAAATGTTTTTTTTCCCCATCCCTCTTTTCTAAATTGTTATGGATATTTTTTGGAATGCTTTGGCAGGACTCCAAAGATTATTGACACCATATTTCATCATCACACATAGAATTATAATCTCCATTCCAAGCTGAGTGCCAGTCTGAACCTTAAGAAATACCTTATCCTTGCTCCCTTGCCCTGTTACAGAAACTCCTAATGTGGATGTAGTTGCAGGTTTGAAAGAATCAAACGCAATGCTGCACTGCTTTTCTCCTTTTAAATTCCACCCTAAGAGTCACCTCTAAGCCCACTGGTTTTTACCCACCTCAGCCTCCTTCACATAGCTTAATCCCAACCTACAATACTGAACATTCCTGACTCCTGCATTCCCCTCACCCCCTAATCCGTTAAATCTCTTCCCCACAGTCCTTTGACACATTCCTAGGATTTATCGATCTCTTGTAATTCAGGATTAGTTTGCATATTTACCTTGGGTCACTCTGGGATACACAAAACTATCCTGTTACTAAGCAAGTTTGCACACCCTGAAGAAGTCAGAGGTAAGTGACATTTACATTCAGATACTGACACTGTTAAGTACTCTAAATGCTGAATATAAGGAGCTAGACTTAGCAAATGAAAGTGGGGATATCCAATTAAATTTGCATTTCAGATAGCCAATATATTTTGTATAAATATGTCCTTTGCAATATCTGGGACATACTTATATAATAATGTATTTATTATTTGTATGACATTCAGATTTATCTGAACATCCTATCTTTTATCTGCCATCCTTTGCTGAATCTGGACACGGTGAGGAGGAAGTCAAAGTTTAACGAATAATATTCCAGAAGCAGACCTCAACAAAAAGGCAGAGGACCCATGTCCAGCCTCGGAGTTTAGGAGAGGAGAGCCTGTAGCCGGACGGACATGAGAAAGCATACGGCTGCCTTTCCGCTATTCGATGTCACGACCAACATCCTTAACCAATCAAGACACCCCTTCTGGCTTCAGCACAACCCCTCACACATCCATTACAAATCAGTCAGACTTCTCTCATGAGATGAAACCTTTTATCAATTCCTGGCCTAGACAAGGCTAAGTGTGCAATATGTGGAATTACTCAGGTTTAGTTCCCAAGCACATCTCAATGGGTTTTCCTTACTCTATGAAAAACAGACAATAAAATAAAAAGGACAACAACAAAAATGACCTTAAAAAAACAGGAAATTCCTTGGCTAATGAATGATTACCAAGTGGTAGTTCAGAAAATATGGATTACAATCCACATTTTACCTCACTGATAATGCACATTCTTTCTTTGGTTCTTACAAGTTAAAAGATACCTAATTCATATACTGTAACTACATACATTCAAAGATTACACATTGGCCACCTACTAAATGAATTAAAGTTATAAAAGTGATGTGTTCACAAAATTAAACTCTTGCTTTAGTAAGGTTTCTTCTACTAAACTCAGAATTAGACTCTAAGAGGTCCTACGCTGCCACGTAAGGCAGACAAGGTTGTGTAACTAATTGAGCACAACTTGCAGAGTGCCTGCAGTTTTCAGGAAGCATGCTTGGTTATCAATCTGGTCTTAACTTGGTAATGGTTTCCAAGTGCCTTGTACTTATGAATTACTCTTGGCTTAGCTTTTTCATTTACATTGGACTCTGTTGTGGCTCGTTTGGTTAACCCCAGAGTGTATAGCGATATATGCTTCCATCAACAGTTTTTGAGAACCATAATTTTGCAATCACCAGACTTTAAGTCATGTATACATTGTGATTCAAAGACGAGTCATCTCCACCACTCTGCTAAGGCAAACCACAAAAATTTGCTTATACAGTGACACGTTCCCTCTTATTACTGTATTCCCTTCCCTCTCTAGAGTGGGAATGGATAGAATAAGTGGGCTGTGGGGTCTTTTCTTCTGCCAATCCGCACTACCATCAAAAATAGTTTGAGAAATACTCTTCTAGAACAATGACTCTCAACTGTAATCAGGTGGTATTAAATATCAGAACATGGAATGATATCATGTGGTCAGATCTTTTTCATATCAAGAAAAATATCCCAGCAAGAAACAATAATTTTAGGATACATAAAATTTCAACCAAAAACATATCACTAATGTTTTAAGTTATTAAACTAAACATGACTCTAATTTTTTTCCTACAAATATGTGTCTCCTCTTCCTTTATTCAGAGTGCAAAACAAATATGTCACGAACTATTAGTGAATTATGAAATCAATGCAGTAGATGTTGAGTAGGTTTAGTGGGAGAGGATTTTTTGTCTTTGTTTTTTGGTTTTATTATTTGTTTGTTTGTTTTTTGGATAGCACAGCAGAATATAGACCAGAATATACCTCCTGAAAATTGTTTCTTTGGCTACATGTGCACACGGGTGCACATTTTCTAGGCCACAATGTAAAATGAATTTCTGGCTGTGTGAGAAGGTCTTGGTTTAAAAATTTGAAAAAAATTGCTCTAAAATAGTGCTTCTCAAATGTCATGGCATAAAAATTACCTGGAAATCTTGTTAAAATCCAATTTCTGATTTGGCAGGTTCTGGTTAGGGCATTACATTTTGCATTTCCATAAATCCGAAATTATTTTCATACTGCAGATCTACAGGATCAGTTTGGGTCATGGCAGCCTAGAGGGACAGCTACAATACACAGGCAGAGGAAGACCAGTCCTCCACAGGAATGGTGAATGAAGTTTACATCCCTGTATATCCTACTCAGGTTGCCCAAGTAGCCTGAGGAGCCTGCAGCTGCAAACCCTGGCTAAATATAGTCTGTCCTCCATGTCTGAGGGTTCTACAACCCACATTCAGTGGAACCATCATATTTGGTTGAATTCCAAGATTCAGAACACACAGATAGGAAGCGACAGTTTACTGAGGCATTTTATATAAGGGACTTGAGCATTCCTAGATTTTCATATCTATATATCTATTGCAGGCTGGCAAGTCTTAGAAACAAACTTCTGCCAGTACCAGGGTTGACTGTAGTTCTTTCTACCAGAGGTTGAGCCTTCTTGCTGTCTGCTTTTCTTCCCTCTCCTTCCTCACATGTGTTATCAAAAAGTTGGGAAAGATTACTGGTCACAAGTCATTGACATGAAACAGGTCAAATTAGGTATAGGATTCAGAGATGCACTATTGGTGAGAACTCGAGTAAAATCACTCTAATAGCTATTTCCACCCTGCTATTCATGAAATTTATTTATAACATAAATCTGTGTCTTGTTCCTCCTTAAGAGTCTTCAGTTCCTTCTCCAGTTTTGTAGACTTAGGACATGCTCTGCTTCCCTCCAGTCCTATTCTCCTCCACTGCAGCTCCCAGAACCCAACTTGCCTTTTCAGTACATCTATTTGTTCGCCCACTTTCCAGTGTGAAGCCTTTCTCTATCTGGTTAACTACTATTCATTTTCTAAGATCCCCATCTTAGAACTTTATTCTATTGATATAATTCCAAGGGAGATATCACCACCTTCTGGGTGCCATCTTGGAAATTCTAAACCTAGGATTATATACCTTTCCTGGGTGTTCCTATAATATCTCTACCTCTTATTATGCCCTGTAAGTAATTGTCTATCTCCCTTCTCCAGAGTGGGTACAGATGACAGGAAGGGGGCTTGCTTTATTGTCCCACAACCTTAGCACAGGTCCTGGTGTGCAAAAACAGGATGGAACATTGAGTAGGGAACTTAATGAAAGAGTCAGCACTCTAAATCATTCAGGGAATCAAAAACCTATTGACCACCATGGAGCTCCCATAAGGCATAATGCAAAAATTCAGAACCCTGGCTTTTATTTTTGCCTTGTTCTATTGGAGCTAACATTGCTAGAAATATCCTTTGGATAAGCTTCTTCCCTAAATAAATGACTCTAGATAATGGAAACTTTCATTTTGTTGTTAGCTTTTCAAAAACACAGGGTGAGGTTTACAGGTTTCTTTCCTTTCATGTGTATACCTTGATATTTTTAAGGTGGGGTGTTCTGATTCATGGAGAGGTGTGAATAGAAATGACCTCACCATGGGTGGGGTTAGTCTTAATTCTAAGACATCCCGTAGAGCCTGCCTTGAACCATTCCCTGATTCTCCTGCCAGGCAAAATGTCCTTCTCTCTTCCTCTCCTCTCTAAAAGTAAAAGAAGAGAAAAACACCAAAAACACCCTTTTTTTTATCAAAAAGTGCAATAACTGTGGGGCTGCTGCTGCTAAGTCGCTTCAGTCGTGTCCGACTCTGTGCGACCCCAGAGACGGCAGCCCACCAGGCTCCCCCATCCCTGGGATTCTCCAGGCAAGAACCCTGGAGTGGGTTGCCATTTACTTCTCCAATGCATGAAAGTGAAGTCGCTCAGTCGTGTCCCACTCCTAGCAAACCCATGGACTGCAGCCTACCAGGCTCCTCCATCCATGGGATTTTTCAGGCAAGAGTCTGGAGTGGAGTGACATTGCCTTCTCCGAACTGTGAGGCACTAGGCTGATTATGATGTTTATGAGACTTTCTCAATCTACACCTTCCACAGAGGTAGAAAATTATTTCACATTCATCTTAAAACAATGAAAGGCATCCAGATAAGTTTCTTAGCAAGACAGACAAGTCACCTCTAAAGTGAATTTTTGTGTCTTGCTTTTAGGCAGAGATGATTTTTCTGGAAATTAATAGGTTGAATATTTGTATTACTCTTTCCTCAAAGTGTTTAGAGATCACTAAATGCTAAGTAAATATTGTGAAATGACCCTTAATTCAAGTAACTGGTTTATTTTATGACATACCACCTGAAATCTACCTTCCAATAAAAGATGGGAGATGAGTACACTTTCTCTTTGTCTACTAGAAAGCCTCCATTTTTTCCCTTGAATTCTTCTGAGTTTGCTGCTGCTGCTGCTAAGTCACTTCAGTAGTGTCAGACTCTGTGCGACCCCGTAGACGGCAGCCCAACAGGCTCCTCTGTCCATGGGATTCTCCAGGCTAGAACACTGGAGTGGGTTGCCATTTCCTTCTCCAATGCATGAAAGTGAAAAGTGAAAGTGAGTTTACCAACTCTAAAATATTTTGCCTTAGGATAAGATTAGTTGCCAAGTAGATGTTCATTGTTTTTAAGTCAAAGCTATATTTAGTTAAGTGATGAAAATGCTATCAATCAGTTACCCTTCTTATTCTATAAATACATAAGAGAGAGTTTGGCTTTGTCAAATTCTCAGTAATCATAGAATGGGATTTGTCCTAAATGCCAAAAATGGCTTCAGAAAGATTCGTCAAACACCCACTAAATCCCTGTTGAGTGCTACTGAGTTCTTAATTTCACAACAGAAAGAGTTAGGAGAAATAAAAAATTGAATAGAAAGAAAAAAGCTTACAAAAAAAATTAGAAACTTGTCAAGTTGTACAATTAAGATATAGCAGGAATAGCACACATTGGAAGGACACGGTTCTGTAGTAGTTGGTTTTGCATAATAAAACTCGAAGAACAAGTTTATTTATTATCAGGTTTGTGGCTGTTGCCATCCTTTCTAAAGTAATGTTTCCATGTATATGGAAACAAGTAGCTTCCTGTATAAAAACTGCATTTTTTCCCACAGCCCAGAAGTTTCATTGCTTATATATGAAGGTGAATTAACATAGCCCAGAATTGTTATTAACGCTTGATTTACATAACTACTCTGCTAAACTATGTAGCCCTATTCTTTCTAAACTCTGTTGCATACTTGTCCTTATGTCCCTTAGGAGAAATTCAAAAGGAACTTGGGACTTTCACCAAATTCTCTAAATTCTTAAATTCAAACATTTTAAGCAAGATGAAGCAGGAAATCCAGAGGGCATCCTCTGAGCAGGAAAACACCTCATAGTCAAAGGCAGGTAATAAGGCAAGCCCTGGTTTCAGAGCACTTTGACTGGGCTGTGAGCAAGGTGGCATGCAGGATTGTTACAGAAAATTCCTTCACAAAGCAACCTGAGAGGCCTTTGAATATCAGTTTCCATCACATGGCTCGGTAAGGACATTAGCTGGTCCAGAGAGTAGAACTAAGATGACCTTCTACCAAGGGACCTAGGTCAGTGCTATTCAAAGTTTGTTCAGGCACTAAGGCTGGCCTTGCAACTGCTATTACCTGTCCATAGTGCAGAAGTATAGAAATTGAAAGAAAGTTTTTTAAAACTCTCTAGCTGTGTTTCCTCCATTGTATAAATCCCAGCATTATCTTATTTGATCTGTCTCCCAGAGTAACGGAAATCAAAACCAAAATAAACAAATGGGACTTAATTAAACTGAAAAGCTTTTCCACAGCAAAGGAAGCCATAAACAAAATGACAACCCACAGAATGGGAGAAAATATTTGCAGATGATGCAACCAACAAGGGATTCGTTTCTAAAGTTTACAAACAGCTCATGCAGCTTAATATCATCAAAAAAATAACCCAATCAAAAAATGGGCAGAAGACCTAAGTAGAGACCTCTGCAAAGAAGACGTACAGACAGCCTAGAGGCACATGAAAAGATATTCAACATCTAATTATTAGGGAAATACAAGTCAAAACTACAATGAGATATCACCTCACACCAATCAGAATAGGTCTCATCAAAAAAAGTCCACAAACAATAAACGGTAGAGAGAGTGTAGAGAGAAGGGAACCCTTTTACGTTGTTGGTGGGAATGTAAATTGGGGAAGCCACTATAGAGAACAGTATGGAGGTTCCTTAAGGAACAAAAAATGGAGCTACCGTATGATCCCACAATCCCACTCCTGGACATATATCCAGCGAAAAATATAATCAAAAAGGATACATGCTCCCCAGTGTCCATTGCAGTGCTATTTACAATAGCCAAGACATGGAGACAGTCTAAATATTCATCACAGAAGAATGGATAAAGAAGATGTGGTGTGTATATATATATATATATATATATATATATATATATATAATGGAACATTACTCAACCATTAAAAAGAAAGAGATAATACCATTTGCAGCAACAAGGGTGGACCTAGAGATTGTCATACTGAGTGAAGTAAGTCAGGCAGAGAAGGAGAAATATCGTATGATATTGCTTATATACAGAACCTAAAAAAAAAAAAAGTGATACAAATGAACTCATTTACAAAACAGAGAATAAACTTATCGTTACTACAGGAATAGGTGGGCGGCAGGGGGAGAATAGTTAAGGAGGGCTTCCCTGGTGGCTCACACAGTAAAGAATCTGCCTACAATGGAAGAGACCAGGGTTCGATCACTGGGTGGGGAAGATCCCCTGGAGAGGAAATGGCAACCCACTTCAGTATTCTTACCTGGAGAATCCCATGGACAGAGGAGCCTGGCAGGCTATAGCCCATGAGGTCACAAAGAGTCGGACATGACTAAGTGACTAACACTTACTTACTTTGGGATTGGCGTGTTACACACCGCTATATTTAAAATGGATAACCAAAAGGGACCTACTATATAGCACAGGGAACTCTGCTCAATATTCTGTAACAACGTAACTGAGAAAAGTGTTTGAGAAATAATAGATACATGTATATGTACAGCTGAATCACTTTGCTGTATACCTGAAGTTAACACAATATGGTTAATCAATTATGCTGTGCTGTGCTGTTCTGTGCTCAGTTGCTTCATCATGCCCAACTTTTTGCGACTCTATGGACTGTAACCTGCCAGGCTCATCAGTCCACAGGATTCTCCAGTCAAGAATACCGGAGGGGCTTTATACTCCCTCCTCCAGGGGATCTTCCCGATCCAGGGTAGAACCCGCGTCTCCTGCATTACAGGCAGATTCTCTACTGCTGAGCTAGCAGGGAAGCCCTAATCAACTGTAGTCCAATATAAAATAAAAAGTTTAAAAAATAAAAATTTTTTGACTGAACATGAATAAATAAATAAAAACTTTTTAGTGAATTGCTTTTCCTGATCAGACTTTTGTTTGTGCATCTTTTCTTTCTTTGGAAATAAAGACTAAAAGACTGGTCTTTCACATTAGATGCAGTTCGAGAAATGTTCCCTGAGCACTTGTAGATTGCAGCCATCCAGGGCGTCCCTAGGGATGGGCATGTCTCTGGAAAAGAGCTACTCAGACACAGAATAGACGGTTGTTGCATAGGGAGTCCCCACTGTTTGAAGTCTTCCCAAAGCAAGTCACCCATAGGAAGGATGGTGCCACCGCTGCTGCCTGCTGCTGCTGCTAAGTCACTTCAGTCGTGTCCGACTCTGTGCGACCCCATAGACAGCAGCCCATCAGGCTCCCCCGTCCCTGGGATTCTCCAGGCAAGAACAATGGAGTGGGTTGCCATTTGCTTCTCCAATGCAGGAAAGTGAAAAGTGAAAGTGAAGTCGCTCAGTCATGTCCGACTCTTCGCGACCCCATAGACTGCAGCCTACCAGGCTGCCTGGTAAGCATCAAAAGAATGTCGGAGACATTTTGCATTTCATCTTCATTTAAAAGAGAGAGAGAGAGAAAATAATCATTCTTCCTAGGAAGTGATATTAGACTGCCCCTCCCTGCTGACCACTGCAAATTAGACAGGGGCTCAAGACAATTTGAAGAACAAAAAGCTCTAAACTGGTGTCTGGCCCTCAAAGTTTCTGCTGGAGAGAGTGGCTTGATAAAAGATGCTTCATTTTGCAGAATTATAAATAAGATCAAGAACATAGTGGGTGGAAGTATGTGTTATTTCAGCAAAAAGTTAGGTAAACTTAGGCTATTTAAAGAATTTTCACAGATAATCATCTTAGGTAGTGGATCTGGAGATGGCTGTTAAAGAGTTACTGCTTAAAGATGTTTCTTCAAAGTCCTATTCCCCTCTTAGAATAAGGAGAAAGTCACAAAATAGAATATGTATGAGCTGGAAGTATTCAAACCCTCGAAGACTATGTCAACAGGGTCTATGACTGGCAACTTTGAGTCTGTTTGCTGAAAGCCAAGCCAGGCTTCTCCGTCCATGGGATTTTCCAGGCAAGAATACTGGAGTGGGGTGCCATTGCCCTCTCTGTTTCAATGCTATAAGACATTGTCAAAGAAAGCTATGAAGGATTTCCATTTGGCCTCATAGAACATTTTTTTCCATTTAGAATAACTTTCCAGATGACTTTAAGTACATCTTAAAATCCATCTTATATCCATTAAAATACATCTTATACCAATTTATTTTGATTTTCAGAAATAATCAGTGCAGCTCAAAGATGAGGATTAAGCTTGAGGTTCTCCATGACATCTTTGAGAATCTGAAAAGGATGCTGAATGTCATGTCTGCACAGATTTATTAGTTCTAATTGCCTGCAGATATCAAAACTAACCATAGAAGGAAATATCTAGAAGTCTACTGGGCACTTACTTTCTATTTCTCAAAGTGGAATATCCAGACAGGAACTGCAGTCTAATGATTTTATTAAATGGACATTTGAGACTTCTATGAGCATGTTGCTAGAGTCACTGAGGGAAGTATTGTGTATTCTGTAACTTCACACCCAGGTGGGACTCTGAAGATACTGTGACACACCCTGGATTCACCATTCCCGTTGGATCCTTAGTAAGTCACGATATGAAATTTGCCAGAAATGTGACTGAAAGCTTAGACTGTACAGTGATATATGTTCTAGCATTAGCTGTGAATTGGGGGTTGGTGGAGCTCCTCCATGAGCCAGGAAGTGAAGGACATAAAATCCTACTTCACTTTGTCTGCAAATCTAGAAACAGCCACATAATGAAATGAGGGCACATTATCCAGAATGTTTAAAAAAGGCATTTGTTAGCTTCATAAACTGGCCTCATTCATAAAAACTAAAATAGCAAAGAAGTGGAAATCTACTTCCCACCAAGTGACTGGAGAGAAACTCAGAGCCCCTGATAAACAATGTGCAATAACTTTTAACAACTGAGAAACATTAAGACAAGTAAACAAGAGATGTCTAGCTTTAATGACGGGTCAATAATTTGAGCATCAGTAAAAAAAAAAAAAAATTCACCAGCAATAGGACAATTCCTTTTATGTCAAATTCAAAAGCTTGGTGAAACACTGTAGTTCAGGGACATTGATGATAAAGAAATCCCTTTTGATTAGACTACATCACTAGTACTGGAGATACCCTGGTCAAAGCAAGCCACCCTCATTATCATGTTTATCTGTCATTCAAATTCATAGATTTAAACTGTATTCAAATTGCTAATGTGTTTTCTTATCCTAGGAAAAAAATGATAATGGAAAGAATAAACATTGTGATTTTCAGTTTTGACAGGAGATGTGTTTTTCTTCAACAAGTATTTAGGGGGCCAATTACATTTTTTCTTTCTCTTCCTCCGTATCCCCCTCCTCCTCCTTCTTGTCTTCCTATTCCATTCCTGGGTTTGGGGAGAGAGAGTCTGTTGAAAATATTACTTTAAAAAATAAAAAGGAATATTCAACATCAGTTGTGAACTGATTCCCCTCCAAAACCAAGCATGTCAAGTCTCTCTCTTGGACCACTGTTGACTAGTTACCAAAGAAATCTTTGCACCTCCTTTCATTTCCATAACTTTATAGACAATCCTGGACAAGATTTTTCCCTTCTTTGCCTCTTGGTGCACTCTGTCCAGTAAACGAAATCTCCACCCATCAAAAAGAGGAAGAACATAGACAAATATTGTACTTAAATGATGTTTCCTTCTAGATATAGCAGTAGATGATTCATAAATGTCAGAGAATGTCTTTGATTCCAGAGAAGGCCAAGAGACAGGGGGATGACAAAAAAGGAATGAAGAATTAAGTTCTAACTATGAATATCAGTTTCGAAAAGCACTCTGTTTCTGAACTTGAATAAGTTCATTTAAACTCCCTGCTTGCATTTTACCACCCAGACTGGAGGGACTAATTCAAAACAGAAATAATCTGAGAACCCCACTGAGGTTAGTGTTTCTAAAATGCTTCACACTGTAAAAAAGGGGAGTCGAGGTGACAAACGCTATCACTGTCTACTGCCATGTTTCAAATTGACCTCTAACCTTTGATACAATGGAGTGTGAAACCAGCTTTAAGATGTAGCTAATGCCAAACTGGCTGCAGAGGAAAATAGAGAAAGTAAGGCTGGATGAGTTAAGCTCTAGCATATTACAATTTCACAGTCGAATCAAAAGTAGTACAAACTCAAATTGTAGGGTGTAGAGAGCCCCAGCTTTGAAGTCAGTCTCCTGGCTAGTGGAAAGAAGAGCTTGTTTACCTCTGCAAGTTAACTCTTAGGTAAGGCTTCCCTGGTGGGTCAGGGGCAAAAGAATCCACCTGCAATGCAGGAGATGCTGGAGCCCCAGTTTCAACCCTTGGGTCAGGAAGTTCCCCTGGGTAGGGTAGATCTCCTGGAGGAAGAAATGGCAACCCACTCCAGTATTCTTGCCTGGGAGATCTCATGGATATATGAGCCTGGCGGGCTATGTGTCAGACACGGCTGAGCACACACCCAGGACAAGATCAGGCAACAGTACTCCAGCTACTGAGGTTGTTGTTTAGTTGCTCAGTCGTGTCTGACTCTTTTGCAACCCCACAGACTGTAGCCTGCCAGGGCTCTTGTGTCCATGAAATTCTCCAGGCAAGAATACTGGAGTGGATTGCCATTTCCTTTCCCAGGGAACATTCCCTACCCAGTTATCGAACTCTCGCCTCCTACATTGCAGGTGGATTCTCTTCCACTGAGCCACCAGGGAAGACCTCCAGCTACTGCTAAAGGTGTGCCTCTCCAGTTAATGAGTTCAACTAACCAAAAAATAATAATATGATAGAATTGCAGCTCACAACGATCCCAACGATGTATCCGGAGATGTGCTAAGTGTTTGATGTGCACCACCTCACATTCATCTCCACACTGCACAGTAAGAGAGGGTGTGTTTTTATTCCTATTTTACACAGAAGATATATAGATGCTAACTAAATACAGTGCTTGGGGTCACTTGGAAGGTAATTAGGGAATGCAGGGACCAAACTCATGCCACCCAACCCCATGCAACAAAAACCATGACAAAATATCTATTCTGGGGCAAAAAAAGGCTTGGTTGGCAACCAGCAGATGCTCAGTTCAGATACAGTGCTTCTTTTAAAATTTGTCTGGCTCTCTGAAATCATTGACCTTTCAACATTCTATGACTCCCAAAGCTGTAACTTAAAGAGCTGGGTTTTTGTTTTTGTTTTTATAGAAACATACAGGTTGCAGATGAATCTGTAGCACTCATTGCATCTTCTCTGCAAAGTTCTCACTTAAGTCTACCATACTCTCAGCCATATTGTTAAGGGTTTCTTTAAGAATGTTATTACCTCTGATGCCCCCCAAGCTGTATTTCTACTGTCCTCCTTCATTTTTATTCTTGTCTTTCAAGTTAAAGAAGGAGGATTTCCCACCCCTCCCCCTGGAGAAGAAAGACTGGCTTCCGAACAACTTTGGGCAGTGAGACACAGCATCTCTCATTCTGCCCTGGTAGACACAGGACTTAGTAGCCTCCCTGTGTGTCCCCAAACTGCCCCAAATACTGTTGACAGCTGTAAAAAGATTCCAAACAAACAACACTCCCCCTAAACTTCTTTTTTTTTTTTTTTGGCTTTTGGCTTTTGGCTGCTTTTTTCTGCCTCTCCATATCTTTCATTTCATTTCCAAAAATCCTGGAGAAAACTACTTCTAGGTAATTAGAAATTTGAGGAACATTTTCATCTAGAAGCAAAAAGATTTTTTTTTATTAAAAAATAATAATAACCTGTCAGCTTAAAGGGAGGGCTTTTTCAAAACTAACTTAATTTTTTATTTAATTTTTGGCTGTGCTCGGTCTTTGCTGCTGCACAGGTTTTCCTCTAGTTGTGGCGAGTGGGGGCTACTTTCCAGTTGCAGCGCATGATTTTCTCATTGCGATGGCTGCTTGTACGGCAGAGCACAGGCTTTAGGAAAGTAGGTTTCAGTAGTTGCAGCTCCCAGGTCTAGAGCACAGGCTTGATAGTTGTGCTTGGCTAAGTGGTGCTTGGGCTAAGTTGCTCCTGGGTATGTGGGATCTTCCCAGATCAGGAAACAAACCCATGTCTCCTGCATTGGCAGAAGGATTCTTTACCACAGAGCCACCAGGGAAGCCCAAGGGAGAGTTTTTTAATACAATGACTCACATTTCTGTGGCCAAAATCTTCGTTCCTGATCCTGACAATCTCCCTATTCAGGGAATGGTATTTGAGATTTTATTCTTTATCACAACTCTGTTTTAGCTGCTGCAGAAATAAAAACATGAGAGAGTGACTCCCTGTACTCCCAATTCCCTATGAAGTGTTGATGAGAAATTATTCATCATGTGCTCTGTAAGAAGTTGTCTTGTTTCTCCTATTAAAGCACCATCTTCTGCATTAACGACTCTTATTTACCACTGTCTGGTCAACGTTAAGGGCAATCAGCAAGGGAAAGACCAGAATAATAGCCCCCACCAATTAAGTGCATAACCTGAAGTGAAAGTGAAAGTCACTCAGTCATGTCCAACTCTTTGTAAGCCCATGGACTATACAGTCCATGGAATTCTCCAGGCCAGAATACTGGAGTGGGTAGCCTTTCCCTTCTCCAGGGGATCTTCCCAACCCAGAGATTGAACCCAGGTCTACTGCATTGCAGGCAGATTCTTTACCAGCTGAGCCAACCTAATCCTCGGTATTTATGATTATAAATACTTGTCATGTTATGTGACAAGGAAAAAAATGAAGGTTGCAGATGGAATTAGGTTTGCTAATCAGCTAACCTTGAGATTATCCTGGATTATCTGGAAGAACTGCAAGTAAAAGTGCTGTTTGCTTAGTCATGTCTGATTCTTTATGATCCCATGGACTGTAGCCACCAGGATTCTCTGTCTATGGAATTCTCCAGGCGAGAATACTAAAGTGGATAGCCATTTCCTTCTCCAGGGAATCCTCCCGACCCAAGGATCAAACTTGGGTCTCCTCCATTGGAGGCAGGTGTAATCACAAGGGATTTTTAGAAGTGGAAGAAGAAGGCAGAAGAAAAGTCAAAGTCAGAGAAAGAAATGCAATGATGGAAGCTGAGGTGGTGGTGATAAAATGTGAAAAGGAACCAACACTATTGATTACTTTGAAAATGGAAGACAGCCATGAAGCAAAAAAATGTCAACAGCCGGATAAAGCAAGGAAACAGATTTTGCCCTACAACCTCCAAAAAGAAACCCAGGCCTGCCTGCCAACACCTTCATTTTTACCTAGTAAAACCCATATCAGACTTCTGGTCTATAAAATTATAACAAATTTATGTTGTCTTAAGCTACAAAACTGTGATAATTTGTTAAGCTTCCATAGAAAACTAATAATCAGGAACTTCTAAAAGATACCAAATGGTGAGTAATATTCCATTTTACAAACATATATGTACCACATCTTCCTTATACATTCATCTGTTAATGGTCACTGGAGATGTTTCCAAACCCCAGCTATTGTAAATAGTACTGGAATGAACACTGGGGTTCAAGCATCTTTTTGAATTATGGTTTTCTCAGGGTATATGCCCAGTAGTGGGATTCCACCAACCAACCATATATTTGCAGGGCAGAAGGGGTCTTCCATGCAAAGGGAATATCTCATATTGAAAAGAGGGGCTGCAATGGTGTCTTCCCACGTGTGTAGTGTGACTAGGCCATAAACTCCCCTTTGGGTATAAGGAATGCTTTGCCATATACATATATATACACATATATATTGCCATATTGTTGTTTTAGTTGCTAAATCATGTTCAAATCTTTTTGGACCCCATGGACACGGCCTGTGGCTCATCAGGCTCCTCTGTCCATGGGATTTCACAAACCAGAATACTGGAGTGGTTTGCCATATAGATATATATATAATGGTGAAACGCCTAGGTTTAGAAGTCAGACCAAACTAGTTAACAAACACTGCTAACATATAATTATCCTCTTTATTCTGGGGTGTGGATTGCTTGAGAAACAAAATTTTTCTAACCCCTTTTTCTTTTTCTCCACCTCTCAGGCATAAGAAAGGGAAGATGGAGAATTTTTTTTTAATTCAGATTCTCACTCCTAAGCCTGGCAAGAAACAAAGAGTTCTAGGTAGAAGATGGCATTGTTTACTGCTCCTGAAATTCATTCATTGCTTTGATCAAAGGGTCAGATAATCCAAACTCTTTAAACAGAGAAAAAACTCCTAATTTCCAGTCCTTATAGAAAAACATACATTAAATGCCACTTTTAGTATTAGTAAGTACTATTTCTCAAGCCCTGTGAAAAGAAAACAGATTTTCAAATATGGCATCCTCTCATTTGCCAGTTTTGCTAATGGAAAAGAAAGAGGAGGTGGAAAAAGTCATTCAAACTGGCTATGATGGAGCCCACTACTCTCTATCTGCTTTCTACCTGTGAGACAAAATCATTTAGAAGATATTTTTCTAAGGGAATATCGATCAATTCCACAAAACAAAAGTTCTGCTTACTTCATATTGTTAAAATCTTTTCTTCCTTAGATACACAGCAAAAGAGATAGGCATATATTTCATAAGAAAGTTAAGAAAGTAGTCGAAGGATATTCATAGAAAAGGAGGATCCCGGTGCCACGCAAGCTGCATAAGGCCCTTTTGTATCCCAGGGGTGTCTGGGAAAGTCACATGTGTATGTTGCAATGTCATTGCATCATTGCTTCTCTGAATCTGAGGGGAGGGATTTTTGCTCTACATAAATTGTGGTCACAGAAACTAACTGAGCTCACTTCTGTTACATTTGTGGCCAGGAAAAGAATTACACATAATTATGCATCTTTGTTGGCTGTGCACGGAAACAAATCCTGGAAATAAAACCAACTCCTCTATCAAGTTCTCCAAGACACATCCATCAAATTTACGAGACCTCCAGAGTGTAAATGTGGAAATTCAGGCATGGCGCTTCCTCTGAAACGATTCCCCAAGGTGTGTGGGTCAACAGAGAATGGAATCCTTCGCTGCGTGACTCAGAGCCAGAAGAAAGAATCTGGGTAGAACATCGTGAATGAAGGACTGCCTCAGTCACTCTGTGCATCTGCAACAACTGTTCTGGCACCGGTTATATAGTCCACAAAGACCTAATTTAATGGTGTGAATACACAACATGGTGTGTGTATCTGTGTATGTTTTTAATGACCTCCACACAGGCTACTATTTTATCGTGGCTTCCAGCAGAGAGAGGGAAAAACAAGATTCAACTATAGAAGCTGACTATATTTAATATTTCTGTTAGTTTTCTGTCTGCCAGTCTGGCAGATTGGCCCAATTGGAAAAACAACATCTATGATTGCTGAAACAGTTCCTGGCTACATTTGGCACTCTTAATCACTGAATGACACAGAAATCCCTGTCTGCAAATCTAAGGCAAAAGAGGCCAGCCTTTGTATATCACCAAGACTTATCTGTTTGTCTTTATTTCAAAGTCCAGATTCTAAGGTCATTACTCAATTCAATAGCATAGCCGTTCACAGCATTTCACAAAAACAAAGCAAACTCTATGCAAATCCTTGGGTTAACTGGATGTCATCAGTACCATGCCACTATAAAAAATGAGTCTGTCTCCTGTTCTCTGTTTTGTTTTGTTTTGTTTTTCTAGGTCAAGAAAAAAAAATCTCTTTCATTCAATCCACTCAAACTCTACTTTTAACATTAAAATAACTTTTCTATATGTTGATACACAACAAATAAGAAAAATGAAATTAACATCATATGCTTTTGATTACTATTTGGCCAACAAAATTTATAAATGTGGTGAAGAAAAAAAAATGTTTCAAAGTTCTGAACTTGAAATTAGAAGTGCCAAGTATGAAACTTAGTAGCTGGGTGAGATTTGACAGCTCACTCAGCCTTCTGAGTCACTCAGTCTTACATTATTGAAAAATCAAGTGGGATTCCATGTGAGGGAGCTGTTGGTAAATCACAGCTTACTTTTCAAATGTAACATATTATACTATAAACTGAAGAGAGGACACCTAATCTGTAGGAACTACTTAAATCAAAGTAGAACATTTGAACAAATCTATAATTCTTTAAGGAAAAAAAAAACCTTTATCAATGTCTATACAGGCTCCTGTTGAGTGAAGAAACTGTAATATTTGGTCCCACATCGAATTATGTCCTGAAAAATTCAGCAGGATGTGAATGGAAGTTTTGTTTTTATGTAAGAAATCCTGGCAATTAGGACATCTTTTTTTCTCAGCACATCAACATTCCATACCACAAATTACTGGCATGGACTGCCTGCAGAATCAGCTACCTCACCCTTAACACTTTGGCTGCCAGTAATGGGGAATGGAGCTCCCCTGGTGGCTCAGTGGTAAAGAACCCACCTGCCAAAGCAGGAGATGCCAGAGATATGGGTTCAATCCCCAGGTAGGGAACATCCCCTGGCAACCCTCTCCAGTACTCTTGCCTGAGAAATCCCATAGACAGAGGAGCCTGGTAGGCTACAGTTCATAGGGTTCCAAAGACTTAAGCAACAACAACTTTACAATGGGGAATACACATTATCAGCAGAGATGGAGTAGCCCAGGGAACAGCACTGGTAGAAGACTGATACCATCTTAAGTAAGGCCTTGAATTGGCTTTAAGAAGAAAACATGACCTTTGAATTCAGACCATAGTCATTCCAGTTTTGGTTATACTATTTTCCTTTTTCCATCTATACAGTGGCATAATAATTACATACAGAATAGTAGTATTATTGACAAGCATCATAAGATGAATTAAGAAGAGTGTGCCAATGTCCAGCACATAGAAGTGTATGTGTTAGTCCCTAAGTCTAGCCAGACTCTTTTCAACTCCATGGACTGTAACTCGCCAGGCTCCTCTGTCCATGGGATTCTCTAGGCAAGAACACTGGAGTGGGTTGCCAGTACCTTCTCCAGGGAATCTTCCCAACCCAGAGATCAAACCCAGGTCTCCCACATTGGTGGCAGATTCTTCACCATTTGAACCACCAGATAAGGCAAAATGATTGACATTAATATTATCTACTTTGAGTTCATTTTTTGGAATGTCCTTATGTCCTTTTCATCATAGGGAACTGGAAGGCAAAAGTAGGAAGTCAAAAGTTACCTGGAGTAATAGGCAAGTTTGGCCTTAAAGTACAAACTGAAGCAGGGAAAAGGTTAACATAGTTTTGCCAAGAGAATGCACTGATCATAGCAAACACTCTCTTCCAACAACACAAGGGATGGCTCTACACATGGACATCACCAGATGGTCAATACTGAAATCAGACTGATTATATTCTTTGCAGCTAAAGATGGAGAAGCTGTATACAGTCAGCAAAAAAAAAAGAGTGGGAGATGAATTTGGCTCAGATTATTAACTCCTTATTGCAAAATTTGTACAGGAGACAGGGAGCAAGTCCATCCCCAAGAAAAAGAAATGCAAAAAAGGAAAATGGCTGTCTGAGGAGGCCTTACAAATAGCTGAGGAAAGAAGAGAAGCAAAGGAGAAAAGTAAAGATATACCCATTTGAATGCAGAGTTCCAAAGAATAGCAAGGAGAGGTAAGAAAGCCTTCCTCAGCAATCAATGCAAAGAAATAGAGGAAAACAATAGAATGGGAAAGACTAGAGATCTCTTCAAGAAAATTAGAGATACCAAGGGAACATTTCATGCAAAGATGGGCTCAAAAAGGACAGAAATGGAATTGACCTAACAGAAGCAGAAGATATTAAGAAGAGGTGGCAAAATTACACAGAAGAACTGTACAAAAATGATCTTCAGATAATCATGATGGTGTGATCACTCACCTAGAGCCAGACATCCTGGAATGTGAAGTCAAGTGGGCATTAGGAGGCATCACTATGAACAAAGCTAGTGGAGGTGATGGAATTCCAGTGGAGCTATTTCAAATCCTAAAAGAGGACACTGTGAAAGTGCTGCACTCAATATGCCAGAAAATTTGGCAAACTCAGAAGTGCCCACAGGACTGGAAAAGGTCAGTTTTCACTCCAATCCCAAGAAAGGCAATGCCAAAAAATGTTCAAACTACTGCACAATTTCACTCATCTCACACACTAGAAAAGTAATGCTCAAAATTCTCCAAGCCATGCTTCAACAGTACGTGAACTGAGAACTTCCAGATGATCAAGCTGGATTTAGAAAAGACAGAGGAACCAGAGATCATATTGCCAACATCCATTGGGTCATCAAAAGAACAAAAGAATTCCAGAAAAATGTCTACTTCTGCTTTATTGATTACACCAAAGCCTTTGACTGTGTGGATCCAAACAAACTGTGGAAAATTCTTAAAGAGATGGGAATGCCAGACCACCTGACCTGCCTCCTGAGAAATCTGTATGCAGGTCAAGAAGAAACAATTAGAACTGGACATGAAACAATGGACTGGTTCCAAATCAGGAAAGAAGTAGGTCAAGACTATATATTGTCACCCTGCTTATTTAACTTATATGCAGAGTACATCATGAGAAATGCTGGGCTGGATGAAGCACAAGCTGGTATCAATATTGGCAGGAGAAGAAACATCAATAACCTCAGATACGCAGATGAAACCACCCTTACGGCAGAAAGCAAAGAAGTACTAAAGAGTCTCTTGATGAAAGTGAAAGAGGAGAGTGAAAGAGCTGGCTTAAAATTCAGCATTCAGAAAACTAAGATCATGGCATCCAGTTCCATCACTTCATGGCAAATAGATGAGGAAACAATGGAAACAGTAACAGACTTTATTTTCTTGGGCTCCAAAATCAATGCAGATGGTGACTGCAGCTGTGAAATTAAAAGACACTTGCTCCTTGGAAGAAAAGCCATGACCAACCTAAATAGCATATTACAAAACAGAGACATTACTTTGCCCACAAAGGTCCATCCAGTCAAAGCTATGCTTTTTCCAGTAGTCATGTATATATGTGAGATTTGGAGTATAAAAAAAGCTGAGTGCCAGAGAACTGATGCTTTTGAACTGTGGTGTCTTGTGAATCCCTTGAACTGCAAGGAGATCAAACCAGTAAATCCTAAAGGAAATCAGTCCTGAATATTGATTGGAAGGACAGATGCTGAAGCTCAAACTCCAATACTTTGGCTACCTGATGTGAAGAACTGACTCATTGGAAAAGTCCCTGATGCTGGGCAAGATTGAAGGCAGGAAGAGAAGGGGATGACAGAGGATGAGATAGTTGGATGTCATCATCAACTTGATAGACATGAGTTTGAGCAAGCTCTGGGAGTTGGTGATGGACAGGGAAGCCTGGCCTGCTACATACAGTCCATGGGGTCTCAAAGAGTTGGACATGACTGAGTGACTGAATTGACTAACTGACTCACATGTGTCTAATCAGTCTTCTAATCCTGTCAGACTAATATCCAAAGTCCTTCCTCAGAGTCCGGTTCCTTCTCTTGTCCTTCCTCTGCTCTGTCGGGACCTCATCACTGCTCTTCTCCACAGCTTCCTGGTCTCTTACTTCCATCCCCGCGTGTGCTATACTCTCACTCCTTGCCCAGGTCAGAGCAGTGACCCAATCCATGGGTGCCATGACCAAAGTGTCTCATTAACCTAAAAGTGCAAATTTGTTATTGTTAAATACAGTTCACTTGGCAGACTGACTCAGGTAACCTTTCAGTCTCACAGTCAGGGTCTCCCTCTGAATGGCCATTTTGCACCTAAGACTTCACTTTTGCTTTTCACTTTCATGCACTGGAGAAGGAAATGGCAACCCACTTCAGTGTTCTTGCCTGGAGAATCCCAGGGACGGGGGAGCCTGATGGGCTGCCATCTATGGGGTCGCACAGAGTCGGACATGACTGAAGCGACTTAGCAGCAACAGCAGCAGCATACTCATTCATGCATGCTAAGTCACTTCAGTTGTGTCTGACTCTGCAACTCTATGGACCATAGCCTACCAGGCTCCTCTGTCTATGGGATTCTCCAGGTAAGAATACTGGAGTGGGTTGCCAGGCCCTCTTCCAGGGGATCTTCCAATCCAGGAATGAACCCACAGCTCTTATATCTCCTGCCTTGGCAGGCAGGTTCTTTACCACTAGTGCCACCTGGGAAGCCCTAAGTATACACAGAAGTTCAATGGGAACCTCATCCCTTTCACAGACACAAGATGACAGAGAGGGTGTATGGCTGATCCAGGCAAGCAGACAGAAGCAAAGGAAATAGCCAACCACACACACACACACACACACACACACACACACACACACAAACTGAGTCACTTTGCTGTACAACTGAAACAAACACAACATTGCAAATCAACTATATCACAAAATAATTTTTTTAATTAATTTTATTTTATTTTTAAACTTTACATAATTGTATTAGTTTTGCCACACACCAAAATGAATCCGCCACAGGTATACATGTGCTCCCCATCTTAAACCCTCCTCCCCCCTCCCTCTCCATACCATCCCTCTGGGTAGTCCCAGTGCACTAGCCCCAAGCATCCAGTATCGTGCATTGAACCTGGACTGGCAACTCATTTCATACATGATATTTTACATGTTTCAATGCCATTCTCCCAAATCTTCCCACCCTCTCCCTCTCCCACAGAGTCCATAAGACTGTTCTATACATCAGTGTCTCTTTTGCTGTCCCTTACAGAGGATTATTGTTACCATCTTTCTAAATTCCATATATATGCATTAGTATACTGTATTGGTGTTTTTCTTTCTGGCTTACTTCACTCTGTATAATAGGCTCCAGTTTCATCCACCTCATTAGAACTGATTCAAATGTATTCTTTTTAATGGCTGAGTAATACTCCATTGTGTATATGTACCCCAGCTTTTTTATCCATTCATCTGCTGATGGACATCTAGGTTGCTTCCATGTCCTGGCTATTATAAAGAGTGCTGCGATGAACATTGGGGTACATGTGTCTCTTTCCCTTCTGGTTTCCTCAGTGTGTATGCCCAGCAGTGGGATTGCTCAAAATAAATTTTTAATTAAAAAAAAAAAAAAAAAAACTAACCTGAGCTTCTTAAAACACTTCCCCCACATTGAACAGATAAAAATGGGCCCAAGTGTGGAGAAAGGGGTTTTTGTAGGATGCCTGTACTGGAGAGGGTTGTTGTCATGTAGAGTCTTATCCCTACCTTTTGAGAGAGGGGTTTAAGGATCCTACCTTCTAAACTACCCCATCAGGGAAGGACTTGCCACAGGTTCGGGGCGGTGGGGGGGGGGGGGGGGAGGGGGCACTCGTGGCACACTGCTCTCAGCTGTCAACCCTGTAGGGAATCCCTCAGGTGCAGAGAATAACCTTTCTCAAGATCACTGCCCTGTCAAGATGGCCCACATCCAGTGAAGGATCCAATGACAGATAAGGCTGAGCTATTTCAGCCTATCCAGTCAACTCCAATGGACCTTTCCATGCCAGAGCTGATTGTGCAATCAGCTGAGATTCTCTCTCTTAGCTCAACAACTCCTTCTGCCCAAGCCTACATAATCTCCTTCTCTTCAACAGGTGTTGATTCCAGGGACCTTTCCCAATAAACATTTTACATATTAAACTTCACTTCAGAACCAGCTTTGAGGGAATCATTAGTGTGTTCTAGTGGTTTATTTTCAGATATAACCGCCTTCCAGGCTGCAAGTCACTTGAGGGCAGAAGTGGATCTTTTTTGCTTTTTTGAAGTATAGTTGATTTACAATGTCATGTTAGTTTCAGGTGTACAGCTTAGTGATTCTTTTCCCTTATAGGTTCTTGCAGAATATTGAGCAGAGTTCCCTGTACTGTGCAGCATGTCCTTGTTGATTATCTATTTTACATGTAGCAGTGTTTATATGTTAATCCCATCCTCCTAATTTATTACTCCACCATCTCCCCCTTTGCTAACCATATGCTTGTTTTCTATGTCCATAAGTCTATTTCAGAGAAGGCAATGGCACCCCACTCCAGTACTCTTGCCTAGAAAATCCCATGGATGGAGAAGCCTGGTAGGCTGCAGTCCATGGGGTCCCTAAGAGTCGGACATGACTGAGCGACTTCACTTTCACTTTTCACTTTCATGCATTGGAGAAGGAAATGGCAACCCACTCCAGTGTTCTTGCCTGGAGAATCCCAGGGACAGAGGAGCCTGGTGGGCTGCCGTCTATGGGGTCGCACAGAGTTGGACACGACTGAATCGACTTAGCAGCAGCAGCAGAGTCTATTTCTGTCTTGAAAATAAGTTCATTTATAAGTTTTTCCTCAGATTCTACATATAAGTGATATCATATGATATCTGTCTTTTTCTGTCTTGTTTATTTCACTTAGTATGGTAATCTCTAGTTCAATCCATGTTGCAGCTAATGGAATTATTCATTCTTTTTGATGGCTGAGTAATATTCCAGTGTGTGTGTGTATATGTAGTGAAAGTAAAAATGTTAGTCTCTCAGTCATGTCCAACTCTTTGTGACCCCATGGACTATAGCCTACCAGGCTCCTCTGTCCATGAAATTCTTCAGGCAAGAATACTAGAGTGGGTAGCCATTCCCTTCTCCAGGGGGTCTTCCAGACCCAGAGATCAAATCTGGGTCTCCTGCATTGCAGGTGGATTCTTTACTGTCTGATCTACCAGGGAAGCCCATATATATGCATATATGTGTGCACATATATACATATGCATATATATGGGCTTCCCTGGTAGATCAGACAGTGTGTGTATATATATACACACACATGTATATATCACATCTTAAGAGATAGATCATAAGGCATCTTTGCATTACTGAGACCTGACTCCTGAGAAAGGGCTCAGGGTTTTCAATTAATATAAAACATCAGTCTAAGACAAGAAAATAAAATGTGAAATTTCAAATTAGCACAAGGGAGATTTTTCTTTGCCAAGCACATATTGAATTTCACACTGAGATAGAAAGTACTTAATTTTTTTACTACTCTCATTTTTTTCCTAAATACTCCCAGCCTATGACTGCAACTCACTCCTACCTGTAGAAATGAAGTTATTTATGTGGTCATTAGGTAACCATCTGACTCAAGGAAACTCATCCACTTGCATTTGGAGTAAAGATCCTGGCTTCTCTCAACCCTCACTCTTCTCCAATGGAGAAGAAACTGATTTATCAGGAGGTAAGTTTGGTAAAAGGAGAGGTAATCCTCTCTCTTCCTCAATTGATTTGGAGTCTGCCTGCCTAACAAAACCATAGTGTCTTCTCTGTTTCTACAAGCTATAGAAGATGAGGTATGTAGTTACTCAGTCCCTCCAGAAAGTAAGTAGGTATATCTGTCTACTTTAGGGGCAGAGTATTAGCAAGGTCATTTGGCAAACAAAGGTGTATTAGTCATCTATTGCTTAGAGGAAAAATTACCCAAAACTTAGCAGTTTAAAACAATTAACTATCTCACAGTTTCTGTGTGTCAGAAATCTTGACCTGGTTTACCTGGACCCTCTGCTGCAGCGTCTTTCCTAAGGCTGTTGTCAAGGTGTCAGTTACAGCTGAGGCTTCATTTGACGTCTCAATTGGAGAAATATTTGCTTCCAAGCTCACACGATTTTTGACAGAATCAATTTCTTGCAGTATATTGGAGTGAGGGATTTATTGACTCCTGTGCAGAGGCTGCCCCCAATTTCTTATCATTGAGTGTTTGCAATGTGCCATATTAATGCCAGTAAGGGCAATAAGGGAGAGGATCAATAAACAGCACCTGCTGACCAGACAGTAACTATGATTGTATGCCTATAATCATCACTATTGCCATATTCTATTCATTACAGCCAGTTACTAGGTCTTGCCCACTCAAAGGGAATGAATTACCCATGGACTTGAATACCAGGAGATGGGTATCATTGGCGGTCATATCAGAAGCTGCCTTCAACAACTCATAAGGCTCACTGTCCAGCAGCCTTATCAAAAATCCTAAAAGTGATATTCTTATTTCTCCACTGGTCCCAATCTCAGGAAGGGGAGAGAGATTCTCTTTATTGCCCCCACCCAAGTCACCAACGTGCATCCCTAAGATTGTTCAGTTCAGGGCTGAACAACCTCTCCGCAGAGAAAGCACAGGTTGATTTCTAACTGCCCTCTCAACTGCGCCTTTATCCCAGCATGGGGCAGAATCTCACTGAGGATCTTAAACTTACCCTGTAAGCAAAAGGCACTTATCCTTACAGGAACTTGAGAGAACTGACCCCATGTGCTCATGCAGGCCAGTGATCTCACATAACCATGCGCTGAGGCCAAATGTATACTTGTCATGCCAGCTCCCGGGAGACACAAGTACTAAAGACTCATGTGACTCTGGAGGAACGGAACCAGAGATCGTGTGACGCAAAAATCCACGCTGCATCTCCGTCAGAGAGAAGCGTTGAGAAGTGTGCCCCTTACTTATCACCACAAAGGTCCTGTCCATGTTGTAGCTAATCCAAAGAACAGGATTGGCTGAGTGACACAAGTCCTCCTGTGCTCAGGAGGCGTCCCCAAGTGCCACACATGAGACGCTGACATTTACATGCTGGAAAAGGGCTCCAGAGCCAAATGGGAAGCAGCTAAGCATCACCTGGGACATGTATATCCCTGCTCCTCTAAGACATTAAAATGAATAAGCTCTGACAACACAAGCGTCGACTCTGTGTAGAGTCAAAGCCACGTAAGCCCGCCTTGTGGACAGAGACTGGGTCATTGCCTTACTACTGAGATCTACATATTGCCATATGCATAGGGTGTTTCATAGATATGTGTTCAGCTGTTTCATTGCTAGGTTTTTGTTTGCTGTTGTTGTTTGGTTACTAACAGCCTTTTTCAATTCTTAGTTTTACCTGTGCTACAATATATATGATTGCTATATAAGAATTCTAGATGGATAAGGAGCTACTCTGCAGTTTTTAAATTATTTAATCAGAATATACATCAAGAGTACCAAGATAAGGTATTGGTATCTTATCTGAAAGATAAGCACTGCAACCAAGAGCTAAACTTGATGCACCTGTTTGCTGGGATGCGGCGACGGATGCCGGGCATTTGCGTACGAGCAGGAAAAGAAGATCTCAAGAGAAATCTCATAGGTTAGATTATACCAGATCTTAAGAAGTGCTATGTCTTTGGTTCTGGACCTTCTGAAAGCATAGACCACTTTTTCTGGGAAATGGTGCTACCTTGAAATTTCAAGAAACCCCATCCTATTTAGAGCATTTCACTCAATCTAGAATTGGACTGTCCCTCTTCCAGTACAAAGTTGTCCAATAGATATTTCTGAGATGATGGAAGTGTTCTATTTCTATGCAGCCCAAAACTGCAGCACAGCCAAGGGTGATTACTGAGCATTTAAATGTAGCTAGTGAGACAAAGAACTATATTAATTTTATTTAACTTAAATAACCACATGTGGTTTCTGATTACTCTATCAGTACAGTTGCTAGAGAGTTGCTATTCAAACCAGCAGCTTTGGCATCACCTCCTGCATTTCTATTAGAAATACAGAATCACAGATCAATCGACAAACAGAATCTGCATTTAACAAGATTTTCAGGTGACTTGCATACACATCAGAATTTGTAAGTTGCTGTTTTAAAATATTTCTTTATAAAATTGATTAGTTTCTGACTCTCTAAGGGAATAAAACTTCAAAGCTTACTTTTTTGCAACAAAAGCCTAGAGAACACAGTATTATTTCAGCACTCTTCCTAGAGAGATATCAATGTAGAAGGATGACTCCAAAGTTAAATCTTCCAGAGTCTTCTAAAATGTGATCTGTATTCTTTCTCCAGGGGATTGTCCTGACTCAGGGATCAAAGCAGGGTCTCCTGCATTGCAGGCAGATTCTTTACCATCTAAGCCACTAGAGAATAGCCCCCAAAACTTTCATCCAACCACATTTAACCAAGACCCTCTTTCTTTCCCATTAGGGTGGCTTTCCATGTGAGCTTCATATATGTACTTGCTAAAAGATTTCCACTGGCCCTAGAAAGAGGCCTCTTCATTCACTACTCTTCTTGCCATTGAAATCAGTTTGCCAGTTCTTTCCCTTAAAAAGGTCAGGCTTCAAAAGTGTATATCCTGAAAACATTTAAAATTTGCACTGGACTAGTAGAAACCACAATATAAGTTATCTGAGGACTAAAGGTGATAAGGAAGGAGCAAGAAAGGACATGCCTTAAGGAGAAATGGAAGAGAAATAGCAGCGGTGAAGGAATAGGGAAGAGAGGGAGGCTGACTTTCCACGTAGCACGTTATTCAGGCTATGATTCCAGACGGAGAAAACCACTGAGGTCCAGAATCATATTCCTCAGAGTGACTGCAGTCACTAAATTCTAGGAATATTAGTCGCATGCATTAGAAAGTTCTGAGTACCTCCAAAGGCACCTACACTAAATCATTCTTCCTAAATTGTCACGGGCAGGAACTCCCAAGAACCCTTCTGTGATGGTCATTTTTGTGTTTGTTATTTTCTAGTTCTGCATACACTGCACTTTTTTCCAATATTAATTCTAGAATATTATTTGAGCATTTACTTTCCAGTCACTCTTAGCCAAGTGTATTATTGTTGTTTTTGTTCAGTCTCTCAGTTGTGTCCGACTCTTTGCAACTCCATGGCCTATACAGTCCGGGAATTCTCCAGGCCAGGATACTGGAGTGGGCAGCCGTTCCCTTCTCCAGGGGATCTTCCCAACCAAGGGACTGAACCCAGGTCTCCTGCACTGCAGGCAGATTCTTTACCAGCTGAGCCACCAGGGAAGCCCAAAATTCTGTAGTAAACAACATTAAAAAATTAACTTGTGATCATAAAATTCTCAGTTGTGTCCATTCATTTATGACCAGCGTAACATTATCCACCACTTGGGTGAAAAGTCACAACATTTTCAAATGTACAGTTTAAGTACTTGCTACAGATTCAGCCAAATTTAATTTTCTTATACAAAGAGAAATAGAAGTTAAGATGCACATTTCCAGGTATCTTGTCTTATTATTAAAATATGACTTCTAAGGGAAAGCTAGGGGAACAGAAAAAATAAAGGAAATATTTTAATTGGGATTCCTAAAATGTCAGAAACAATTTAAGTATGTTGAATACAATTACTTTACGTTAATATGTCTGGGTTGTTTCTTATTAGTGAAACAATGTTTGGAACTGAGAGTCTATTTCATGTAAGATATTAGATGGTGTAAAACATATCAGTAACAATAATAAATCAGTGTCAGTGCTTCTGACGGTGCATAATGTAATACCAGGCATAGAGTGGCATTCTATCTTGAGCCACTTGAGCCACTTACACCCCTAAAGGAAATGGCAGTCACGTGTCCTAAATCACAAGTTTCCACAACACCAGAGACTTCCAGCATGCCATTGCTTTTTTGGAGGCTATATGCAAAAATGCATCTGTATATAGATTCATTTTAACAGAGATTTTTGTGAGAGGAAGCTAAGTGTTCTGTGTCAAATTAGGAATGAGAGTTGCAGCCAATGAAGATGGGGGGAAAAAAAAGACAGCTTATCCCTTACTGCTGGCAAAGTCAATTAGGCGTATCTTTGTTTCATGACAGCTATATAAAGAATTGGGGAGTGGAGAGTGTGGGCATTTGATATGGATTGCAAACTAATTCATTCTGTTGGCTCACATAAACAACAGTTAGTAGAATATCCGGTAGATGCTTTATGGCCTCACCTCCCTAAAACATGTAAGGCAATGCAATTTAATACACACAGTGGTTTTCTGTTTTCTATCTAAAAATATGAGTTTCTTCAAATAGAGCATTTAAGATATGTCGAGATCAATCCTGATTCATTAGATTATTCAATTCAGAACTAAAATCAAACTCACATTTGTGTAATGCTCCTGATGACTTTGACTTTCTGTTTATCTGCCACATACTAGCAATACAGTAAGCGTTCAATATGCATATTCAGCACCAAAATGAATTTTGTTATTGTAATTTATTTCATTGTTTAAATCTTTGCAATTTATGTATTCCTCCATCACTTCTACTGTACTGTGACTCTTGAGAGTCCCTTGGACAAAAAAGAGATCAAACCAGCCAATCCTAAAGGAAATCAATCCTGAATATTCATTGGGAGGACTGATACTGAAGCTGAAGCTCCAATACTTTGATACCAAGAGCCAACTCATTGGAAAAGACCCTGATGCTGGGAAAGATTAAGGGCAAGAGGAGAAGGGGGCAACAG
This sequence comes from Bubalus bubalis, assembly GCF_019923935.1. Lineage (NCBI taxonomy): Eukaryota > Metazoa > Chordata > Mammalia > Artiodactyla > Bovidae > Bubalus > Bubalus bubalis. The sequence goes on from NC_059158.1 coordinate 166,906,399, forward strand.
ATGATGAGATGGTTGGATGGCATCATTGACAAAATAGACATGAGTCTGAACAAATTATGGGAGATAGTAAAGGACAGGGAAGCCTGGCATGCTGCAGTCCATGAACAGCAACAACAACAAAAACAAAAGGCTTTCATTTGTGTCTACTTTGTCTGCACTACACAAAGACATTGGGAACTCAACAGTTTGTGAAATAAATTCAGTATCAGTTTCTATAGAAAAATATGTTAAGCATTTTGATTAATAGTTTATTAAGGAAGTCCTGCTGGAGAAGGCAATGGCACCCTACTCCAGTACTCTTGCCTGGAAAATCCCATGGTGGGTTGCAGTCCATGGGGTCGCCAAGAGTCGGACACTACTGAGCGACTTCACTTTCACTTTTCACTTTCATGCATTGGAGAAGGAAATGGCAACCCACTCCAGTGTTCTTGCCTGGAGAATCCCAGGGACGGGAGAGCCTGCTGGGCTGCCGTCTATGGGGTCTCACAGAGTCGGACACGACTAAAGCGACTTAGCAGCAGCAGCAGCAAGGGAGTCCTACAAGGTATAGCGGGATTCTCCTAACCAGCACTCATTCTTATTTCACAAACACATATTTAAAAGATAAAAAATTATTTTAAGCACAAGGCTGTAGCAATTAGATAGCAATTCTGACTGCTTACTGTCAGCCAGGTAAAATGTCATGCACTCTCAATCCATTATTTCTTCTCTTTTTACAAATGTTCTATACGGTAATGATATTTCTATCCAAACATCACAAGTAAAGAAACTAATGCTTCCTTAATAGAGGACTTAAGTGTATACCCAAGATCATACAATCTGACACCTGAGTCTTCATTCATAGCCATGCTATGCTGCTACCCAATAGGTTCTTTATTTTGATGACCCTGAGAAATCGTAGGTGAAGGCTAAGCCTGTGGGAACAGGTAGGTGGATAATTGACTTTACCATAAACTCTAATCTCTCCTGTTTGTTTCCTAGTTTCAGAAATGAGATCAGCCACATAAATTCCTTCAATCCACAGGGTAAATACGGGAAGAGATCATATGAGATTTTAAATAAGGAAATTGTTTGGTTTGAGGAGGTTGGCACAGACCAGCCAGCATGGAAAAGCACAGTTGGCTGTGTGCTCAGAGAAAACAGGTCTACAGAGAGGGAAATGAATTGTGAACCTGGCTGGGATCACTGGTCCAGGAAAGGTAGTTTGCTTGGGATATCATCATCCCCTGTTGTATCAGCAACTCCTCCAGTAAAAGATGTAAAAATGACCAAGGGGGAAAATGTGAGCATTTTGTAAGACAATTGGAGATGTTTGGTTAGACAGCTATCACCCTAAACTGACAAATAATTAATAGTAACTAATATTCCCTAAAGGCTCAGCAGGTAAAGAATCCTCCTGCCAAGCAGGAAATGCAGGTTGGATCCCTGAGTCAGAAAGTTCCCCTGGAGTAGGAAATGACAACCCACTCTAGTATTCTTGCCTGGGAAATCCCATGGGCAGAGGAGCCTGGTGGGCTACTGTCCATAGGGTCACAAAGAGTCGGCATGACTTAGCAACTAAACCACAGGAATATGTATATTTAAGCATGCATTCCCTTATTTCCTGGTTTTACTTTTTACTTTCTTACCTGTGAAATCTATACAGAAAAAAAAAAAAATGACTTACTTGCTTCAGAAAAGATTTCTGTCATTTTATATAAACTTTACCTCGGCTATCGTGATCCCAATGTTAATTAATTCACAAATTCTATTAGAATTTAAGATGACAATTTCAATTCTATCATAAAAAGAGGTTTAAGGATTTAGAAAACATTTCCAAGTCACCCTAAGGAATGTTTTTTCTCCTCTTTTATTCTTAGAATGTGAAATTAATACAGTTTTCACTCTGAATTTTCCTATTATAGAAAAGGAAAACAACTAAGATTCTATACCCAGTAAAAATAGTCTTTTAAAATTGCTGTTATTTAGTCTTTCACATTTAATATATCAAGGATTTTAATTTTCTATTAGATGATTAGTATCCAGAGAAGCTACACATCTATTGGAATAGCTAAAATTTAAAAGATTTAAAAGATTAACCATGTCAAGTGTTGGCAGGGATGAGAAGGAGCTGAAACTCTGGAACACTGCTGGTAAGAATGTAAAATGTTTGGCCACTTTGGAAAGCAGTCTGGCAGTTTCTTAAAAGATTAAATATACAACTAACATTTCATCAGACACTCTGAAATTCTAAATCTAAGTAAAGACCTGTGTCTATGCAAAGATTTGCTCATGAAAATTAATAGCAGTTTTGTTCATAATAGCCCAAATATGAAAGCAATCATAATGCCCAAACTGTAATCTATCAATACTGTAGAATTACTTAGTAATAAAAAGAAATGAATTATTAATACAGGTCACAGCATGAATGAACCTCAAGATAATTATGCGTGGATAAATCCTAAATAGTATGTTGAGAGAAAAAAGCCACACATACTCAAACAAACAAAAAAAGACATATCTATGACCCACCCTATTTGACTTCCAAGAATAAGCAAAATAAGCAATACTATGTAAAACTCAGGATATTCATCGTCCTGTAGACAAGGAGGGTGGGTATTGACTAGAAAGGGGCATAATTGGCCTTTCTGTGGTGATGGAAACCTTATTTTCAGTTTAGGTTATTCAGCTGTATACAGTTGTCAAAATTCCTCAGCATGAACACTTAACATCCATGCATTATATTTTATATAATTATATATCAATCATACTTTAAAAGAAGAGCCATGAAAAGTAAATTACTCTTTATACCATCCCTCACATATAATTTCCTCAATGATTTACACATTGCTATTGCAGTTGGAGTATATTTTCCATACTCATAAAAACAAGCTCAAAACATAATTAAGGAATATTAAATGTATTTTTTCCATAAAGGACCTCAAATGCAATAGCAGGACAAGCAAATGGCCAAACAAGAAAACAAACAAATACAAAGGGATATTCTAAAACAAGAGACTTCCCCAAACTTAGCTTAAACCCTGTGTTTTCTTCACGATCAGATCATTTTGTTAATTTCAGCTCATCTATGGATGGAGGTTCGTGACACTGTACAGGAGACAGGGATCAAACCATCCCCATGGAAAAGAAATGCAAAAAAGCAAAATGGCTGTCTGGGGAGGCCTTACAAATAGCTGTGAAAAGAAGAGAAGTGAAAAGCAAAGGAGAAAAGGAAAGATATAAGTATCTGAATGCAGAGTTCCAAAGAATAGCAAGGAGAGATAAGAAAGCCTTCCTCAGAGATCAATGCAAAGAAATAGAGGAAAATAACAGGATGGGAAAAACAAGAGATCTCGTCAAGAAAATTAGAGATACCAAGGGAACATTACATGCAAAGATGGGCTCGATAAAGGACAGAAATGGTATGGACCTAACAGAAGCAGAAGATATTAAGAAGCGGTGGCAAGAATACACAGAAGAGCTGTACAAAAAAGCTCTTCATGACCAAGATAATCATGATGGTGTGATCACTCACCTAGAGCCAGACATCCTGGAATGTGAAGTCAAGTAGGCCTTAGATAGCATCACTATGAACAAAGCTAGTGGAGGTGATGGAATTCCAGTGGAGCTATTTCAAATCCTGGAAGATGATGCTGTGAAAGGGCTGCACTCAATATGCCAACAAATTTGGAAAACTCAGCAGTGGCCACAGGACTGGAAAAGGTCAGTTTCCATTCCAATCCCAAAGAAAGGCAATGCCAAAGAATGCTCAAACTACCGCACAATTGCACTCATCTCACATGCTAGTAAAGTAATGCTCAAAATTCTCCAAGCCAGGCTTCAGCAATATGTGAACCATGGACTTCCAGATGTTCAAGCTGGTTTTAGAAAAGGCAGAGGAACCAGAGATCAAATTGCCAACATCTGCTGGATCATGGAAAAAGCAAGAGAGTTTCAGAAAAACATCTATTTCTGCTTTATTGATTATGCCAAAGACTTTGACTGTGTGGATCACAATAAACTGTGGAAAATTCTGAAAGAGATGGAAATACCACACCACCTGACATGACTCTTGAGAAACTTGTATGCAGGTCAGGAAGCAACAGTTAGAACTGGACATGGAACAACAGACTGGTTCCAGATAGGAAAAGGAGTACGTCAAGGCTGCATATTGTCACCCTGCTTATTTAACTTCTATGCTGAGTACATAGTGAGAAATGCTGGGCTGGAAGAAGCACAAGCTGGAATCAAGATTGCCGGGAAAAATACCAATGACCTCAGATATGCAGATGACACCAGCCTTATGGCAGAAAGTGAAGAGGAACTAAAAAGCCTCTTGATGAAGGTGAAAGTTGAGAGTGAAAAAGTTGGCTTAAAGCTCAACATTCAGAAAATGAAGATCATGGCATCCGGTCCCATCACTTCATGGGAAATAGGGAAACAGTGTCAGACTTTATTTTTGGGGGCTCCAAAATCACTGCAGATGGTGATTACAGCAATGAAATTAAAAGACGCTTACTCCTTGGAAGGAAAGTTATGACCAACCTAGATAGCATATTCAAAGGTAGAGACATTGCTTTGTTAACAAAAGTCCATCTAGTCAGGGCTATAGTTTTTCCAGTAGTCATGTATCAATGTGAAAGTTGGAATGTGAAGAAAGCTGAGCGCCAAAGAATTGATGCTTTTGAACTGTGGTTTTGGAGAAGACTCTTGAGAGTCCCTTGGACTGCAAGGAGATCCAACCAGTCCATTCTAAAGATCAGTCCTGGGTGTTCATTGGAAGGACTGATGCTAAAACTGAAACTCCAAGACTTTGGCCACCTCATGCTGGGAGGGATTGGGGGCAGAAGGAGAAGGGGACGACAGAGGATGAGATGGCTGGATGGCGTCACCGATCGATGGACATGGGTTTGGGTGAACTCTGGGAGTTGGTGACACATAGGGAGGCCTGGCGTGCTGCAGTTCATGGGGTGGCAAAGAGTCGGACATGACTGAGTGGCTGAACTGAACTAAACTGAAGGTAATTAAACATTAATATGGATTTTCATGACCATTTGAAAATAAATGTCCTGCAACAATATTCTGGGGATGCTTTGGTCCCATTAGGCCAATTTAAACTCACATTGTGAAGTAGTTTCTTTGTTTTGTTGCCAAAAGATATATATATATATATTTTCAATGAAAAAGGAGAGAAAAGGGAAGATTATTAGTAAAAAGAAAAAAGGCAATGAAGAAGTAGATTTAAATGAGATGACCCTGCTGCCTCAGTCATTAGGCAGACTTTTTAAATTACATAGCAATTATCCAAAAATGCCCTGTAGGAGGGCAGGCAACCCACTCCAATATTCTTGCCTGGAGAATCCCATGGACAGAGGAACCTGGCAGGCTGCAATCCATAGGGCCACACAGAGTCGACACGACTGAAGCAACTTAGCACAGTGCACCACACCCGACTTTAGACATCAGAAGAACTAATACCAATTTGGGTACAGGGGCATCTGTGTGGGGGTCTGGTTATAATTATTTATGGATTTTTTCTCCTTCGTTACTTACCTCAAAGGAGAGCTAAATACCCCATGATTTTAATGCTTTTAAGCCAAAGCATTTTCCTTTTAGGGCAGAGATAATTAGAGTTCCTTGAACTGCAAAGAGATCAAACCAGTCAATCCTAAAGGAAATCAACCCTGACTATTCATTGAAAGAACTGATGCTGAAGCTGAAGCTCCAATACTTTGGCCACTTGATGCGAAGAGCCAACTCATTGGAAAAGACTGTTGCTGAGAAAGACTGAAGGCAGGAGGAGAAAGAGATGACAGAGGATGAGGCATCGCCAACTCAATGGACTTGAGTTTGAGCAAACTCCTGGAGACAGTGAAGAGCAGGTCAGCCTGGCATATTGTAGTCCACTGGATTGCAAAGAATTGTATATGACTTAGTGACTGAACAACAACAATTTAGAATGTGTGTACACCCTGTGTATCTAGAAGTTAGAATTAAAGTAACTGTATTGCTAAGTCTCAGTGAAATTTTGCCAACTATTCTCTTTCCCAGGAACCATGATGTGAACAGCACCCCCTAGAGATGTGCAGGGTACATAACCATCTGTGGAGTCCTGCAGTCCCCCTTCCTTCATTTAAACATCCATATTTGAATCTCACATTGTCAAATTTCCACCCAGCCCTTCTTCCCATGATAGCCATCTCTTGCATTTCTCAAAGACATTAGCTCCTGGACCTGCTGTTCCTCTCACTTTGACATTTCCTATCTCCAAATAGATGATTCTTCCAACATTCTGGTTTCTTAGAGTTTTGAACCCTGTTTATTCTGATGGTCATATTCTTCCACCTGTCTCAGTCATTAACTTACCATTGTCACATACCATTGGCTCTCAAAGTTCAGTCTCAATATCACCTGGGTACTTGCTAAAAATGGGCATTCTCAGACCTCACTTCAGATCTACATTGAAACAGGAAATGTGGGATAAGGCCCAGAAATGTCTGTTTAACAAACCCCGCATGTGATTCTGGTGCTTGTTCAATTTTAAGATCATTATTATAAAAAACTATAGCACCTCTATAAACCAAGTTCCAAGAATCCTACACTCTGACCTCAGTTTAACTATACTGCCCTGGCTCTTACCAGAATCTCATCTCTCCCTAGAGTATAACTTGAACACTGTATTTCATATCAATCATATTCATATTATTTTACTCACTTGGCAAAAAAGCTCGACTCTAATTAAGACCAAACTTCAACCCTTTTCTGTCTGACCTCAGAAGAGCTAAAGATGGCTAAAGAAAATCTAGTATCAACTTAAATTTGCAGTCATTATCCTTGGGGGCCTTTCATGATGCAGGACAATCATTCTAGATAGATCATCTCTATTCTTCCTTCCTCCCCACTGAGGGACTATTAGGAAATTCCACACTTCTGTTCCAGTCTTCACTCCTATCTGATAACTTTGCTTCCTATGTCAACAAAAGGTAGCAACAATCAGAATAGAACTTCTCCTCTCTAGTCTCTTCTATCCACCTACCAGTATCTGACTCTAACACTCTGCCTGCCCACCACTTTCTCCAACTTGAGTGAACTTCTAAGATCAACCTTTTCTACTTTTGCACCAGTTTTCATTCTCTCTTGCCACTCAAGGATGTTATTCTAGTACCTATCCACTCTTTTCTGCTTCATAAGCTTTTCCCTCTTACTGGATCATTTCATCTACGTAAAGCATCTTTTTCTACATTTAAAAAAAATAACAAAACCCTCTTGATATTAATATAACTTTCTCCTCCAATTACTGCCCCATCCTTGCTATTAATAGCAGAACTTCCTCCACAGAGCCATCTATACTTGTTTTATACAATTCCTCAGGCCTCGTTTTCTCCTAAACCCATTCATTAGGTTTCACTCCCATCACTCCAACCAAGTGTTTCTATTAAGGTCTCCTCTGATGTACTTCACTGGTTCAACCTTCAGGCCACCATATTTGACTCATTCTATCCTCCCTACCAGCTCTTCCTCTCTTTAGCTTTCACCATGTTTCTACCACATGAAAAACCCCTCCGTCTGTGTCTCCATTCTCATTTCTCAGCCACTGTACACTGGAATTCCCCAGTTCTTGACCTTCTTCTTATTTTCTTCTTATCCTTCACTGACACCCTTAATGATGTCATTAGTCTCAAGATTTTACCCTGATCATCTCTAATTTTATATCACAGGCCAAGGCTGCTTGGCAAACTTTATACTTGTATATTTAACTGCGTTAATTCAGCATTTCCACTGGCTTCTCAGGTGACACAATGGTAAAGAATCTGCCTGCCAATGCAGGAGATGCAAGAGACATGGGTTTGATCCCTGAGTCGGGAATATTCCTGGGAATAGAAAAGTCAATCCACTCTAGTATTCTTGCCTGGATAATTCCATGGAAAGAAGAGCCTGGGCTATAGCCCATGGGGTCACTAAGAGTCAGACACATGGAGCACACACACAGGCAACAGACACTGAAAACTCAATATGATCAAAATCAAACTTCTCTTCTTCCTCTGCAAACCAGTTCTAACTAGAGTCTTCCCATCTCCGGAAAGTGTAACCACAAGCTTCTAACTGCTAAGGGTCAAAACTTTCAAATCTCCCTTGACTTCTTTTTTCTCTCTTACATCCAAGTCATCAGTAGTCCTATTGACTTTATCCTCAAAATATACCTCAAATCTCACTTTTCAGATACCACATAGCCACATCATCTCTCACGTGGATTATTGAAATAGCTTCTCAACATCATCACTTCACCTTTCAGTCAGGCAGTCAGAGTAATCCTTTAAAAAAATGTATCAGAATATCGCATTCCTCTGCTCAGAATGGTGCAGCATCTTCCCAGGTCTTCTAGTTGGAAACTCAGAATCCTTACAGTCCTAAATAATCTGACCTGCTCCCCTTTATTTCAATAATTCATTGATGACTGGTTTTCCCTTCGATAGTTCTGCCAGTCAGTCCAATGCAATTGTTTCAAAAAACAACTTTTTTGTTGATGGTGAAATAAGAATAAAAGAGAGAAAACAGGCTGAGTAATTGAGGGATGATGACAATAATAGATAACACTTATTCAGCACTTACTATGCCCAGGCAATATCCTAAGTGTGTTATATATCTATTAACTCACTTAATCCTTCAACAACTCTATGAAGTGAGTATTACTATTATGGCCCAGATTTCCAGATGAAAACAATTGAAGAGCAGATGTGGGAAGTAATCTGCCCAATGTATCCAGGGACTAAGTAGATGAGCTGGAATTTGGACTTACACAATATAATTCTACAGCTCATGTTTTTATCCACTTGACTAAGCGTGTGTGCTAAGTCACTTCAGTCATGTCTAACTCTTTGTGACACTGTGGACCCACCAGGCTCCTCTCTCCATGGGTATTCTCCAGGTAAGAATACTGGAGTGGGTTGCCATGCCCTCCTCCAGGGATCTTCCCTGACCCAGGGATCAAACTGGCACCTCTGGTGTCTCCGGCATTGACAAGCCACAGTAGCCCCCCCCTGGAAAGCCCCCACTTGACTATATTGCCTCTAAACAATAACAGATTATAAGGATTTTATTATTATAAAGGATTATTATAAAGGATTTATTATTATAAGGATTTTAATTATTTGAAAAATGTTAACCCACTAATAAAACAGAAAAGCTAGTAGAGAAAGTTGAGAGAAGACAAGATAAAGCAAAATCTAAAGGTGAGAAAGAAACTCAGGTGTAATTTTAATTTCAGAATAAAAAAAGACACATTTTATTTTCTTTACTTTTTCCCAGTTTTCCCAGTATGTCAAAATTAATTGACGTACAGCCCTCTATAAGTTTAATGTAAACAGAAGAATGATTTGCCTTACATACATTATGAAATGATTACCACAATAACTTTAGTGAACACCCATCATCTGATATAAACAAAAAATTAAAGAATAGAGAAAAACATTTTACTTGTGATGAAAACTCTTAGGATTTACTTAACAACTTTCATATATAATATACAGCAGTTACATTGTACTGTTATGCTATTCAGTTATGCTGTATACCAATTAGAGGTAGAGCTCAGGGCACAGCTGGGCCAGGTGGCCCAGATTTATAATGGGCCCAAACAATGGTCATATTCTTACTCCTGTAATATATGCCAATTATGTCAATGATCTATTTATTAAGGCAAGTCGTCTAGTGACCCATTAGTCTATTTCAGTTATTATCATTTGAAAGTCACAAGCTATGTCCCTTCTTAAAAGTTTCTACAGGTATGCTCAGTTCAGTTCAGATCAGTCGCTCAGTCATGTCTGACTCTTTGCAACCCCATGAACAGCAGCACACCAGGCCTCCCTATCCATCATTAACTCCCGGAGTCCACCCAAACCCATGTCCATCGAGTCGGTGATGCCATCCAGCCATCTCATCCTCTGTCATCCCCTTCTCCTCCTGACCTCAATCTTTCCCAACATCAGGGTCTTTTCCAATGAGTCAGCTCTTCACATCAGGTGGCCAAAGTATTGGAGTTTCAGCTTCAACATCAGTCCTTCCAATGAACACTCAGGACTGATCTCCTTTAGGATGGACTGGTTGGATCTCCTTGCAGTCCAAGGGACTCTCAAGAGTCTTCTCCAACACCACAGTTCAAAAGCATCAATTTTTGGTGCTCAGCTTTCTTCACAGTCCGACTCTCACATCCATACATGACCACTGGAAAAACCATAGCCTTGACTAGATGGACCTTTGTTGGCAAAGTAATGTCTCTGCTTTTGAATATGCTATCTAGGTTGGTCATAACTTTCCTTCCAAGGAGTAAGCGTCTTTTAATTTCATGGCTGCAATCACCATCTGCAGTGATTTTGGAGCCCGCAAAAAATAAAGTCAACCACTGTTTCTACTGTTTCCCCATCTATTTGCCATGAAGTGATGGGACCGGATGCCATGATCTTCGTTTTCTGAATGTTGAGCTTTAAGCCAACTTTTTCACTCTCCACTTACACTTTCATCAAGAGGCTCTTTAGTTCTTCTTCACTTTCTGCCAGAAGGGTGGTGTCATCTGCATACCTGAGGTTATTGATATTTCTCCTGGCAATCTTGATTCCAGCTTGTGCTTCTTCCAGCCCAGCATTTTTCATGATGTACTCTGCATATAAGTTAAATAAGCAGGGTGACAATATGCAGCCTTGACATACTACTTTTCCTATTTGGAACCAGTCTGTTGTTCCATGTCCAATTCTAACTACAGTTCAACAGGTATGAGTTATCAGTAGTAGTTCAGACTGACCCTCTTCCCAATTTGTCCAAATATTTCATATTTTCTGTACTTCTTTCATCCATTCCAAGACACAATCATTTCATATTTTATTATCTCAGAAATCAAGTTATGTCTTACACTTGGTTTCTGAAATTGGGAGCATTTCCCGCTGAAAGTGAAAGTTTGTTGCTAAGTTGTTTCCAACTCTTTGTGACTCCATGGACTGCAGCCCACCAGGATCCTCTGTCCATGGGATTTCTCAGACAAAAATACAGGCATGGGTTGCCATTTCCTCCTCCAAGGGATCTTCCCAACCCAGGGACTGAATCCATGTCTCCTATTTGGCAGGCAGATTCTTTACCACTGAATCACACAGGAAGCCTATGTATTTCACAATCTATGGCATCTTAAATGAGATGAACCACAACGTTTACTTTGTTTTCAGTTGACGTGAATGCTTCCAAGCCAAGGAAAGGCTAGAAACTTACCTTCAATACTCAAGATTTCTACAGTTTGTTTTCCTACAACACAAACCCTCATGTTAATTATATACATGTTATTTTATACCCCTGTCAATTCTATGAGGTGTTTGTTATCTCTTCCTTTCACAGCTGAATAAGCAGGGGTTTGGAGAAGGTAATCCCCCTGCATGAGGTCTCTAGGCCATGGAGCCAGGAGCTGAATGCATGTCCTGAGGCACCAGTTCTGGTCCTTTGTCTGCTCCACCATAATTACTCCTAGACTTTTCATCTGAATAAAATTCCTTTTACCTTACACTTTAAGGTGTAAAGACTACCTGTATAACCTTGGTTTATAACTGACAACTTCTCCTCATCGTATATAAGAATTGTACACAACATCTCTCTGTATTCATGAAAAATGACATATAGAAGCTGGCTTCCTATCCTTTTCTGAGTTCTTTTCACTTCTTAAGTCACAGTCACTGAAATTTTAGGGTCTTCGTACTAAAATACAGAAGACATTTTGGAGGAAAGAAAAAGAAATTTTTAAAAAATTCAAAAGTTGCTCTGTAGCATTGGGACAATACTTTGAGCTAATAAAGGGAATAACGATAGCCAATGTTGTTAAGCAGTCAGTGAATAAATAATCTTCAACTCCAAATTTATTTGAAGACTACCAGAAAGACAATAAAACCACATGAAATTGACATAGACATCTGTTCCTTACAGACAACTCAACAGAATATGCCAATTTGCCAATGAAATTATTACAGTCAACCCTTCTTTTCAGGTATCACAAGATGTTTACCTTAAATTACCCACAAAATGGGTTGCCCACAGATGATGGCAAGCCACCCTCAGATTCCTGGGCAACCAAGCCAATTTGGATGTTTATGCAACCAAAGCAGTCAAATTTCCAAATTACTAATCTGGCTGAAGAACCAGATTTATTTTAGAAGTTTGGTGAAATAAATAAATAGTCTTGAAGCCTGGGGTTGAGCAAGATCTACTTGTAATGAGGGCTGGATTGCTGTCAAAGAGAAGGAAAAGACAAAAGCAGGGGTCCCTAGAAAAAGAGTAGTAAATGAATTTCTGAATCAACTCTGCCACATGAAGACTAAGCTAAATGCTAGGATGGTCTCATATTAGATACTAAAATGTATTTCTAAGGAGTAGTAAATAAAACAGCATGGCACTAAGGCAGGAATAGATCAGCAAAGGAGACAGTATGGTAATTTAACCAAATCAATAGCTAAAAGATGGATTAGTGAATAATTGATTTTGGAACAACTGACCAGTAACTTGGAAAGCCAGGTAAAAATGGACCACTACACCTTTCTTTAAAACAAAGAAAATTCCAAATGAATTAAAAATTAGAATATAAAAACTAAAACCTTAAAAGTAGTAGGAAAATATCATTATAATCTCAGCAGGGAAAGCTTTCCAATAATCTCAAAAAACAAAGTAAGCGTCCATAAAAGAAAAGATCAGTACCTTTAATTCCATAAAATTGCATAGTTCCTACATAGCAAAGTATCTCTACGAGCTAGATTGAAAGATAAATGATAACCTGAAGAAACAATATTTTCAAGCCTATGTCCAGAAAATTTTAATACCTTTTTTAAAGTTCTCAAAAATAAATACGTTTTTAAAAAGAAAACAATAGACAAAAGAAAGGCAAAAACAAATGACTCTGCATGAGTGATTTTCAATTCAGTTCAGTTCAGTCACTCAGTTTTGTCTGACTCTTGGCGACCACATGAACAGTAGCACACAAGGCCTCCCTGTCCATCACCAACTCCCAGAGTCCACCCAAACCCATGTCCATCGAGTCAGTGATGCCATCCAACCATCTCATCCTCTGTTATCCCCTTCTCCTCCTGCCGTCAATCTTTCCCAACATCAGGGTCTTTTCCAAAGAGTCAGCTCTTCGCATCAGGTGGCCAAAGTATTGGAGTTTCATGGTTCACATATTGCTGAAGCCTGGCTTGGAGAATATTGAGCATTACTTTACTAGTGTGTGAGATGAGTGCAATTGTGTGGTAGTTTGAGCATTCTTTGGCATTGCCTTTCTTTGGGATTGGAATGAAAACTGACCTTTTCCAGTCCTGTGGCCACTGCTGAGTTTTCCAAATTTGCTGGCATATTGAGTGCAGCACTTTCACAGCATCGTCTTCAGAATTTGAAATAGCTCCACTGGAATTCCATTACCTCCACCAGCTTTGTTCATAGTGAGGCTTCCTAAGGCCCACTTGACTTCTCATTCCAGAATGTCTGGCTCTGGGTGAGTGATCACACCATCTTGATTATCTTGGTCGTGAAGATCTTTTTTGTACAGTTCTATGTATTCTTGCCACCTCTTCTTAATATCTTCTGCTTCTGTTGGGTCCCTACCATTTCTGTCCTTTATTGAGCCCATCTTTGCATGAAATGTTCCCTTGGTATCTCTAATTTTCTTGAAGAGATCTCTAGTCTTTCCCATTCTATTGTTTTCCTCTATTTCTTTGCATTGATCTCTGAGGAAGGCTTTCTTATCTCTCCTTGTTATTCTTTGGAACTCTGAATTCAGATGCTTATATCTTTCCTTTTCTCCTTTGCTTTTCACTTCCCTTCTTTCACAGCTATTTGTAAGGCCTCCTCAGACAGCTATTTTGCTTTTTTGTACTTCTTTTTCTTGGGGTTGGTCTTGATTCTGTCTCCTGTACAATGTCACGAACCTCCATCCATAGTTCATCAGGCACTCTATCTATCAGATCTAGTCCTTTAAATCTATTTCTCACTTCCACTGTATAGTCATAAGGGATTTGATTTAGGTCATACCTGAATGGTCTAGTGGTTTTCTCCACTTTCTTCAATTTCAGTCTGAATTTGGCAATAAGGAGTTCATGATCCGAGCCACAGTCAGCTCCCGGTCTTGGTTTTTGCTGACTCTATAGAGCTTCTCCATCTTTGGCTGCAAAGAATATAATCAATCTGATTTCAGTGTCAACCGTCTTGTGATGTCCATGTATAGAGTCTTCTCTTGTGTTGTTGGAAGAGGGTGTTTGCTATGACCAGTGCATTCTCTTGGCAGAACTCTATTAGCTTTTGCCCTGCTTCATTCTGTACTCCAAGGTCAAATTTGCCTGTTACTCCAGGTGTTTCTTGACTTCCTAATTTTGCATTCCAGTCCTCTATAATGAGTGATCTTATTTGGGCAATAAAATGTTCTAAAACTGATTTATGGTGATGGTCATACAACTTGGTAAATTTACTAAAAATTAATAATAAAATAAACATAATAATCAAATTGTACACTTGAAAGAATTATGTGATATATTAAATGTCTCAACAAAAGTGTTAATAAATGAACAGTAAACATTATAATAGATGTTCTTCCTCACTAATATCGAAAGAAATGCAAATAGTGCCGGCATTCCTAAGCTTCCACAACAGCACATTGCCTTGGTTTTCCTCCTTCCTCCCACATGGTAACTCAGCCTCATTTGCTCATTCCTCCACATCTAGAGTTGGCTATTACCCCGGGTTCTCTACTGAACCTCCCTCCCATTTTGCCACATTCCTTTGCTAGGAATTAGCACTTGCAACCGGCTGTTGGTACTGGCTTTTGTTACAATAACAACAAAAGCAGCAATATAAAGCAACATTGCAGACCTCCTTTCTAAGCTCCAGAATCGTACATACAACTTTCTGCTTGATGTCTCCACTTGGTTGAATCATCAACATATCAAATTTGTGCAGAGGAAAACTCTTTAATACCATCACCACCCACCCAATCCTATCATTCTCTTCCTTGAACACTCCCCTCCTCTGAACATGGTATTTCTCTTCCCACTGGTTTGTGCCAAAACTCTGAGATTCATCCTTGTTGTCTTTTTCTCCCTTACCTCCTCATCCAATCCATCCTGTTCCTGTAGGATCTATGTCAAAAGTGTTTTTTGATTCCATTCTCTTCCTTGCAACTCAATGGCCCCCTAATAGTTCCAACTATCATCATCTCCCATTGAACAATTCAAACAGCACCTAAGTGGTTTCCCAATCCACTCTTTTCAGTGGACATTGAGACACAGCACACAAATTCTGCTTCAATGAAGGACTTCTTATCCAGAAGCTGGGTTTGATGTCAGCCCCTTTAGGGTTGCCTTGGCTTCAGAGAACTGCCTTACCCCAGATCACACTCCGTCCTGGACAAGCCCATATCTAATGACATTGGAGTGTGGAGGTATGAATGTCCAAATATCTCAGTATCACTGGACTACTCTGGAGGATCACTTCTCCCTATGAGGTCAGCCAAACCCCAAATCATCTTTTTTCTCTACCCAATCCTTCTTCCTTCCCGAATGTATTAAGCCCTGGGTCACTTTTTTAGAAGCATCTTTCCTACTCAACTCTCTCAGACTACTTCTTTGGGAACTTAATTCAAACTAGTCTTTTTTGCTTCTCTGCTTGAAACCCTGCAATAGCATTTTTGGGGTCTTCCTGATCCAGATAGATCCCTCCCTTGCCACTCTCACACTCCAGCCATGCCAAGTCTCTGTCTCCAAAACACTGATCTCCAGGCCTCAGAATTCTTGTATATGGTGGATACTAAATAATGCTTCATCACATTAATGGGATGCAAACTCCTATGGATATAGACTATGAGATATAGATTGCTCATAGATAATACACTTTATCATTTTATAAGCTTCTTCCAGTAATGGCTCTGTCTTAGAAAACTTGACATTCTCTTTGGCAGATGGCACAGAGCTTTGTTCACAGAAAATGCCCAATAAATAAAACATGTATGAACCTGAACTATGACTGGGCAACAAATGTTAAATTGCAGCACCAAATTACTACCAATAAGGGCATCCTCAAAAAAGCTCTTCTACAAGAACCAAAGCCAAATCCTAGTGGAGAAAGGGGGCAGAGAGACAGGCAACATTTGATATATTGAACATATAGCTGAGATCAGAAATTCTTTCAAAACAAAGTACATGCAATCTCAGGGATGACTCACAGCTAAGGTATTTAAGGCAGTAGCAAGAAGTACATGGGCAGTCTTTTTTCAACTCCTGTTTATCAAAACTCAGAAACTCCCTTTCCGGAAAGATTTCCTCTTGAATAATTTCATACTAAGTCCTTTCTCTTCTCCCATTTATTCTTTGTGTGAGGAGATGCAAAGCAAAGAACCACTTTATTCCAACTGTTCACAGTATATCCCTTCTGTCTAATTCAAAAGTCCTTTACAATGACATTTCTTTTTCAGTTCAGAATTCCTATCAACAAACTCCTGTCATTTTGGTTTATTTGTAAGTTCATCTCATTAAGATGAACTATACATTTCTGCGGGGCTTCCATGGTGGCTCAGTGGTAGAAGAATCCACCTGCCAATGCAGGATACATGGGTTTGATCCCAGGGAGAGGAAGGTCCCCTGGAGAAGGAAATAGCAACTCACTCCAGTATTCTTGCCTGGGAAATCCCACAGACAGAGGAGCTGGGGGGCTACAGTCCATGGGGTCACAACAGAGTAGGGCGTGACTTAGTAACGAAACAACAACATACATTTCTGAAGCCAACAAGTGTGGTCTCTTTGAAAAGAATCTTCTTAGAAGGCATCAGAAAATAAGTATGGTGATTTAAATAACTAAAGCGTTTCATAAGAATAAATAATACATTTGCATTCAAAAGATTTTCAATACAGGACAAGACGACTATGCTGGCAGGATAATTTCTTCTTAGTCATAATATGGTTTTGGATTTTTGAACTGATAGATCAACAGATAGCTTATATTTTTAAAAATCATTATGAAACAGCTCTTTTAAGGCATGAGTAACTTGGACAAAAAAACAGGTAATAGAAGTTAGTGGAAGGAAAGGAATAACAGATTGCTCCTAAAGAAGCCAGAAACTTAATTATCACCTTAACTGAAATCCAAACACCCGGGTTCTTGTTTCAAGGAGACCTACTCACAGAATATTTTCATGACTAACCCTATGTTTGCAGCTGAAGATTAAAAACTAAATATTATTTGACAAGTTTTTATATGACGACATAAAGAGTGGCTGGAGCCTGGCTGTTGACTCAAACATTTCTGCCAGCCTCTTTTGCCTGCCAAAATATAGCTTCAATAAGCACACATAAATTTTATTTTTAATAAATAACCACAAAACTGTTTCATAAACAGACTAAACTGTGGATAATTGTAGCTTACAATGAATATGTGTTACAGTTTCAGTAAATAGAAGTTACACAGTCTGAAACTGGCACGCCCTATCTCCATCTTATGGATTGATGGCAAACCAGCCCATGTTGGAACAGCCCAGTGATTTTCTTGGTAAGAGGCCTACATCCCAACTACTTAGGCTTCTGCCTTCTTGCAGTAGCCCTCCTGTTTGTCTCTGCAGACATTAGGTTTTAGAGTCCTGAGAGTTTAAAAGGAGAGCTGAGGTCTCCACGTGGTGTCCCGAAAGGGTCTTTGTGGTAAGAAAAGTTCTTTATGTCCTGACCAACATGTAGACACCTATGATGGTTTAAAATGAATAAATAAAGGGCATCTGGGGGGAATAAATACTGATGTGATGAGAAGGCACGAGGGAGAATAAACTGTTCTTTCTAACTAACTTTTCTTGGAATTTACGTGTTCCTTTTACTCAAAGGATCCTTTTGGAAAACTGCATTGCGTTTTCCTCTGTTGGGAGCATTTTTTTTTTTTTTTTTTTTTTTTTTTTGGGTAAGTAAATCAACTGATTTCTTAAGAAAAAGAAAAGCAGCTTATTGAAAGCTTAATGATTTTTTTTTTCACCTTTAGAAATCAGCTTTATTTTTAAGCTTCCTTGACCACACGTGTGCTTTGATGAACCTCCCTCCCACTCAAGGGAAGAGTTCCATGTTCCTCCAGTCCTGAGCCTTCACATTCACTTCACACTGATCCCAGGAAACACAGAGAGAAAAAAGTCAAGAGGGGGGAATTTTTTTTAAAAAAACATCTTGAGCTTCTTTTTGAAGATGAGGAAAGGGAGTTTTATCTCTAGCAAAAACAGGCCCTTTTGCAAAAAAAAGAGAAGTGATGATTGATCAAACAGCATTCAGAATTCCAGGCATGCCAAGATATGGCTGTGTTAAACGGGAAAGATGACCCAAAGACCCCAGGCTGTTTGAAAATAAATAGAAGATCTCTGGCATCACGTTCTGCATTCCTATTTGTAGTCATGTTTTACACTCTACCTGTGGTGACCTTTCTCACTTGTTTCATAGCTCGCAGTTGGATTTATTCAGCCACAATTTGCTGA
This sequence comes from Bubalus bubalis, assembly GCF_019923935.1. NCBI lineage: Eukaryota > Metazoa > Chordata > Mammalia > Artiodactyla > Bovidae > Bubalus > Bubalus bubalis. The sequence continues at coordinate 166,924,877 of NC_059158.1, forward strand.
GAACCTCCTTGTGGAATGTACGAAAATAGGACTTAGGATGAATGGAGCAGAGCATGCAGTGAGGAGGGGAGACAGAGTAAGATGGCAGCCCAGATGCCAAGAGTGCCCAATCCGAGGACATGGAATAGAGCAGAGCTATGGATTAAGTGCCACATGAGCTCAGGGAGAGAGTGACTCATGCTGCCTGAGCTTGATCTCCATCATGAGGAATGCCTTGTGGTGTTGTGTGACCTATGAAACATTGGCAGCCTACAGTGCAGCCTCACAATTCTGTTATGCTCTTGAGCATGGCCAAGGTTAGATTTCTCGTGGTACGTTCAGCTCTCCTCCCGTCTGCGTCCTTCACAGCCTTACCCAACCCTCAGCAGTATTTCTTTAAACAAACTCTCACCCAACTTCAGTTAGCCGGTTGTTTTATTCCTCACTCCAAATTTAACTCTCTCTGCACATACCTTGTTAAGCAGTTATGTGTAGAAAGCTGTGAGGAATATGGGTATGCTGGGTATCTTTTTCTTCAAAAAGCTTATAATCCAGTGGGAGAGTTAGGCATGTAAAACTTTAATTGGGGGGGGGGGGGGATGCTGTAATAGAGGTGCAAGTAAAACGCTGTGAGTGCTTAAAAACCTAGGGGTAAGTTTGAGTTTGATGGGATCACAGTTTTCACAAAGGTTCTGGCACATGAATTGAACTAAGGACTTCCCTGGTTGTGCAGTGGAGAAGAATCTGCCTGCTAATGTAGGGGACATGGGTTCGATCCCTGGTTTGGGAAGATTCCGCACGACACGGAGCAACTAAGTCCATGAACCACAACTACTGAGCCCAGGTGCTGCAATACTGAGGTCCCTGAGCCTACAGCCGTGCTCTGCAACAAGAGAAGCCGCTGCAAGGAGAAGCCTGTGCACCACAGTGAAGAGTAAGCCCTGCTCACCAACTAGAGAAAGCCCGTGCAAAGCAATGAAGAACCAGCGCAACTGAAAATAAAATATTTTTTTAAACATAAACAACTAAGAGGCATGGACAGCTTGCATGGAGCTCCATGGAACAGTGTGAGTCAAGGACTAGAGATTCATGGGCAGGTGGCTAAGAGTGTCACCAAAACATAAATCACACAGAGGAACAGATTAAGAGCTACTGATTTCTGCCAGGATGAATCCAAAGCAAGAATAGAAGTTACTCTGAACATTTTGAAGTTTCCTTGAAAAAAAGAATTACACTGATCTGTGATTTAGAATGGTAACTCTGGAAGTAGTGAGGAAGAATGATTAGGGAGAGAGACTCAAAATCAGGAGCTCGAATGGACCCATGTTAACAATCCACTTATAGTGGGTATAGCGCACTGTAAGAGAAGAGGCCCTTAAAGCCAAAATAAATGTTTTTCTGTGTAGACAAGTCTCCACTGTCACATCTCAATGCTCCTGCCACCTTTCCTTTTCAACAATCACACAAGGGACCGAAGAAATCAGAAGTTAATCAAATAAAATATTCTCTCTTGAGAACTGTGCCTGTGCACTCAGTCATGTCCTCCTCTTTTGTGACCCCACGAACTGTAGCCCATCAGGCTCCTCTGTCCGTGGATTTTTCCAGGCAAGATTACTGGAGTGAGTTGTCATTGCCTACTCCAGGGGAGCTTCCTCACCCTGGGATTGAACCCCTGTCTTTTGAGTCTCCTGCGTTGACAGATGGGTTCTTTACCACTAGGCCCCTGGGAAGCCACTGAGAACTGTTGTTCCTAATAGAACTTCCTGCAATAATAGATACTGAGCACTTTAAATGTGACCGCTGTGACTCAGTAATTTTATTTTAATTGAATTTCCATAGTTCCATGTGGCCTATGCCATCATAGTAGACAGTGCAGCTCTAGAGAATAAAACTTTACTGAACTAGGAGAAACAAAGCATTTTTTTTCAAACTCTACTACCAAACATCCAACCCCAGTGGCTTCGATGGCTTTTAAAGAGAATATTTACCTACCTCTGGGATCTTCTTGACACAGGGATCAAACTTGAGTCTCCTGCACTGGTGGGCAGATTCATTGCCACTGCACCTGGGAAGCCCCACATTAAAAAGAATAAGATGCAGTGCTTATATTTAGCTCAGGCATGAGAAAACATCAAAAACACTGTTACTTTCAAAAAGGATCCCTTTGAGTTATTCAGAAAGACCATCTTTATTTGATGGATAAGAGAGAAAGACTCAAATCAGGAGCTGGCATGGACCCATGTTATGGTGGGTCCATCTATCTATGGTGGATAAAATCATAGAAATCAGCAAGAGGTTGACTAGTTCTCTCTGTTTCAGAAAGAGAAGAATTTACCTCCTAACTATGCATTTTCCAATGAAGGCTTCCCAGCGAGTCATCATCTCATCGTAACTGAAGAACAGCTAGATGATTGTGGTGTGTAGTTAAATGTTCTGTAAGTTGATTTGTGGTGCTAGCTTCCTGATCATAGAAATTATTTTGTTCAATATTTTTTTTCTCTGTGGTTTTGGAGTCAAGACTTGCAATAAGTTTCTAAGTCTCTGACTTTGAGTGCTCCATGCAGTTATTTCAAGAAAGCTCTTTTGCAATTTTCTTGGTAACTGATTCCTTGTTACATGAATTCAGATATGCATGTGTCATGGCTGCCAGTCAACTATTAGGACACAAGACCTTTTTAATTCTTCATTCCTTAGCACCTCTTAAGGGACACTGTAGTATACTACGTAAAACCAGAACTAGATCATTTTTGCTAATCACGCTAACAAAATATATTAGAGAAGCATTGGGGAAAATTTACTAATATGAAGATGTTGAAATAACATTTTATTCATACATTGGTTATTTCCAGTGGAATGAGTGTTTAGAAGATGGCTATAATTTAATAACAGGACAGATTACCTTGAAATCATAATTTAAAAAATAGATGTGCCAAAAATCACAAATATGAAATAATGTTTTTCAAATTGTGGGCTACCTAGTAGTTCAGGAAATCAGTGTAGTGGATTAGAGTCAAATTCCAAATTTAGAATAGTATAGAATAAGACTGGATGAAATGGAATGGAATAGAATACAAGTGTATGACACACCTATTGAGGGAGAGAAAAGGCTGTAACACAAAACTCTCTGCCAGTTGTGCCCCTGTGAGTGTGTTCTGAGTTGTGATGAAAAGAAATACTTTAACAGAGCCTTACTATACAGAAACCTTGAAAGCCACTGACTACCACATGATAGGAGTTGAAATTTCCTGCTGAATGTATTTTTCTATGTGAGAAATATTTATCAAACATCTATTCTATGCCTGATATTGGATTCAGTTTCAAGACCATACAGCTGAATACATGCTTGCATGCATGTGTGCATGCTAAGTCGTTTCAGTCATCCTGTCCAACTCTTGCAACCCTGTGGACCATAGCCTGCCAGGCATCATGATCCATAGGATTCTTCAGGCAAGAATACTGTAGTGGGTTGCCATGCCCCCCTCCAAGGATCTTCCTGACCCAGGGATCAAACCTGGGTCTCTTACATCTCTTGCATTGGCAGGCGTGTTCTTTACCACTGGCACCACCTGTCAAGCCCTGAATACATGTTTACTTCCCTCAAATAACTTACCATCTGACAGTATACACATGTGAATAAAATTATAAGATGATATACAAACAGTTACATTGAGAACATGGCAGAGAGGGCCCTACTTCTGCATGTGAGGGAAATCAGACAGGAATGAGAGGAAAACTTCCCAGAGGAGCATCTGATGTGTCCTGAATAGTAGGTGACTGGGAAGGACAGAGAGAGGGGTATTATATTGCTGTATCTTAAGGCTGACTTGTGAAATCTATCTTACCTACAGTCTGGGATGATCCTCAGATTTCATCACACACCTTGGTCATCTAATACAGACTGCCAGCAAACCTAGAGGCATACATAAATTTGAAATATTTTTATTACTTTTGAATTGTTAATAATATGGGAGTGTTTGATTTACATCGTAAAGACTATCCTTTTTTTTGGCCGGGGGTGGGGGGGGCGGGTGCTGTACTCAGTTGCAGCATGCAGAATCTTTAGTTATGGCATTCAGGACTTGAACCATGTGAACTCTTAGCTGCAGCATATAGGATCTAGTTCCCCAACCAGGGATTGAACCCAGGCCCCCAATATTAGAAGCATGGAGTCCCAGCCACTGGACCATCTGAGAAGTCCCCAAACTATCACTTTTAAGAGCAAAATGTTTCAAATGAAAGGGTTAGTCTCAAATGGGTCAAAAGTTATATTTCCTAGGAAAGAAAGCAAATTATTTGCATAACAGGGTGTAGAAAAATCATATGTTGTGCAAACTCCTATCTTTCAGCGGTTTGAGCAAAACAAATATTTATTAGAAAATAAAATAGTGTATGATAAGAAAATCAAGAAAATTGGGTCATGCTTTGCATACCTATAAGGGTTATAGGACATACATCATTTAACCTAATTTCACACTTAAAATTTACATTATATTGGGAGTTGGGTAGAAATTGAGGTCTAGAACCAGGAACATGTGTCATGAACAATCACAGAAGGCTTTTGGAGCCAATTTAGGCAGCATATGTGTGTTTTATAAGCATGAAATTACAGAGACCCAAAGGCCCTACTTCAAAATAAGACTTTTTATCAATTTCTTTTTTCTTGGCATCATTTATATTTGAGTGTGAATATATTTGGTATTCATTTTTAAAATATCTCCTTCTCTTTTTTTATATGATATCCAACAGTATTTCAAATAGTAATTCAACTCACTGGTCCCTAAATGATGTAACAGAATCTAACAGAACTTTATTAATCAGGGCAATAGCAAAAGGAGATCATTGATGAATTTTACTAGGTAAATCACGTTTAGTCCTCCTAAATGTAGTGTATGTCTATGTGTACATTTGTGTGTGTATTCTTTCTTTAAGATGAAAAAAGAATCAATCACTTTTAAAATAGTCTCAAAGAATGAAAATAACCCTTGTATTTTTTATTTCATCAATTCCATGGCATGTGCCATTGTAAAAATTTTGATACAGCCTTGAGGTATATGACCTAACTCTCCAAAAAATGACCATTTTTATTTTAAATAATAACTTTGATTTGAAATGAGAAAATAAAGAATAACATTTCCAAGTTTTACCATAGCACCGTTTTTAAACAAAACTAAACCTTTCTCCTCAGGTACCCATTAAATTTTTCAGATCTTGGAAGGGAGAAGCACAGTAATTACAATTGCAACCTTTACCTAAGACTTAAAAGTTAAAGAAACCTGAAAGAACTGTAACTTCTTAAAGCAATTCTTCAGAGTTTTCCAGAATAGAAAAAGTGATTATGAGTTAGCTTGTGTTTGGGTTTGATTTTCATCCTGCAGGAGTGAACATTTAGACCAAAAATATATGGATCTTGTAGTAAAAGCTGCAGCTTCTTTCCCCAGCTGCCTGAATGCTGTAATGTCAGATTTTTCAAATTCTTCTCTATTTTAGAGGAATCAGATTATTTCCAGGAGTGTGCAGATGGGTGCTTTTCTTTCCAGCAGAACTTCAATTGTCTACCTGTTTACACAGCAGATGCTCTGTAATTTAATCCCCACCACAAAAGACCATCATTATGATTAAATCAGGCACTAGTTTAACAAGGTACACCTAATAAGCACTTCTGGTCCTCAGATCTTGCACAAACAACATTCTTTCATTGGGCAACTTGTAAAATAACTTATGCATCCTGTGGCAGACTCCTCAGACACAAAGCACAAAGCCCTGTCTCTTGACTGACTTTTCACCTAGAAAGCAGAAAAGACACCACTCCATCCCAGAATCTGTGACTTTAGTTCATGTAACCTATATGAAAGCAGGAAAGGGAGACACTTTTTTCCACTGTTTGCACTCACTGCGGGTTTTTGGTATACCACACTACTGAGCAGGATATGGGTCTCAAAGTACATGGCAAAAAAACGTGCCTCAGAGAACATAACATTTTACAAACTCAGTTGGTTTCTCTAATTTTAAAATTTCCTCCCCTTTAGACACATGCACATGTGTGCACACACACACACACCACATAAACACATGTACACGCATCCATACAATTTACAGAAAGCGAGGGAAAACCAGAAGGGTCTTGTGGAAGGCAAACACAAGGAAGACACAGCTTCAAAAAGAGAAGGAGAAATGCATGTTAAAAGGCAATCCCACCAAGAATAAAAAAAAGAAATCTAGAGCATGGAAAACAAAGTCGTTTTCACCTCTGTAAAAAGGAAATATTCCAAAGGAGAAAAACATCCAACAGGATTGCAGTTCATGAGTATCATTTCCTTTCAAGCCCAAAGGTGCATTTTGCAGATCAGCTTCTCCTATCTCTGTCCAGTGTTTTGGCTATTTCTGTGCTTTTGTCACCATTTCTCACCTTTTCCTTCTTTTTTGTTAATTGCCCTCCTTCTCAGGAGGTAAATAGAAGGTGGTCCCTTTATTTATAAAAGACTGTAATGCCTTTTGGATCGAAGAATGTGGAAGACCAAGTCAGGAATTCCAAACAGTCAGGCAACATTAGGCTCTCTGAACTGTAGTCAGAAGGAGGGAAAGTGAGTGAGTCTGGACACTGGACAATGGAGCTGATGTCCTCAGAAATCGCTGCAGCTTATACTTTACATTTAAAGACAACTCATGGCTCAAATACAAACCGATGGAGTAAAAAAGGCACAATAAGGGTTTCTAGTTTGTTGTTTATTTAGAGAACTTGTCTTGATGTGCTCCTTCCATCCATCATCCAAGAAGGAGTAGGCCTCTCTGAGTTGTTTCAAATCCATTTCCTGCAGTGGACCTCACAGCTGCACCCACCACATATGGTATGATACACTTATGCAGTAGCTCACATAGAAACACATTTCTGGAGTAGAAAGAAATTAATGATTTGGTGGTATGACAGAGATTCCCAAAATTTATATGAGAAAAGAGAAGCCAGAAGCCAGAAAAAGCTGCTTTTATATGTAAAGATCAGTGATAGGTAGGTAGATAAATTAGATGTATGTATGGATGGATGAATAGATTGATATATACATGACTGAGGAAAATCTTCCTTCTCCATCTAGCTTTATTTAAAGGCTTGTGACTATTTTTTTTTTCTTTTTTTTAACTGGAATATAATTACTTTACAATGTTGTGTTAGTTTCCGCTGTACAGTGAAGTGAATCAGCTATATGTATACATACAGGTCCTTCTTGGACCTCGCTCCCACCCCACTCCCATCCCACCCCTCTAGGTCATCACAGAGCCTTGAAATGAACTTCCTGTGCTTTATAGCAGAGTCCTGCTAGCTATCTACTTTATTATTTTGTGTGTGTGTTTGTCTTTTCACACAAAAGTAATATTTACAACTCACCATCAAAAAATTACCCACAATGAACTACCTAAGGGTTACTATGGATTTTCAGTGAACAAATCACGACCAACTTCGGTTCACTGGGTAGCAACTCATCAAGGAGAAGCAGCAAATGTGTCCTCAAGAGCTTAGACCTAATCCTAGCCTGATTTGCACATGGTCCCCAACTTCTAGAGATTATCTGCCCTGACATGAAATCTCATATCCCTCCCTCAAATTTCAACATTCCTTCCTCTGGCCTAGTTATCAAGAATATCTGTCCTTATGGATGATGCTAATGAAGATGATGCTGGTGATGGTGATGACAATAAGGATCACAGTCAACAATTCCCAAGAGTTACTCTTTGGCAGGCCTTAAGTGAAGCATTTTTCATGGATTCTCTTATTCAATTTTTGCAACACCATAAGACCTATCCCCATTTTACAGGTGAGGAAGCTGAAGCCCAGACAAAATTAAGCAAATATACTCGAGGCTGCATGCTAGTAAGTGACAGAGTCTGAGCTTGACCTCAGACAGTGCAACTCCAGAACTTGTGCCATTAACCCTTACTCTCTCTTGCCTCCCAGGATGTCCATGCAGGTCCTGAACCACTGGCTTTGTCTACAAGATGCTCAGGCCAAACACAGTGGGGGTGGCCCTTCAAGTACCTAAGTGTGCATATGTATTCAACTGACTCCATTTGGGCATATTTAGAGCCAATTGCTACACAATTGATTGGATTATGGAATGATCCAAAAATGTAAGGGGCCAAAACAAGCAAACTGTTTCACAGTCTGGCTATTCCTTTCACACAGACAAAGCCAGAATCTCTGTGAAGGAGGCCAGCTCTGTGGCAACATGGAGAACACAGACACCTCCTGTATTCTTCACCACCCACCCAACCAGGGCACCCAAAATAGACACTTTTGAAGCCATCCATCTGTGCTCTGATGCCCCAAGCTGAGATCTGAAATGAGATGTAAATGCAACATACACACAGGGAACTGAGGAAAGAGGCAGAAATATTTTTATATTAAAGAGTTAGAGAAAGATCCAAAGTTCACAGTGCCCCTAATGCCCCCGACTGCAGCCATACACACACAAAAATGCAAATACACACACACACACACACACACCCCACAGTGAGCCACTCAAATGGCAGGCAGAAACAGTCAGAGAGCAGTAGAAAAAAGTAGAAGGAAATGCTTCAAATGAGCAATGAAAATAGGAGAGAAAACTCTTCCATTTATTCTATATTGTATTCATTCACTCAATAAATTGAGTACCAACCCTTCTGGATATAAGTTAAGGAGCTGTCAGTCTAGTGCAAGAGATATACACAGAAACAAATGACAAAGCAGAGAAAATTCACCGTCATTTTAAAACAACATTTCTTGCAAATGACTGTGTGTAACTACATGTGTTTGAATGGTTTTGAAACAAAGCCCATATTATACAAGGATTAGCTGTTATTCGGGAGTTCTGCGTGTGTCTCTTCCCCTTCATTAGTGGGTGGTCAGCTATTAAATATGCCTAATTTCAAGTATCAATAAATCTTGGCTCCACATTTAATTTCTTTACCTAATTTTTTTGGCTCAATTCCTGAGTTTAAAACATCCATTACCTGACTTCACACACGCTTTCAAGTAACTTCAACCAATGTATAGAGGTGTAGTATGAGAGGAATGTGTTATAATATGTACAAGACTTGTTCTTTCTTGAAAGGATCTTAAAATTGTTCATGGTAATGAGACAGGTATACAAATAACTTTACTGCAAAAGTGGTGCAAGTTTCTGTGAAAGAAAGATAAAACAGGCTAAAGGTAGTGGAAGGAATTAAAAATAATAATTTTTCTTATAATTTAACTTGAAATCTTTAACAAGTGATTTAAAAAGAGGGGATATTAAAAATTAAATTCATTACAGATCACAAATCTTTTAAAAAGGTAAGGCTCAATATCTCTTATGTCTGAAGACCTCAGCATTTGCTTATGTTTACGTTGAAGCAGTCGATAGACTTAACCAGAACCTTTTTGGTGGTTATGAGTTTGTCATTGGTAATGCCCACACTTGAGCTCTAGAAAGACAGTAGAGCCAAAATTTCTCCATCTCTTGACTCTCCCTCCTCCTGCATATATTTTCAGACTCCACGTGGTGACTCCTAACAACTCCAGGGTCATACCCTTCCATGTTCAATCCAACAGAGAAGAGAATCTTCCCAAGAAGTCATGCACATCTCCTGAATTCACTCATCTCCACCTCTGTGATAATCACTGTGGTTCAGGGGCTGTGAGGCACTGAATGATCAAGCTTGAGTCATAAATTCCACCCCTGGTATCAGATATGACAGCCCGACTGAATCAAACAGAGAGAGTAGAAGAAGATGGTCAGCATAAGAGCAGGAAAGAGCACGTGATGCTGATACCTCAAGCAAACATCCTCTACACACATTGCATCCTTCCAAATATACATAAATCTTGCATCCCAACCATACGTGAAGCAACATCGATGAGGAATACAGGAAAATAAAAATGTAACTGTGGATTTTGAGCTAAAGCCTCTCTATAAATAATTCATTCTTTTTTTTAATTTTTATCTATTTATTTTTGTGCTGTTTCTTCATTGTTTTGCAGGGTCTTTCTCTAGTTGCAGCAAGCTGGGGTTACTCTTCACTGTGGTGCTCGGGCTTCTTATTGTGGTGGCTTTTCTTGCCGCAGAGCACAGGCTATGGGTGTGCAGGCTTCAGGACTTGTGGCACCCAATCCCTAGAGTGTGTGGGCTCAGTAGTTGTGGCACACAAGCTGAGTCGCTCTACTGCATGTGGGATCGTCCCAGACCAGGCCTCGAACTTGTGTCTCCTGCATTGGCAAGCATGTTCCTATCCAGTGTGCCACAAGGGGAGTCCCTATATAATTGGTTCTTAAATCGATGTATGTCTTTCAGCCAGTGGTTCTACAGTCCCTTGAATCTGTGTTCTTCTCGGATGTACACTGTGAATCCTTAATCCCTCCTCCTGAATGTGCTTGTGCGTTTTCCTCATTCATACGGCTTCCCTTGATGTGGGAGGGCTTCTGAAGAGAAACTAGGTGTTCACTCTCCAACTAAATGCATGATAAAAAAAGGTAGAGAGAAACGGCATCCTTTAAACCTATCAATATGTTGAAGTTAACCGGAAAAATACAGGCAAAGGCAGGAAAAAACCAGACCATACACTGGGTGCTTGTCCATCTCAATACTTTCTACTCAGCTGTGGAAAGTATGTCATGACTCTCAGAGCACTGTTTAACACCAAGGGTGGGGAGAAGGAGGAAGGACCATAAATGCATATTAATGAATTTATCCCATGCAGATCATGCTTTTAGCTAATGAAATAGCAAACCACCACCAACACTCTGAAGTCACACCTATTAAATGCACTCAAACACTCTATCAAGAGAAACACATTTATCATCTGTCTTTTCAGATAATTATAGTTAAACTTTTAGAACAAGTTTGTTTATATAGGCTTTCTACTTTAGGTTGATTCAGATTCTCTTTGGAATTAAATAGAATTTTATGTGAACCAGAGCTTTTCATCAGGAAAATATCTGATTCATAATAAATGTTTTATTTGTCAAATTAACAGTAATGATTAATGAGGTATATGTTGCCCCACTTGAGTGGGTTGTTCAGTTGCTAACTTGTGTCTGACTCTTTGCGACCCCATGGACTGCAGCACGACAGACTCTTCTGTCCTCACTATCTCCCAGAGTTTGCTCAAATTCATTCCACTGAGTAGGTGATGTTATCTAACCATCTCATCCTATGCCATCCCCTTCTCCTTTTCTCAATCTTTCCCAGCATCAGGGTCTTCTCCGATGAGTCGGCTCTTCACATCAGATGGCCAAAATATTGTAACTTCAACTTCAGCATCAGTCCTTCCAATGAACATTCAGGGTTGATTTCCTTTAGGATTGACTGGTTTGATCTCCTTTCTGTCCAAGGAGTGGGGCACATCATTTTAACAAGCCCTATAGGAGCCCTTCTCAAGACAACAGCATGACTCAAAGGAATGAGTAATATTAGGAATTCCAGACATCACAGTAGATGCCAAGACGAGAATTGTGTCTTAGCTTGTGTTCTATTTGGGAATTTTCTGGTTTTGCTATTTATCTTGCCAACAAATAGAATGGGTTTTATCTACATTAAATCTACTTATAACAAATTAACAACCTTTGAAATAAGTCTTGTCAAATCCAGCAGCCCCATCCAAATTAGATTGATTTTCTAAATATAGTTTTCCAGCAAAACGATTTCACTTATTAAAAAAAAGATAGCAAATATTAATACATGATTAAGAAGTTTCAAAAGAACCTTAAAACACACCCAGTGAAATTACAGCATCACCGATGCAAAGGCCATGGAGTTTGAGTAGGCTCTGGGAGTTGGTGATGGACAGGGAAGCCTGGCATGCTGCAGTCCACGGGGTCGCAGAGTCAGACACGACTGAGCAACTGAACTGACTGAATGAAATTGCACATGTATGTGACAACAACTCTAAAATATTTAAAAGTAACATCCAGCACTTCAGACTGTACAATTTTGGGGCTGGGGTGGGGGTTCCTATTTTCATTGTACTTCATATGAATGGTGGCTTCTGGGGATGTTCAGTGCAATGGAACAATGCCATGCGCCATGCTAAGTAACTTCAGTCCTGTCTGACTCTTTGCGACCTCGTGGACTGTAACCTGTCAGGCTCCTCTGTCCATGGGATTCTATAGGCAAGAATACTAGAGTGGGTTGCCATGTCTTCCTACAGGGGATCTTCCCAACCCAGGGATTGAACCCATGTCACTTAAGTCTGCTGCATTGGCAGCCAGTTTCTTTACCACTAGCACCACCTGGGAGGTGGAACGGTATACGTGTCACGTGTCATTCTCTTAAAATGCAATGTATGTATGTGTATGTCTGTTCATGTACATACATATACTTATCTATAGGTATATCTACATCTTTCAATGGCTATATAGATAGCTATACTATCTCAAACTAGAGTCAACCTTTCTGAAATTTCTCCTCTACTCAACAGATAGTAATTGGTTTGGAGTTTCCCAATGCATTTGTAATGTGGAAGCCACCTCAAGCCATTCATATCCCCCTACTTGCATTAACTTTTTTTGTGTGTGTGTGTTGCTAAATATAATTTTTATTTTTAATGAAAGTTGTAAGTGAACAGCTTTCAAAGTCAAATAAAACCCATGTGTGCCCTAGCCCCCACCTCCCTGCTGTCTTGGTGTTTCCTGGCTCTGGCCCCTGGGTGGGGCTCTTTGGGGGCCTAGGGCCCCTTGCGGGGCTCCCTGAGAAAGCATTCAGGAGCAAGGCCTTGTGTGAGTGCGGGTGAGGCATCCTTTTCCCTGATTTCTACCTCATCTTGGGCATTGGGGTTTCTGCACACCCGACAAGAAGATCTTGGCAGATTTACCCGCGTGGACTGTCCCCATGGCTGACGTTGCTCCCTGCTTTCTCCTCCCCAGGGACGCCGAGCTCCCGGTAGTGAGAGCCCAGCGGAACCGCCTGTGTGACCTCCTGGGCGTGCCTAGACCGCAGCTGGTTCCCAAGGTATCACCTGCCCCTCAGGCCACCTGGGGGCCCTTCCTTGTGAGACCTCCAAACACAGCTCCATGAGCTCCTTTTCTAAGTTCCAGGGTCTAGAACATTCCAGGATGAGCTGTGTGCCGCACGTTCTATGTCGATCCCTTTCAGGATCCCAGGAGGCAGCACAGCAGGACTGTGGGATGGGGGCAGAGCCGAGGCCCACACTCTCCTCTCCCACCTGCCCCCCCCCCCCGTCCCACCAGATGGGCCCACCCTGAGCCCTGCCACTGCTCCCCCCGCCCCCCACGCTCTTCCGCAGGGCATGTCTCACGTGTGTCCTGTGGAGCATCAGCACCCAGGCCTGGCCCGCTGAGCACCCGTCTCTCGCCCTCGGAGCAGCACAGCAGCCTTCCGCTGTGTCCACTGCCCCCCGGGCCTTTGTCCCCCCAGGGCCGGCTGCCGTCCGCCCGCCGAGGCCGCCGTCCTCCATGGCACGTGTGCCTCGTTGCTGCGGTTTTCGGACACTGAGGGCTCCAGGCTGCTCTTGCAGCTTCTGTGTCATTGGGAGACTTGAGACTGTTTCGTGTGTTCCTGGAGAGGATCAGGGCTCTATTTCTTTTCAGTCTGTGGGTTCTGCAGGAGTGGAGGTGGGTCGCAGCAGCTTGGCCTGGGGTCCTGGGGAGGGCCGTGCCCTCCTCCTGTCCCCACCTCGTGTCTCTCTGACCTTGGGCACAAACCCTGCTCTGGAGAGGCTGTTGAGGAAGGACCTGTGTGCAGGAGAGCGTGGTGCCGAAGCTCTAGGTCTCCAGGCACCCCAGTGTTTGCCCTGGCCACCCCAGGCGTGTGCCTCAGGCTGTCGGGGCACCAGTGCCCATTTCCGGTGGACTCACCGGGCCGAGGACTCGGGCGGGCAGTGCTGAAGCAGACTCCAGCGTGACGGTGCTCCCCACTCGCACTGTGTGGCGTCTGCGATGGGCGATCCCTGGTTTCCCTGGTGACGGGAACGTGGCCACTTTTTCTGAGATCTGAGGTGTTGGGACATTGTCTTTCCTTGCGTGTCAGACCTTTTGTGTTCTCTCCAGGCTGCCCATCTTTCTATACTTTTGTCTTCAGGGTCCTTTTTCTGGACGTGTGTCCTGCAAATGTCTCCTCCTCCAGGGATGACCTTCTCGTCCTTAGACTTAACATGGTCCTGTTTGGGTATCTCAACCTCCTGTAGGGTTGACAGTCTTTGTCCTAAGAGCTTTACTGTATTACTTTCTAAGTTTGGACTACGATCTGCCTGATCAGCTCCTCCTGGCCACGTGGTGGCGTCAGGCCACACGCGTGGCTCCGTTCTCGGATCGTCCTCCATCCATGAGCCAGCCAGCCTACAGCCCCGGATGCAGGCCTCAAGATGCAGGGAGGGCTCTGCGGTCTCACAGTGGGTCCTGGTGCCCAGTTATCTCAGCCTCACGGTTCTTTTTGCTTCATGGTCGTCTTCTCTTTCCAGCCCTTGGGTTCGCACCACCCCTGTAGGATAGACTTGTTGGGAGTTTGGCCAAGGTTGCCTGCAGCCTGCAGGTCCTTTAGGTGAGAAGTGACGTCTCTGCTCCGAGTTTCTTGACCGAGAACACGGTGTGTCCATCCATGGACCCCTCAGTGTTTTATGGTTTTTGGAGCAGAGATGTAGCATGTCTTTTTGTAATTGTCCCACAGTTCTTGGATTTTCCACCCCCACCAACCCCTATTTTTGTTTCTCTTTGCCTTTCAGTTTAGGAAGTTTCTGTTGACCTGTCTGCAAGCTCACTGATTGTGTCCTTGGCCCCATCTGGCCTTAGGAGGTGCCCACTGGAGGCACCTGTTTCATCCGCAGTGCTGGTGGCCCCTCCGTCGCTGTTTGTGTGACTGTCCGTCCCTGCGTGGCCTCCGCGGTGTCCACCAGAGCCCTTGGTGTACTAATCCGGGTTGTGTCAAGCTCCTGGTCTGATAGTTGCAGTACCTCTGCCATTTCTGAGTCTGCTTCTCACGTCTGCACTGTCTCTTCAGACTGCTTTCTCTTGCCTTTTTGTATTTTGTATGTTTTTGTTGCTGCTGCTGCTAAGTTGCTTCAGTCTTGTCCGACTCTGTGCGACCCCAGAGACGGCAGCCCACCAGGCTCCCCCGTCCCTGGGAATCTCCAGGCAAGAACACTGGAGTGGGTTGCCATTTCCTTCTCCAATGCATGAAAGTGAAAAGTCAAAGTGAAGTCACTCAGTCGTGTCTGACTCTTAGCGACCCCATGGATTGCAGCCTACCAGGCTCCTCCACCCATGGGATTTTCCAGGCAAGAGTGCTGGAGTGGGGTGCCATTGCCTTCTCCTTGCATTAACTTTTGATTAGTTATATTTTTGAGTTGAAGTTTCCAGACATATATGCCTTGTCTATAATTACAAGTAATCCATTAGGTTTCTTTCTGCCTATAAAATATAAACTAAAAGTTGACTGTGTGTGGGAGAGACAGAGAAAAAGTGACAGAAAAATTCAAGTATGAATTTATCTCAAAGTCATGGCAACCATGAAAATTCTCCATAAATCAAGAGAAGATTTGTCCTGGTATCTCAGGAAACAACTGTGTGAGCCTATGCAAGTTACTTTCACTCCTGAATCTTTCTATAATTTTAAGCTGCACATTTCACTTAAAGAGGATAAATTTGTTTGGAGATGATTTATTTAGTAAATTCAGAAATACACAAAATCTATCCTCAGTGGATTCAACAGCAAGAACAAGCCGTATACTTCTGTCAAGACTTAGAAAAGTCACTAGCCTAAGAGAAAATTGGGAATTCTGACAGGTGGTGCAGTTTTTCTCTTAGCCAAAGTTAATGTGAATTAATTGTAATAAAACTACCCAATTTCAAAAACAAAAACCAAGGTGGACTATAACTGGAATAACACTTAGCTAATCTATCCAAACTGGATGTCAACCAAGTTTCCAGAGTAGAAAAGACTTATGACTGGTCAGTGGTTCCCAGTACAAGTTTCAGTTTTCAAAATATTTCCTTAGGAAAAAAAAAAGGGGGGCAGAATACCAATTTTGAACTTTAAAGTAGAAACCTTTGCCACATATATTCCTGGAATCCTGCTTGCTGCTGTCTCACTTTTTCCCCTTACCTGAACATTTCTGTAAAAGGGGACATTGTCCAATTAATATGATCCTTTCTTTGTTATAAGGCTGCACTCATCTCCCATCCTACAGAAATGAGTAGTGAGCCTCTATGACAATGTAACCTTTCATAAACTTAATCCCTCCCCCTAAAGAAATTCATTTATTCTTCTCTTATTTCCTTCTATATAGATTTTCTGATAAAATGTATATTCACACTCTCTGCTGATTTATATCTATGGGAAATCAATGTCTTCCTTAATGCTCCAGAGACTTAAATAACCCATTCTCAGCAGCAACCAATTATGTTCATAGAGATAATTTACCTATAAAATATTACCCAGCAGTCTTTCGAACTTGTTACCTACACCATTTCTCTGTGGCACACTGTGTATCTTCTAATTAGATGGTGTTTATAAATAAAATATCTCCACTCCTAAACCAGATAAGGAAGCCAGAGGGTCTCTTACTAACACAGTGACAACTAGCGATATTCCAGGCATGTGTGTCAAATTTGACTCCTCCCTACTGTTTTAAGAAATCATTGCAGAGAGGGGCAATGTGATGTTTAATTCCTCATCAACCAAGAGCCTTCCTCCTGTTCTGAATATCCCAGAGCTCATTACGTGGGGGACATTGAGTCTGGAAGAATCCAGCTGATGTAACCGCCTTGTTACAAAAATATCAGCACTGACATCCAAAGTACCTAAGAGACATATCCAGATTTAGTCAGCACCCCACGGGTAGTTAGTACCAACATCAGAATGATTGTCTGTCTCCGGAGTCTCAGGTCAGCCTTCTGGCTTTGTGTAATCTAGTAACATGTGCGGAATTGTGTGCTAAATTGCTTCCATCATGTCCGACTCTGTGTGACCCTATGGACTGCAGCCTTCTGGGTTCCTCTGTCCATGGAGATTCTCCAGGCAAGAACACTGGAGTGGGTTGCCATGCCCTCCTCCAGGGGATCTTCCCAACCCAGCCATTGAACCCACGACTCTTACATCTCCTGAATTAGCAAGTGGGTTCTTTACCACTAGTGCCACCAGTGAAGCCCCTAATGCCAAGTAACATAATGCCAAGTAAATAATTGCATAAAGAATGTGCTATTCACACAGGATAAAATTTCTCTGAGGGGATTGTCAGGCAAAATCATCAATATCTTACAAAAAAATGAAAAGAAAGAGAGTTTTCCCCTCTGCCCTGTGAACATCATCTCCAGCGAACATACCCACAGAGTGGGAGAATCCCTGACACAGAGCAGAGAGAAGGTTCACTCAATGTCCATAAACGACATTTTACTTCAAAAGTCTTTCTCAGTAGGGGGGTATTGGAGAATTGGCAGTCACTCTATGAGGCTCCTTCATGGACAGGGCAGGGAAGCCTCAGAAATGCTCTGAGAAAGGGCTCATCTAAGGCCATCTTGGGCTTCTCTGGTGGCTCAGACGGTAAAGCGTCTCTCTGCAGTGCAGGAGACCAGGGTTCGATCCCTGGGTTGGAACGATCCCCTGGAGAAGTAAATGGCAGCCCACCCCAGTATTCTTGCCTGGAAAATCCCATGGACGAAGAAGCCTGGTGCGCTACAGTCCATGGGGTTGCAAAAAGTGGGACACGACTGAGAGACTTCACTTTTCACTTTCAAGGCCATCTTGAGACCCTTTCCATCCCTAGAAACCAAGTCATCCCACCTATAGTCCTTCAGTGGTCCATAAAACTGGCTCTTCTACCACCCTCCACCCTCCCAAGGAAGAACCCAGGAAGAAGCTCCTGCTTCTCTCTCCCTCAACCATCCTGCCATCCCAAATGAGGAAGATGGCACAGACTTGTGGATACAGTGGGGGAGGGAGGGTGGGATGAATTGGGAGATTAGGATTGACATATATACACTATCCAGTGGGAAGATGCTGTATAACACAAGGAGCCCAGCCCTGCACTCTGTGCCCACCTAGAGGGCGGTTTATGGGGGCAGAGATAGGAGGGATGCTCAAGAGAGAGGCGAGATTCATGTGGACTGATTCATGTTGTTATATGGCAGAAACTGCCGGGGACCAGCCCCAGCTGATCCAGGGTATTCGAAGGAGAGACGGCTAGGCGAGGGTCGGGGAACAACTGCTTAATTAAACGTTAATTAAGGAATAGAATAAGGATAGCTCAGTGAGGAAAATTCAGTGGAGAAAAGAGGCTGAGTAGCTTGGTTTACGCGGGGGACCAATAAAACTTCAAGACAAGAAGCTTGCACCACTTACGTAGGCCGCAGGCGTCCTTCCGTTCTCCCGAAGGAGAGGAGACACTGAGGCCGCCCCGGTCGGATCTTAGAAGCCCAGGCATAATTAGTAAGCATGGTGGGTTCCGCGCTCCAGATGGAGACTCAACCAGAGTGAGAGAGAGAGAGACATGGGGAGACCAGTCTTTCGAGGAACTGATCCCAATTCTTTATTTTCCATGGTCTACTTTTATACACTGAGGTGTTATGCAAAAGTCACGCGGGGTCAGCAGTCCTGACTTTTATCAAAGTCAGGTGCTCCATACAAATGTATACAGAGGTCTTAGGGGTGTTACATCATCTTCTGGCCAGGGGGCCTGCTGACAATTTACGACCCTCTCCTTGTGACAGCGGTCAGTCAACCAGGACACTTATTTCTCCAGGGGTGATTATTCTTAAAACAGACGCCACCCAAATAAAGTTACATTCCTATAGGGTGAGGGTGTAGTGGGTTTTAGTTAAAGAAAGAATTTACTTAGCCTAAGGTCTAACGTGATTAATATCAAAGGTTAATACTTATGTCTTCTATATATTCATTAATGTGTATAAGGGCAGGGGATGTGGAGACTTAGCAATAAACATTGGCTCAACAAATGAAAAACCCTTCACCAATACGATTTCTAATCAGCCCATTACACTTATACTAATAATTTTCTAACTTTTCTAAGGAACCTGTTTTTAGAAGGTTTAAAGCATCTTGTGCCTCTCATGGTTGGGAGGCTGTGAGCAATCACATGTGGCCGGACAAGCCTGTCAGGCAGGCTAGAGAACCTTCAGAGGAGTTTGTAGGTTAAAACACTCTTGTCACGCCCAGGGGTTTTTATCAACTGGAGCTTTAAGTTAACTCCTTCTCCGAAAGAGGTGGTGGGGGACAGCCCCCCGTAAAGTCAGAGGTGTAGGTGAGAGCACAAAGTAGTAAAGTAGGCAGGCTCTGGTTATGGGGGTAGATGCTCGAGGATTTCCAGGGGGACTCCTGAGGCTCGATCCCGCCTTTGCGTATGTCGAGCCTCCTTCCTCATGACCTTTGCCATGGGCGGAGTGCCTCATGCCGGCCCCCAACAAGAAACCAACACAACATAGTCAAGAAATTGTCCTGCAATTAAAAATTGGGGTGGGTCAGGTACTGATGCGACAAAGCAGGCTGCTCAAGGATCTCTTTCTGCAAACAATCTGCCTTCAGAAAATGACTTTCTTCCTCCCCTAGGTCCACCAGCCTTGTTGGAGTCTTTGTCCCCTAGCTCCACAGCCCGGGAGGGGGCAGGTAGATAATCAGAATGGCATTCTGGTGTTGGATCCCTGCCACATCCTATTCATAGCCATAAATAAAAATTCCTCTCTCCTGCCCCCCAGAGATGATTTCTGAACCGATTCAGCCTGAGGGGAGGAAACGTGGAGATGGGATCAATTGGCCCCTTTAGAGGCTTCCTTCTCCAGACAGGGAAGCCTGGCGTGCTGCAGTCCATGGGGTTGCAAAGAGTCAAACATGACTGAGCGACTGAACTGAACTGAACTGAGAGGCTTCCTTGAGGAGGGAGGGGAGGAGTGTCAGATCCCATGGAAACAGCATTCAATGAAAATGTTAACAAAAGGAATGAAGCCCGGGCCCTTGGGCCAAAGCTAAGTAGACATTTCATCAAATTTCAGCATAGAAGAAACTGAGTCCTACTGCCTATCTGATGAAACCAGGAATAGATTCATGGAAGAGTTAAAAATAGGTACAGTTACTTGGAACTTAGCCTGGAGAGATGGTTATGGAGTCAGCTACGGGATGCTGGGCCTAAGGCAATGTTGCTCAGAGGACAGAGATGGAACCAGGGGTCTGATCTGCTTTTTGTTTTCATTTGTATTTAACTGGAAGATAATTGCTTTACAATATTATGTTAGTTTCTGCCATACATCAACATGAATCAGCCATAAGTATGCATATGTCCCCTCTCTCTTGAACCTACCTCCCATCCAGCGCTCCATCCCACCCTCTAGGTCATCACCTGGCACCAGCTTTGGGTTCCTTGTGTCATTCAGCAAATTTCCACTGGCTATCTATTTTGCATATGGTAATGTGTATGTTTCCATGCTACTCCCTCAATTTGTTCCACCCTCTCCTTCCCTCACTATGTCCACAAGTCTGTTCTGTCTGCGTCTGCATTTCTGCCCTGTAAATAGGTTCATCAGTACCATCTTTGTAGATATCATATAGCCTTGGTAAATTTTTTAAAAACTGAAGTCATTTCAAGAATCTTTTCTGACCACAGTGCTGTGAGATTAGATATCAACTACAGGGGAAAAAAAAAAAAACCTATAAAAAACACAAATACATGGAGGGTAAACAATACACTTCTGAATAATCAAGAGGTCACTGAAGAAATCAAAGAGGAAATCAAAAAATACCCAGAAGCAAATGACAATGAAAACACGACAACTAGGGCTTCCTTGATGGCTCAGATGGTAAAGACTTCCCCTGCAATGCAGGAGACCCAGGTTCAATCCCCAGGGGAAGGTCTCCTGGAGAATGGAATGGCTACCCTCTAGAGTATTCTTGCCTGGAGAATTCCATGGACAGAGGAGTCTGGTGGGCTACAGTCCTTGGGGTTGCAAAGAGTCAGACATGACTGAGTGACTAACACTTTCAAAATCTAAGTCATGTCCAGCTCTTGCAACCCCAGGGACTATAGCCTGCCAGGCTCCTCTGTCCATGGGATTCTCCAGGCAAGAATACTGGAGTGGGTTGACATTTCCTTCTCCAGGGGATCTTCCCAACCCAGGAATAGAACTCGAGTCTCCTGAACTGCAGGCAGATTCTTTACTGACTGAGCTATGAGGGAAGTCCTTCAAAATCTATGGAATGCAATAAAGGCAGTGCTAAGAGGGAAGTTTATAGCAATCTGCTTCTAATCCAGGCTTTGCTTCCAGTGCTGGGGCCTTGAGAAATTCTCCCTGAGGTATTTCTCTGTGAGGTGAAGTAAGAATTTCTGCATAGGTTGTTTTTCAGACAATGTAAGTCCTTTGAAACAGTGAAGAAAAATAAAAAATTAAAAGGATTATTAGGTGCAAAAAAACTGAGGAACAATGAAAAGACCTAGATAACCGAACACTGTAGTATTTTCAGGCTGTTGAGTCAGAGATGCAGGGAGAACCCTGAATAGGATAAGAGAGAGAAAGGATGAGAACTGTCTTGGACAAGACTGAATCAGAGAGGGAGGCCAAGAGACACAAGGCCAGCTCAGGCACACCCCTGGCCTTTAACTCTTTCCTCTGCAAACTTGGAAAGGATGCCCCTACTTCCAGGTAGAAAAGCTTGTACCAAGCTGCACAGTGTGGTGAGGAGAACAGGGTTTGTGTCTCAGGCCCCACTCCCTCTCTTAACCAGAAGTCTTGTACACTGTGCACAACCTGCCCAGCTGCACACGACGGCCCTGGATCTGTGTGAACTTGGCTCGCCAAGTTTCTCTGTTTCCTTTCTGTGGCCCAAGAAGGCTGGAGTTGTAATGATCTTCACCACTCTCAGCTTGTTTTGAGGATTATGTGATATACATGAAAGCATTTAGGAAGCATAAACAATGACAAGGATTATTACGAGGCAGCCTAACCCAGGTCTCTTCAACCAGACAGCAGAGAGACCAAAAAGCTCAGTTCCTCACAATCAAGCTTGAGAATACACACACTACCTCGCATACAAAAAGAAACTGTGGCTTATCAGGAAATACGTGTTCACAGCTCCTTTGGGGGAATGCAGTGGTTTTCCTCTTGTTATTCTTCTAGCAGTGGGAGGTCACCGTTTGTATTCACATTTTCTGCAATTACCCAGAGGCTATGGTGGCATTTTTGCATATTTAATCAATCTAATGACCAAACCCTGAGACTGTGAGCACACCACCTGTATTAACTCTCTTCTCTCACTTTCTATTCACTTCTCCTCCCCTTCACAAGTCTCTCCTGTCTTCATTTCTTTTTTTCACACATTCTTGTAATTTATTCATCTCAAGATGCACTTCTGTCTCATTTAATCATTTAAACAGACCTTTGGTGCCTATTTAATTGATTCTTCCTGGGTTTTAATTTGCATCTTTGACTCTACCATCCTGATTTCTTTGACTATCCCTCTCTCTGCATGACATATGTTTATGCTTTAACAGGTTTCCAATATTCTGGAAGACTTCAGAGGCCAAGGTTGGGGGGGGGGAAATGCCATTTTAAATAGAATCCTATTTGGCCAGGCAGCTGAGCAAAAACAAGAATAAACCCTCCAGCTTTGGGAACCAGACAACCAGGGGTCATCCTTTAATGCCCAGCTTCCCAGAGCCAACCAGGCTGGCCAAGGACTGTGGGAATGGAGAGTGAGGCCCATTGATCAGAAAAGGTTAGGGTTTTCTGGGAGAGGTCTCAATTTGATTTTGTCCCTATTTGATTTACAGTGTTATGGGTAATTTTTGGATCTGCTTTTTGTTGGGGGGTGGGGTTGAAATGGAAAAAACATACTAAGGAATTGATAAATTGGAATGTTTGGAAAGCAGGAGACAGACAAGTGGTTCATCAATAGTGACCTCTACATTGCCTTTGGGAACAAGATTTGTGTTTTTAATTCTGTGTAGGTTAAGTGTAATAGGAATTGCATAAAGATTCTTATAAATTAATATTACCCACAGAAGGCCCATATGATAGGAAACGGGGGGTAGGCGAGGTGTTATGATTCCAACTTTATGAGCCAGTATGGCAGCTAATCCAAGAAGGTCTTCCAGTTCCCCACAGGAGGCCCTAACCCTTGGGTTATGTGTGCCATTGAATTTGTATTGGGATCCTGCCACCAACCTGACACAATCTTTTTATTTTTATTTTCTCATTGATATAATGAGAGCCATAAGATAAAAATTATCCCTGAGTGTTATTATGCAAAGGAGTTAATATTTTTCAGCACCCAGAAATTCTACCATATGACAGGGAAGTACTGAATATTATGGATGCCACATGCATTTATTATTTTCTTCAAAGGAAAAAAATTATTACTCAAGTTTTAATCACAAACATAGAATCATTAAACTTGCAATGTGGATGTGTAATTTCTGCCAAAAAAAAAAAAAAAAAAACAAGAAAACATTCCAAGTCTTTCATTTGCTTTAATGAGCTTCAGAACCAGCTATTGGCACCCAATTTTTTTAATATGCATCCATTTGCTTATTGTTATATTTAAACACTCCTTCATGAAAAGTGGTTGATTCACTTCAAATGAACAATGGATTTTTAACAAACCAAGACTGTGTTTTAATGGATAGGATAGGCTGCCTTAATCTTTGCCCTTGAATCAATGAAAAGACCTAGATTCTGAATGTACTTATGTAATGTTATGAGTAATTTCAATTATGGTTTATGAAATCTCAGTCACTTGTGGATATTGAAATAAGAAATACAAACTGGGCCAAATCTTTCAATAGATACATTTATCTTTGCTCTTTTGGCCTTAGGCATCAAATTTCCCACCTGTGAGCCTGGGCACTCTGATTGGCCCCCCAACATCACTAAATGGCTATTTCAGATGCTCCATGATTATTCCATTGTAATTAAGTTAGTAGCAGAGTAGGCCAGAGCTAAGAGGCTTGGATCTGGATATTTAGGAGATAAGTAACTTAGCACACACCACAGCACAGGGGGGAAACAAGCAATTAAAGGAGGCCAAGATTCATACAGGAGAAAAAGGGAAGAGATCAATGCACAAGGCTACCTCATTCTGAAGTTTGTTCATTGCATAAAGATACCAGAGAAAGCAACTAAGTCTGGGGGATCCCTTTCCATTCCCCATGGAGTCTGTCCAAGAGCATGGTTGCAACCACCTGGAAGAGGTGACTTTCTTAATCATATGAATGCTTCTAAATCCACACTTAAAGGTAGATAGGTTCCAGCCTTGAACCCTGAGTCTCACACAGAGGACTTTAGTCTAGAATTATTAACTCCAGGTGAGGGAAGAGTCCAAAGGCACAGTAAGATCAGTGCTTCAAAGAGTGTTAATCACTGCTGTGCCCAGAGTTTCACTGATGAAATCAGAGGGAAAAGAGAAAATGGAGAACAGAGAGAGAAGTATTCTTTGGTTGGACAGAACTAGAGAGAACAATAAAGTGTACAGATGTTAAAAACTTTTTTGCACAACATGAGAGTTGCAACTTAAGTTTTATTGGGAGCAAAATGAGGACTGCAAGGAGAGTCAACCAGTCGATCCTGAAGGAAATCAGTTCTGAATATTCATTGGAAGGACTGATGCTGAAGCTGAAACTTCAATACTTTGGCCACCTGATGTGAAGAACCCACTCATTGGGAAAGACCCTGATGCTGGGAAAGATTGAAGGTGGGAGGAGAAGGGGATGACAGAGAATGAGATGATTGGATGGCATCACTGACTCGATGGACATGGGTTTGAGTAAGCTCCAGGAGTTCGTGATGGACAGGGAAGCCTTGTGTGCTGCAGTCCATGGGGTAGCACAGAGTTGGACATGACTGAGTGACTGAACTGACTGAAGTGAGGACTACAGCCTGGTAGCAAACACTTCAGATAGCTCTGAGAAACTGCTCCAAGGAGGTGAGGGGAGGAGCTATAACATATAGGAGTTTTTAAGCAAAAGGCAGGTAGTCAGGTAGGAACAATGAAAGATTACTGTTAATTAAAGAAACCAGACATCTCAAGTTAAGGAATTTAGCAGTTTTCTATGTATGGAAAGATATGAGTTTGATGGTGTTGTTGAATCACTTAGTCGGGTACAACTCTTTGCGACCCCATAGACCTCAGCACACCAGGATTCCGTCTCTTCACCATCTCACAGAGTTTGTGGATGACACCATCTACATCATCCTCTGTCACCCCCTCTCCTTCTGCCCTCAATCTTTCCCAGCATTAGGGTCTTTTCCAATGAGTCGGCTCTTTGCATTAGGTGGCCAAAGTATTGCTGCTTCAGTTTCAACGTCAGCCCTTCCAGTGAAAATTCAGGGTTGATTTTCTGTAGAATTGACTGGCTTGATCTCCTTGCTTGTCCAAGCAACTCTCAAGAGTCTTCTCTAGCACCACAATTCGAAAGCATCAATTCTTTGGCTCTCAGCCTTCTTTTTGGTCCAATTGTCACATCCATACATGGCTACTGGAAAAACCATGACTTTGACTATACGGACCTTTGTCCACAAGTCTTGTTGTTTTTTAGTCATTCACTCGTGTCTGACTCTTTGCAACCCCATGGACTGTGGCACAAAATCTAGGCTCACTGAAATTACTCCTTTGATAGGCACTTGAGCTACCTGGGGCCAGTATCCTGCTTTTTCACATTCTGAGTTCCTCAGAGCTCACTATAAAGAGTGCCTGCACTCTGATGGCTACTAGATGGCAGGTATTCTTTCCTTCCTGAGTTCCTTTCAGGGCTCACAAGCTCACCATCCATGATAGCTGCAATTGCTGATGACTCTGACATCCTTGTTTACTGATATGAGGAAATATACCATTTCTCATAGGCATATTCTGAGAACAAGGGTAGCTGAATGAGGCTTTCTTACCAAAGAGATGTCAAAAGAGATTTGATGGAAGAGTACATGTGTAAGAACATCTTAGTGGTCTACCCCTAAAAGGCAAACATCTATTATTTCTAAGTCTTGCCATCTGGTTGAGTTGCCTAGAGAGCTCTAGATTAGATGCAAGGTCTAGGCTCTGTACATGAATTGAAAGGGAGGTATGTGCTCTCAAAGGAATGTAAGAGCCACAGAACAGGACCATAATGGAACCTGCCACCACAAGCTGCTAGCCTAAGGCCCTTTCAAATTTTCCTTCCTCTGGGCAAGATTAATTCTATAATCTAGTGGCTGGACAGAAACTATAGAAGTATGGAATGGGGAGGATTCCATCTCTCCCCATTCTGGTGGGGAGAATGTTCTTAGTGGTTCTAGCACACAGGGTCAGGAAGTCAACTGCCCATTGTTGAGAAGAAGCAGATCGTGACATGGAAGTGAAGATGGATGCAGCTATTAACCAGCTGCAGATGAGAAAACCCTCTGGGAAAAATAATAGTGAGGTTCTCAGGTGCCATGCTTACTCAACAGGAGGTCATTCTCTGTGTTAAAGTGATTCTTCCGTTATTTTAAAATGTTTTCCTTTGAGTCTGACTTGAAAATCTGGAATTGTGTGTTATGGATTCAATTTAATTTTTCTCTTAAATTGCTAGTCAGTTTTCCCAACACTATTTATTGAACAGTTATTCCTTTTCCACTAATTTGAAATACTGCTTTAAAAATATACACTAGGGACTTCCCTGGTGGTCTAGTGGTTAAGACTTTTCTTTCCAATGAAGGGAGTGCAGATTTGATCTTTGATTGGGGAACTAAGATCCCACATGCCTCACAGCCAAAAATCCAAAACATGAAAACAATGGATTGCAACAAATTCAATAAAGACTTTTAAAAAGTGGTCCGGATTTAAAAAAAAAAAGAAAAAACTTTACAAAGTATATATGTAAAATACACAAAGTTATTTCACAGAATTTGGGGGGGGAAGAAAATAGTAATAGTGAAATTCAAAACATCTTTGGACAGAATCTAGTATACAAATAATTGTCAGCAATTCTAGAAGGTATAAAGAAAGGAATCAAGATAGAAATTATCACTTAGTAGAAAATAGACATTCACTAGGCATTTTTACACCTAATGTTCAACTTTTGTATGTACATAGATGCACATATAACAGTGAAATAGACAAGATATGATATGATAAAATATCATATAAAATAGTAAAATATCTGATTCCCCACATATTCCCACTTGAAATACTAAACCCTTCTGGATGACAATGCACTCTGATAGAACCCCACACTCTGTTGGATTGTGTCTCCGGAAAAGATGATAACTAGGAGAGAGACATGGAATGCGTTGTCCTCACAGAGCTCAGAAGGAAATAACCCTGTTAGCTCCTTGAGTGATATCTTACATATGACACAAAAAACTAAAATAAATCCTGACTATATGAGACTGATGTTCTACTATATTAAAATTAAGAATTAATTTCTTAATTTATTAAAACTGAATCAACCTCAGTTCATCAATTAATTAAGAGATTACAAAAGCAGCACATGATGGCTGGATGGCATCACTGACTCAATGGACGTGAGTCTCAGTGAACTCCGGGAGTTGGTGATGGACAGGGAGGCCTGGCGTGCTGCGATTCATGGGGTCGCAAAGAGTCGGACACGACTGAGAGACTCTGATCTGATCTGATAATGTTTTTATAACATTTTGTGTCCAAAATATTTTTTAATGTCTACAAATTAATAAGAAAAATTTAACAACACAATAAGAAAGTGGGCAAATGTGAAGGAGCGCTTCACACGTGGATATCCAAATGCTCAATAAACAAAAAAGAAAGGATGATAAAGACCATTACTATGCTGAAAATGCAAATTGAATGAGCTACCACGACACACTCACTACAAGGGGTAAAATTAAGAAGGATGACTATGACACATTATTAAATGTGTGGCAACTTGAACATTTAAATACTAGTGGTGAGATACTATAAATACCATAATTGGTAAAATACTATAAATTGGTACAACTGGTTTGGAAAATAATATCTACTAAACCTGAACATATGTCCTAAAACCTTCCAATTCAATCCCTAGGAATACTTGTAACAAATGTGTGCTTGGGTGCAACAAAAGACTGACACAAGTATGCTTAGAGCATCTCTATCCATAATAGTCTGAATGAGAAACAACACTAACGTCCACTAAGAGTAGAATATATAAATAAATATTCATATGTTCATACTATGGAAGGCTGAATAACAATGGAAATAAGCTATTGCTACTTAAACAGTATGCATGAATCTCACACGTATGTTGAGCAAAAGAAACCAAATATAAAGAAATTTGTCACTGCATGATTCCACTTATATGAAGTTCAGAAAGTAAAATGAATCCATGGTAGTAGAACGCAAGGTATTTTTCACTTTTAAGAAAGATAGCTACTGAATAAGCAGAGTCCATTTGGGACATTTCTTGGACCCTGCTGTTGTTCAGTCACTAAGTCATGTCTGACTCTTTGCGACCCCATGGACTGCAGCATGCCAGACTTCCCTGTCCTTCACCATCTCCCAGAGTTTACTCAAACTCATGTTCATTGAGTCAGTGATGCCATCCAACCATCTCACCCTCTGTTGTCCCCTTCTCCTCCTGCCTTCAATCTTTCCCAACATCAGGGTATTTTCCAATGAGTAGACTCTTGACATCAGGTGGCTGAAGTATTGGAGCTTCAGCTTCAGCATCAGTCCTTTCAATGAAAATTCAGAGTCAATATCCTTTAGGATTGACTGGTTTGGTCTCCTTGCTGTATAGCAAAGTTCTATTTCTTCACCCAAGTAGTAGTTACATGGTTATATTCACTTTGGAAATTCATTGAGCCATCTACTTATGATCTGTGGGTTTTTCTAAATATATAATATAGTAAATTTTTTTTAAGTTTTCTTTAAAAAAAAATTATAACTGCTATAAACCTCAGTGATTGCACTTTGCTTAGAAGTTCTTATTCAGCACTTGGAAACATTGCCACATATGTTTCATAATTGATGTGTTTATTAACTATGTTTAACTTATGTTTATTTAGCATTTTACAATTTTTCAAAACACTGTATATCGTTGTATCTCAGCACTGTGACTGTACACCCAGAGAAGTATTGAGAAGCATTCACTGAAAATGACATATTCAGAAATAAACATGCATAGCTAGATATGAGAAAGCCATTAACATAGCCTTGCACAGAAAAACATATTTGTACATATTCGTGACACATTCTAAAACATGTGTCCTTCTAAATGACACATTCTAAACCAGTCCTTCCTCTGAAGATTACGAGAAAGAAAAGACTACTATGTTCCATTCACTGGAAGATTTAACATAATTACGTCAATATAGATGGTTGGATGGCATCACCGACTCAATGGACATGAAATTGAGCAAACTCGGGGAGATAGTGTAGGACAGGGAAGCCTGGCATGCTGCAGTCCATGGGATTGCAAAGAGCTGGACAGGACTTAGTGACTGAGCAACAACCTCTCAATAACACTGAATTAGGCACTGTCATTACAGATGAGGAAACTGACAAATGATTCTCATTAAATTGCCCAAAATAATAGGGCAGTAATAATAGTATCAGTAACCACCAACGCACAGATTCAGAATAGTGCTGTGCATTCACTGGAAGGTGGCAGAAGAGTCCATTTCTGCTTTCCTACTTTCTTTACCTATACACTTTAGAGAGTCTGTCAAGAAAACTATCCTGTCCATCCCGTCTCCTCCACGTGACTCAAAGTAGGCAGATGGGAATCTATCTGCCTGAAAGTTGATCCTAAAGACAAGGGCAGATGAATTGGTTTCACCCCAGGGGTGACATTCTTGCTTTTTCTACTTCCTAGATTCCCAAAGGGAACCATGGTTCCTTCAGCGTTCTTCTAGATTCTGTGAACAACCACAAATCTTTCCAGTAAATCGCTTTTCTTAAGTAGGCAAAAATGGGTTCCTATGGCTCCAGACCAAGTACTCATAGAGGAATAATCAAGAAACATCTTAGAGTGATAAGAAGGAAACCCAGAGAAGACCGGTGACTTCCACAAGCTTCTTTATGCAGAGTGGACACATGTACCAATATCAGATCACCACTAATGTTCAAGCCTTCAGTCTGTGCTCCTCTCCAAGTGACAACTTTTGTCAATGAGTTGCTGAAACATTAACGGTGGTTGTATAAAGGGTCCCTTCACAACTCCTCCATTTTTTCAGGCTTCTCTTCAGCTGTAGCAGATTTTGTCAAGTACCAGGATCCATTGGCCAGCATGTTCCAAGTGCCATTTCCACATTTTGGTAGTTAATCACTGATGGCTTTGTGTTTTTGGTTCACGTATCATCTCTTCCATTTGTTTGTTTGTTTCTTATTCTTTATACTCCTCATTCTGTTCAGCTTAAGTTTAGCACTTTGAGGTTGATCTGAAACCACAAGTATAGGATGATTGCCTCCTATATTCAGTACTTAAATTTCAGTAGTCACTGGGCTGAGGAAGGACCCTTTGTTGATAATTAATATGGTCCTAAAGTGTTCACCAACCTTTTCTGCATCTGCTTCATGAATAGCCCCATTTAGTCAGGATGTAGAGCAAAGGCATTCTATCTGACTTTCAGAAACGTATATCTCTATTAGCTCCATTTGACATTCCAAAGCCACCCTAAAAGGTCCCTCTTCAAAACATTATTAGACACAATCAACTCTATCAGATCTTTATTCCCAGTGTTATCTCTTAGGTTGAATATTCTGGAAGATGAAATTAGGCTAAAGTCTGATTACAATCGGAAAAAAAAATCCATTTATATTTGCAGTTTTGAAATATATACCAGAACTTGGATCACTGAATAGAACTCGAGTAGCATTCTAACATTCTGTGTTATGTGCTTGGAATCTCTCAAATTCTATCAGACACTCAAATTCATGCAGCCACTAAAGGGTTTGAATAACAAAGTTGGAAAAGGACAGCCAAAAACAATAAATTGGCCTCCATGGTCCGAGCCAGACTCAGTCATGTGTAACTACTGAGCTGGAATAAATAAGACCTCTGTTGAAAATGGTAATAAGGATATCAAAAAAAACTAAAAGAATAAAGTCAAGAAAAATCACAAAAGTTTGTTCTACAATTTCTAAAACATCAAAGCATCAATTTAATAAATGATATCATGGCCTACAAGGAACAAAATTAAACCCTGATGTAAATAAGGAAAAGTCACTTTGATTCAGCCTGAGAGTTCCTGATATTGAGAGAATATCTCAAAGAAAACTGTTTTCAAAAATTTCCCCAACAGTACCATAAAAACAAAGGGATTTGGAACACAAGCCCATTGGTAGGTTGGGTAACACATCAAAAAGTAACCCATCTCGAGTATTATCTTGTGTTTGTCCTAAAATATCATGGTAGTTTTTGCACTATTCTTTCATAGACATCTATATAAATGTTAAAATGAGTTAATTTAATTATCCTTGGGACAGTTTTAAAATTTATTTTATTAAACTTTGAGTAAAGTCAGTACTTGGAGAAGATATGTCATACTGATCTTAAGGGTTATTGAACTCTGGCATGCTACCAACCTACCCATGCAGGCACAAATAGTCCAGGTGAATAAGCATAGTTTCAGAAGAATTCACGTATTTTCCATCCGATTAGCCAGCAAAGACTAACTGATTACATGAGTATAACATCAGGAAGTATCCTAAGAAGTGTGTATTCCTAGAATATTAGAGAATTGATTTGGATGCTGTAATGGAAAGGCCCCAAATAATAATGGCTTAAATAAGATACGTGGTTTTTTTTTTTCCTTTCTTATGTAGAAGTCTTGGCTGATGCGGTAGCCTCTTTTGAAAGCCAGGATTCATCTGCCTCGTTGTTCTGCCATCCTCAATACAGTCCAGGGTAACTCCTCTAGTTCCTGCCATTGTGTTCACAACCATCAGCGGGCAGCTCTCCTGCTTTGCAAGTTGTGTATGAAGAACAGATTCAATACTTTTATCCATATGAAACTGAAGACATTACTACCTTGTCTTTTTTTCAAAGCATATTTGGCAATACATAAATTAAATGTAGGACTGATATGTGAGACTTTATTGTATAAATATTTCCATTTCTCTCACTCCTGAATTTCCATTCTTGCCAGCAAATTCTTGCCCTTACTTTCTTACAAAAAAACAAGGTCACCAGCCTTTACTTCCCTTATCCATCCTGTTCCCAATGTGTTTTTTTTTTTTTTTAAAAGGTATCCCTTTCTAAGGTAAAGAGCTCTTCACCCATCTCCTGAATTCCCGTTTCTGTCCAGCTCAGGATACTCATTCTATTATTTCCAGTCATCTTCTAAAGCTCTATGTCCTCTGAGGAGTCTCTACACATTGTATATCTCACATGCTGACTCATTTTGCAAATGTCTTTCTCAACTCTTCTGTTTTCCTTAATTACAGTCATGCTTCCATCCATTCAATCATGTATTCATTTTTGCACCCCTAGTTCACTCTCCAATGCCCTGAAATCCACTCTCTGTCTATACTCTTCCACTCATACATGGCCATCCCTCCCCAACAAAATAAAATAAATTAAAAAAAAAAAAACTGATTACTCTCTTTTTGGCAAATAAAAGATTTTTTTTTCACAATGTTTAGACTTGACTTTTAAGCACAATGGGGCAGTGAACACCTATCTTTTTCAAGGACTCTATTTGACTACCACTTCTTTTCCCTGTGTCCTACTGCTCATTTCTGGGGTTTCTCTGGTGGCCTGCCAATGCAGAAGACACAGGTTGGATCTCTGGGCTGGGAGGACTCCCTGGAGGAAGAAATAGCAACCCAATCCAGTATTCTTGCCTGGAAAATCCCACGGACAAAGGAGCCTGGCAGTCACAGTCTCACAGTCCATAAGATTGTTAAGAGTCGGACACAACTGAGCAACTGAGCACGCACACACTGCTGATTTCTACTTTTTGTCCTTCCTCCAGCCACTACTGAGAAATTTTCCAAAGCTGTTTTTGGCCCTTTATCTAAAGCATCAGGTGTTATCATTATAGTTTCTCATTATTTTAAGCATTTCTTCTATGCTAATGGCTCAGATCTCTGTGTCCATTCTGCTTTCTCGGGTAATTCTGGCCTGAATCCCCAGCTACCTAAGGACATGCCTATTTGCACAATATCCAAATCAACCTGAACAAAACCAAATTCATCTCCGTAAAAAAGAAGCCTTCTACCCATCCTCCCTAGCAGTTTCATTTTCTTAGGTGCTCCAAGCAAAGAGTTTAAAGACATCTAAGTTATGAAGAAAAAGAAAATAAAAAAGGCAACCTCCATCCACCACCATAACATCTCCCATGCATTTATTTTATTTAAATCTACTTTTCTGGATGCATATTAGGCTTAAAATATAAAGCATTCTCAATCTCTTCTAATCCTCTGGGATGTGTGTGTATGTGCTTAATAGCTCAGTCATGTCTGATTTTTTGCGGCCCTTTGGACTGTAGACTGCCAGGCTCCTCTGTCCATGGGATTTTTCAGGCAAGAATACTGGAGTGGGTTGCCATTTCCTCTTCCAGGAGATCTTCCTGACCAAGGTATCAAGTCCCTATCCCCTGCATCTCCTGCATTAGAGGTGAATTCTTTACCTGCTGAGCCATTGGGGAAGCCCCTGGGATAGTCCTCAACATTTTGATAGCAACAGTCCACTCTAGTCCACTCTAGTCCTTTGTCACACGCTGTTTTGTGGGACATATGATTGTTGCAAGCAGCTATATCTTGTCCTTTGTCATTTATGTGGTAAGGTCTTTAGAATGCTTCAGCAACATATAAACACAAGAAAATTTCAACACATATTTTCTGAAATAAGATTATTTTTCAGCCCAAGTACCGATATATTAGTATTGTAAGAATCATGTTATAAAAATGAAAAATTTCTAGTTCACAATTTCAAAAAAAGACCAAAGTAGAAACAAACCCATGCTATGTATTATGAAATGGTGAGAGCACAAGTGATAAGGCATTATAAATTAAAGTACTCAGAAAAATTAAAATTATTTCCATTTAATTGAGAGATTTTTCACTTCCTCTAATGAAATGAGGCAAATGTAATTAAATAGCTAAAACAGAGGATGATAAAAAGAAATGTTCTCTTACTTTTTCTCACTTAGAACTCACCCGTCTTTCATGGATTATACTTAATACCAAGTAAACTGCTTATATAGATATATATTTTTCCTTTGAACAACTCCTACTTAGTTTTTTAACATAATTTTTATTAAACAAGACCACACAAATGGGTAGGAAAGAAAACATTTTGTCAGCTTTATGCTCGGACACTTACGCTAAAATATTTTTGCCAAGAAGGAATAGACTAAACATACATCAAGCCAAATGGAGACGTTGACTTTAGCGACTGGAGGTACTTATGATTTAAGACATTAGACCATGATTTGAGAATGTTTGGAAAGATCATGCAATCACTTTATATTTCTGACAATCACTGTCCAAAAATCTGTGTGTGCAAAAGATGTGTAAACATATATGGGAGGTTAATACTATTGTTTTTTAGCTATATTTAAGTTTTTAAACCAACTTCACAAACATTTTTGAGGGTAGATTCATTTTTTATTCCTGTTTGTGGAGGAGTTTGGTTTTTACTTTTTTAAAGAAACATAAAATTTATTGTGAGTATTCCCCTTGGTCACCTCTGTCTTAAGCTTAGCACTTTTCATCCCAGGGTTCAAGCTCCAAAATGCATTTCTTTGCAGTATTACAGAATTGTCAGCCACGACTCATTCATTTGGTTTAGAATTTGTCAAAAGGATTAGTTTCTACTAAACACTGAGGCAGGAATGCCTTTCGGGTGGGGCACAGGAGTGAATTGGGTCAGTGGTAACCCTATTCATTCATCTGGTATTTATTTTTGAGCATCTACCATGTGCCAAGCCCTATGCTTGGTTCTGGAGATGCAGCAGTGAAAGTGACAATTCTCATCAAATTTGCATTAAAAGGAGCAGGAGGACATTCAAAAATTAATTACACAACAATTTAAACACAATAGTGATAAGCATTATAAAGGAGAAAAATAGCTTGGTAACTGGGAGACCTTTGTGAACTAGCTCCTTCTTCTGTAACCATGATTGCTTTATCCTCTGTACCCACCGTTTATTCCAATCAGAGATTTTATTTAAATTATTTGTAATTAACTAACTCCCAGAATGTCACTTGTAAATGACTCAGCATGACTCTGCAAACTTTTCATAAAGATCAGAGTACAGGATTTTGAAACACAACCAACTTGTTTTGACCAAACATAACCTATGAAATTCGACCAGTGTAAGTTAAATATAAACAAGTATCTTTAGGAGTAAACATACATCAGACAAGTTCAAAATGATGAATGGCAAGAAGTTCCCAGCATAGTCACCCCCAGCTTCTCATTAAAGACACACTGACAACTCACCGAAAAACTCTGATTGATAGCCTAAAACCAGAATCTAGAAGGAGTTGCCATTAATTAGAGAGGAGACAGATCTGGATTGTGAAGCATCTATGGAGGCTTAAACCCAGGGCTTAGGAAATGAAGAAAGACTGCTAGACAAAGAGGTTTTGCGCCTTTCACACCGTTGCTGGCCAGATTCAGTGTTGTAGAGCCCCTACTTAGCAGAGAGAGAATAAGCAGGTGGCAATAGGACCCCTGGGAATTGCTCTAAGAGGCCAGGTTGTGCTGACACTGGGCAAGATTTGCTGTAGATGAGGCAGGAATGCAAAAGGCTTTGGACCAGTACTGAGTATGGTAATTTTTTGTTTTATATTTAATATTATTATCAAAAATAGCAGGATAGAGAAGATACTACCACAGTAGAGTAATTAATAATAATTTTGTGTGTTCAGTCGTGTCCAATTCTTTGCAACCCCATGGACTATAAATTTCCAGGCTCCTCTGTCCATGGGATTGTCCAGGCAAGAATACTGCAGTGGGGTGCCATTTCCTCCTACAGGGGATCTTCCTGTCCCAGGGAATGAACCTGCGTCTCCACGTCCCCTGCATTGCAGTCAGATTCTTTACCACTGGGCCACCTGGAAAAGGGACACAAAAGCTGTCAATGAAAACCTTCCAGAAATGAGGTCCTGCTTAAAGAGCCTGCCCTCATCTGAAAATCTGAGAAAGCTACTAGGTCATCACATAGCAAGGTACAGAGCAAGTACGAGGACAAATAGCCCACTCTTTCTACGGCAAATGATCCTACATTGTAAAAGTATCAGATAAAAGACAAAGGGGAAGGAAAAATATAAAACTACTATAACAGAATAACATCTGAAACTCAAAGGGGGAGTGTGTCTTGGTTTTAAGAGTTGGATATAAGGGAGTATCTAACACTGAAACATTGGGTGTATCCGTTCTATTATTAAACTGTCTACGGAAGAGCAAGCTGATACAATTAGCCTTGTAATGAAATAAGGTGTATAATATGAAAGGAAGAAACAAAATTATGATTCTTTGCAATAGGATCAATACAAAACAAATAAAGGAAAATTAGTATTACCTAATAATAGATCTTCTTTTAATAATAAATGTTTTTAGTATTTTAAAATAAAATCATACATAAATCATAAAGACTCATATCTAAAAAAAATTTTTTTAGAACTTTACTCAGACTCAAAATACTTTGTATGATGAATGGGTCTTCCTGTTTCAGAAGTTCCAATATTCTAAGGACGTCAACTCTTTTCTGATTAAACTATATAACTTTTATTAGGAATTTTTGATTGTTAGAATGGGGGTGAAGGATGAGAACTTAACAGCATTATTCGAAATTCACCTGGAAGCATAAGCACAGATACACACACAATTTTTTTTTTACTTTTTTGCTATATTTTAATACAATTTAGAGGTAAACATGGCATTACCTGGGAAAAAAAAAACTATTTAAAATACAATACATAGTATGACACTGATAAAGTAGATGAATGAATAAATGAATGAGTATATGAATACATTGGAGCCTTCAGCATGTTAATTGTAGTTATTTTTTTATTTAACTTTTAAATTAATTTTTATTGGAGTATAGTTGATTTACAATGTTGTGTTAGTTTCTGATGTACAGCAAACTGAGTCAGTTATACATATAAATTCATCCACACTTTTTTTAAGATTATTTTCCCATATAGATAATTACAGAGTACTGAGTAGAGCTCCTTGTGGTATACAGTAGGTCCTTTTATTTATCTGTTTTATATATAGTAGCATGTGTATGCCAGTCTCGATCTCCAAATTTATCCCTCCCCCTCTTTCTCCCTTGGTAACCATAAACTTGTTTTCCACATCTGTGACTCAATTTTTGTTTTGTAAATAGGTTCATCTGTGCCATTTTTTTAGATTGCACATCTAAGCGATATCATGTGTTATTCATCTTACTCCATCTGACTTCCTTCATTCAGTATGATGTCTGTAGTTCCATCCATGTTGCAGCAAATGGCATGATTTCTTTCCTTTTTATGGCTGAGTAATATTCCATTGTATCCATACACTACGTCTTCTTTATGTATTCATCTGTTGATGGGAACTTAGGTAGCTTCCATATCTTGGCTGTGGGAAACAATGCTGCTACGAACATTGGGTACATGTATCTTTTTGATTTAGTGTTTTTGCTTTCTTCAGATATATATACTTAAGAGTGGAATTGCTGGATGACATAGTAGGGCTTCCCAGGTGACTTAGTGGTAAAGAATCTGCCTGTAAGTTCAGGAGAGGCAGGAGACTCAGGTTCAATCCTTGGGTCAGAAAGATTCCCTGGAGAAGGAAATGGCAACCCACTCCAGTACGATTGACTGGAGAATCCCGTGGACTGAGGAGCTTAATGGGCTATAGTTTATAGGGTCACAAAAAGCTGGACATGACTGAGTGACTGAGCACACACGCATCATAGTTCTGCTTTGAGTCTTTTGAGGAGCCTCTGTACTATTTTCCATAGTGGCTGTACTAATTTACATTCCAGCACTCTATGGCGGTGAGATGATATCTCCTCGAGCTTTGGATTTGTATTTCTCTGATAATTAGAAATGGTGAACATCTTTTCTTGTGCCTGTTGGCCATTTGTGTATCTTCTTTGGAAAAATATGTATTCAGATCCTTTTCCCATTTTTCAGTTAAGTTGCTTGTTTTTTGGTATTGAATTATATGAGCTTTTTACATATTTTGGATATTAACTCTTTATCAGTCATATCATTTGCAAATATTTTCTCCTATTCAGTTGGTTGTCTTTTCATTCTGTCAATGATTTCTTTGGCTGTGCAAAACTTTTAAGCTTAATTAGGCCCCATTTGCTTATTTTTGCTTTTGTTATTTTACCAGAGGAGACTGATAAAAAAAATTGCTATAATTTATATCAAAGAGTGTTCTGACTATATTTTTTTTTTTACGGGAGTTTTATAGTCTCAGGTCTTACATTCCATTCAGTCCGTTTTGTATATGGCATGAGAAAATGATCTGATTTTACTGTTTTATATGTAGTTGTCCAGAAAATCAGTACATTTTTGAGAGTCAAATAGATCATTACTATTAAACACACTGGACCACAGACATACATGAAGATTTTCACAGACACAGAGGAATACTGTCAATGAAGAGCTAAATAAACGATGACATTTGTAATTATTATGCCTGAGTTAGTCTCGCCATTGTTGTGTGCTCTATCGCTAAGTTGTGTCCAACTCTTTTGCAAGCCCGTGGACCATAGCCCGCCAGGCTCCACTCTCCGTGGGATTTTCCAGGCAAGAATACTGGAGTGGGTTGTCGTTTCCTTCCCCAGGGGATCTTCTCAACCTAGGGATCAAATCCATGTCTCCTGTGTTGGCAGGTGGGTTCTTTACCACTGAGCCATAGCAAGTACATTAATAAGTTATATTTTTTTTTAATTTAAAAATTAAGGGAGTAATATATTTGAATGAAACAATTATTGGTCAGATACAAAATATTTATCTCTGTAAACAACGTTGTGACTGGTCTTGCACTCAAAATATGAATACCTTGATGAAGAGGGCACCACTAGACTTTAGCACAAGTTGGGATGCTAACTTTTTTCCTTGCTCTGTAGACTAAGTTGGAAAACTGCATTCAGATGACCAGAAATCAAAGCTCTCTCATTTCTTCTAGAGAACATAATCTGTGTCATTACCACATTTCTTCACAGTAAGTATCTTCATAATTAATTTTATTTTTTATTTATAATGAAAGCCCAGTAGTCCCAGTAGCAGAGTTTTTTACAAGCATATTGTTACAAATTCCACTGCATATTACAGAGAAATGCCTGGAATCTCATTAGCTGTGCTTCAACACATTTAACACAAATTTTCATGTTTACGCCTAACTGCAGTTTCATCCTTCCCTTGCTGAAACCAAGATCCCATGGGTGGGCCTCAAAGTCACAGAGACTGGGTGGCCAAGTATGGAAAATAGCAAATGACTGGAAAATAAGACAAAGGCAAGTTTGGGTTCCACATGCTGTGCTCATTTCCTGCATGAATATTGAATATACTCGAGCTTCATTTCCCTGATGTGTAGGAATGTGATTTTTCCTTAGTTTTGAAAGAGGACATCACCAACCAGTAACAGAAAAATCCTTGTTTTTCAAATGCAGCAAAAGTTTCTGTGATTCCATGCCACTCTCCTCAATTTACTCTTATCGCTATAAAGTAGCTCTTTAAGAAACTCTCCTATTAAGTCAGCTGTATGCTATCTGGTCGCTCAGCTGTGTCTGACTTGTTGCGACCCCATGGACTATAGCCTGCCAGGCTCCCCTCCATGGGATTCCCCAGGCAGGAATACTGCAGTGGGTTGACATTTCCTTCTCCAGGGGATCTTCCCGAGCCAGGGATTGAACCCGTGTTCCCTGCCTGGCAAGTGGATTCTTTACCACTGAACCACCAGGGAAGATACAGAGATAACTGGTTAAGGTCATGGTTGTTGGTGTTCTTTCTCTGATTCTCATGATATCTGCTCACTAAAGACGTTCAGAACACGCCAGTCTCCTGTAGCATCAACTCAGATGCATTATTTCACTTTCCTTATTTTGCCAAGCTCTATTCTCCCAGGTTCAATTTCTATAGCAGATTTGGTGTGGAAAAGTATCAGTTTAGTTCACCACCCCTCTCCACCTTTCTTGCTGCTCCTTACCTCCTAGACTATAAGCTCCAGGAGGGCAAAATGTGTTACAATGTCTCTTTCCCAATTGTAATGTCAGTGCTTAGCCCAGCCAGGACATATTTACTGAAAGAAGGAATAAATGGATAAGGAATCAACAGCCTCGGTCTGATTTCCGGCTGGTCATGAGTTAGGTCCGTGAACCTACAGCAGTGGTCCCCAACATTTTTGACACCAAGAACCGGTTTGATGGAAGACAGATTTTTCACAGTGGGAGGGGTGGTTTTAGGATGATTCAAGCAGGTTGCGTATATTATGTTGTAGCTGATCTGAAAGGAGGAGGAGCTCAGGTGGTAATGTGAGCAATGAGGAGTGGCTATAAATAGAAGTGAAGCTTCACTTGCTTGCCTGTAACTCACCTCTTGCTGTGCGGTCCATGTACTGGTCCACAGCCCGGGTGTCGGGAACCCCTGGTCTACAGCACATTACTGAGTCCGTCTCATCCCTGGGCCTCATTAAAAAGCTTTCCAAGGCTGCACAAAAGGATGACTTGGTGGAGATGATAGCCTAACAGTATGTCCCTGACACCTTGTCTTTCCTGTTTTTTTCTGGAATGTACCAATAAGCAAGGAGCATTCTGAAAGACTCCAGGTATTGAAGGGTGGCCATGAAGAGGTTCTGGTATTAGGATACAGCATAGGACCCATCAGGCAAGCAGAAGGCTCACTCCTTACTGCTGCTGCTGTTGCTAAGTCACTTCATTCATGTCCAACTCTGTGCAACCCCATAGACAACAGCCCACCAGGCTCCTCATCCATGGGATTTTCCAAGCAAGAGTACTGGAGTGGGGTGCCATCGCCTTCTCCGCACTTCTTACTAGAGACTGTTAAAAATAGCATATGCTTGAGAGCCAGTTTTTGCATAATGAAACCTCTGTACACTAGGGAGGGCTTCCCACGTGGGGCTAGTGATAAAGAACCCTCCTGCCAATGCAGGAGACAAAAGAGAGGCAGGTTCAATCCCTGGGTCAGGAAGATCTCCTGGAG
Organism: Bubalus bubalis; assembly: GCF_019923935.1. Taxonomy (NCBI): domain Eukaryota; kingdom Metazoa; phylum Chordata; class Mammalia; order Artiodactyla; family Bovidae; genus Bubalus; species Bubalus bubalis. The sequence continues at coordinate 166,965,898 of NC_059158.1, forward strand.
GAGGACATAGCAATCCACTCCAGTATTCTTGCCTGGAGAAGCCCATGGACAGAGGAACTTGGAGGGCTACAGTCCATAGTGTTGACTTAAGTGACTTAGCTCGCATGTACAGCAGGGGACTCATTTATCTTACACAGTGCCCAAATGTTCAAGAAGAGAATACATTTTTCTCTGAGAAATATAATCTGATTTATAATCCGATCATTTATAACATTCTATTTGATGGGTTGTTGCTATTTAATCACTAAGTCATGTTCGATTCTTTGCGACCCCACGGACTGCAGCACACCAGGCTTCCCTATCCTCTACTATCTCCCAGAGTTTGCTCAAGTTCATATTCATTGAGTCAGTGATGCTATCCAACCATCTCATCCTCTGTCATTCCCTTCTCCTCCTGCCCTCAATCTTTCCCAACATTAGGGACTTCTCCAATGAGTTGGCTCTTCATATCAAGTGGCCAAAGTATTGGGGCTTCAATTTCAGCCTCAGTCCTTCCAGTGAACATTCAGGGTTGATTTCCTTTAGGAAATCTGATGGGTAGCAAGGGGAAAAAAACTATATGTCAGTCCAGTTGATTTACCTAGTGTGTGTGTGTGCTTAGTCGCTCAGTTGTATCCAACTCTTGCGACCCCATAGACTATAGCCCGCGAGGCTTCTCTGTCCATGGGATTCTCCAGGCAAGAATACTGGAGTGGGTTGTCATTTCCTTCTCCTGCTGCTGCTGCTGCTAAGTCGCTTCAGTCATATCCGACTCTGTGCGACCCCATAGACAGCAGCCCACCAGGCTCCCTCGACCCTGGGATTCTCCAGGCAAGAACACTGGAGTGGGTTGCCATTTCCTCCTCCAATGTATGAAAGTGAAAAGTTTAAGTGAAGTCGCTCAGCCATGTCTGACTCTTAGCGACCCCATGGACTGCAGCCCACCAGGCTCCTCCATCCATGGGATTTTCCAGGCAAGAGTACTGGAGTGGGGTGCCATTGCCTTCTCCTAACCTAGTTTAAAGTAATATAAATGAGATAAATGCTTGGTTTCCCAGACCCAGTCCCTCTTCTGGATACACATGGTGGAGGCACAGAACCTTGTGTCAGAACAGAAGAGGTGGAGTCCTTGAATCCACATGGTGGCCTCTGTGAGCCTCTGGGCCTTACAGCAGAGTGGCTGGCCCCAACAGCCTCCACATCGAGCCTATTGCTCGGTTCTTGCCTTCAACCTTGGGCACCTGTCTGTTGCTGGAGCCTGTGACAGTAGAGCTCAGGGCCTGTCCTCTTCCATCTTAGAATACAGATGAAGCTTCACTCACTTTCCTGTCACTCACCTCATGTTGTGTAGCCTGGTTCCTAACAGGCCATGGACCAGTACTTGGTGTGCTGGTCTGACCTCATCTTTCTGTCATGCTGAAGGCCCCCCTATGTCTCTTCTATGTCCTCTTCACCACCTTCAACTTCATCACTGAGTCCTCTGGTCCCACCTTTATAAACAGGTCTGCACTTACCTCCTTTTTACTGATCATTAAGATTCTAACGTTTCTAATAAAAAAATCTCTCGCCTGCCCTCTGTCCATATGCCCTCCTTTACATCCTCTCTCCTTCTGCTCATGTTTTGACAGTAAGATGAAAGCGTGTTTGAGACTTCCTGGTCCAGAGGCTAAGACTCCGTGCTTCCAATGCAGGGGGTGTGGATCTGATCCCTGGTTGGGGAACTAAGATTTCACATGCCAAGTAGTGCAGCTAAAAAAAAAAAAATCAAAATTAAGATGAACTCATGTTACATACATCAGTCTCATTCACCCAACTTTCCTGGTTCTGTTTTTCTAAAAGTGGTGTTCCAGGGAAAAGCCTTTCAAATTTCCTTCCAACCTTCAAGTCTCTAATAATAAACATTGAGGTTTTTTTTTTTCCTCTGCCCAAGAAAATGATGTATCTGGTGTGTAATAAGGACTTTCATTCTTCTTGATACTCTCATGAATTCACGAGATTCACCCACATCTTCCTCATTCCTCAAAGTAATTCAAAGTAGGACAGGAAGGAATAGATTTGGGGCAGCCCACTAAGTGCTACCATCTCATGATAATACTAAATAGGAGGTTCAACCCTCATGTACTCATTTTCTGAGGTACATGGGAAACTTACCTGCCTTTGCCATTTAAAATCTTAGCTGGAAAAATGTAAAGATAAAGGGAAACAAATCATTCTCTCCACCAGTGCCCACAAAAGCCTGTACAAAATGTTAATTAGAAGACTTAACTAGAATTAAAAATTTCCCCTTTCAGTGGTCAAATACCTGTGATATCAGATGTGACCACAACACGCCTTCTTGGATCGACAGCACTAGATCACTAGAGCCCTGAAGTCAAGCCTTTTGAAACCTAAGCTATATTGTACCTGCCTATTCAGACACTGGCCACCACAGCCAAAGCAAGGTGTTGGGCATATTCAGGTTATATTTTGGTCACCAAAATACCAGTTACCACTTATCTTTGTTTAGACTTTCAGGTGTATGTACTACCTGTGCAGATCGCCAGAGAAACAGGTATAGGAGATCAAAATATCAGCTTTAATGATGGCATGGCTAGACCGGAATCCCTGGTGGCTCAGACAGTAAAGAATACACCTGCAATGCAGGAGACCTGGGTTCAGTCCCTGGGTTGGGAAGATCCCCTGGAGAAAGGAATGGCAACCCACTCCAATATTCTTGCCTGGAGAATTCCATGGACAGAGGAGACGGGAGGGCTATAGTCCCTGGGGTCTCAAAGTGTTGGACATGAGTGAGCAACTAACACATGGCTGGATTGGAGATAAAGGTCTACACCCAAGGGTGTTTTTCCTTGAAATAAAGAACCAATCAGTCACAGGCAGATCAACCACCAGGGAAAGAGTTTGCTCCACTTGAAGGAGAAAAGAGTGGGCAGAAGCCCCGAACAGTCTTGCTCCAAAAGAACTGGCCACTACTCATGCCTGTATCCATTTTCTAACACTACCATAACAAAGCAGCACAAACGTGGTGGCTTAACACAAAGATAATGTGTTCTCTCACAGCGCTGGAGGCAAGAAGTCTGACATCAAGTTGTTGTCAGGGCTGTGCTCCCTCCTAAGCTTATTAGGGAGGATTCTTCCTTGTCTCTTCCATCTTCTAGTAGCCCTGGTGTTCCTTGGCTTGTGGCTGTGTAACCCAATCTCTGCCGCCATCTTCACATGGCCATTTTCCCTCTGTCTCGATAGAGACAGCTTCTTATAAAAACACTTGTCATATTGGATTAGAGTCCAAACTAATGACCTCATCTTAACTTCATTATATCTGCAAAGACCCTATTTCCAAATAAGGTCAAGTTTACAGGTGCGGGGGGGTTAGGACTTAGACATCTTTTTTCTTTCTTTGTAGGGGACACATGCTTGTGATCTTGAGCATATTTATCCACCACAGAATAAAGCCAGGGTAAAAGAACTGGACGTGGAACAACAGACTGGTTCCAAATAGGAAAAGGAGTACGTCAAGGCTGTATGTTATCACTCTGCTTATTTAACTTCTATGCAGAGTACATCATGAGAAACGCTGGGCTGGAAGAAGCACAAGCTGGAATCAAGATCGCCAGGAGAAATATCAATACCCTCAGATATGCAGATGACACCACCCTTATGGCAGAAAGTGAAGAGGAACTCAAGAGCCTCTTGATGAAAGTGAAAGTGGAGAGTGAAAAAGTTGGCCTTAAGCTCAACATTCAGAAAATGAAGATTGTGGCATCTGGTCCCACCACTTCATGGGAAATAGATGGGGAAACAGTGGAAACAGTGTCAGACTTTTTGGGGGGGGGGGCTCCAAAATCACTGCAGATGGTGATTGCAGCCATGAAATTAAAAGACGCTTACTCCTTTGAAGGAAAGTTATGACCAACCTAGATAGCATATTCAAAAGCAGAGACGTTACTTTGACAACAAAGGTCCATCTAGTCAAGGCTATGGTTTTTCCAGTAGTCATGTATGGATGTGAGAGTTGGACTGTAAAGAAAGCTGAGCACCAAAGAATTGATGCTTTTGAACTGTGGTGTTGGAGAAGACTGACAAACAACTAATCTCAAAAATATACAAGCAACTCCTACAGCTCAACTCCAGAAAAATAAATGACCCAATCAAAAAATGGGCCAAAGAACTAAATAGACATTTCTCCAAAGAAGACATACAGATGGCTAACAAACACATGAAAAGATGCTCAACATCACTCATTATCAGAGAAATGCAAATCAAAACCACTATGAGGTACCATTTCACACCAGTCAGAATGGCTGTAATCCAAAAGGCTACAAGTAATAAATGCTGGAGAGGGTGTGGAGAAAAGGGAACCCTCTTACACTGTTGGTGGGAATGCAAACTAGTACAGCCACTATGGAGAACAGTGTGGAGATTCCTTAAAAAACTGGAAATAGAACTGCCTTATGATCCAGCAATCCCACTGCTGGGCATACACACTGAGGAAACCAGAAGGGAAAGAGACACGTGTACCCCAATGTTCATCACAGCACTGTTTATAATAGCCAGGACATGGAAGCAACCTAGATGTCCATCAGCAGATGAATGGATAAGAAAGCTGTGGTACATATACACAATGGAGTATTATTCAGCCATTAAAAAGAATACATTTGAATCAGTTCTAATGAGGTGGATGAAACTGGAGCCTATTATACAGAGTGAAGTAAGCCAGAAAGAAAAACACCAATACAGTATACTAACGCATATATATGGAATTTAGAAAGATGGTAACAATAACCCTGTGTACGAGACAGCAAAAGAGACACTGATGTATAGAACAGTCTTATGGACTCTGTGGGAGAGGGAGAGGGAGGGAAGATTTGGGAGAATGGCATTGAAACATGTAAAATATCATGTATGAAATGAGTTGCCAGTCCAGGTTCGATGCAGGATACTGGATGCCTGGGGCTAGTGCACTGGGACGACCCAGAGGGATGGTATGGGGAGGGAGGAGGGAGGAGGGAGGAGGGTTCAGGATGGGGAACACATGTATATCTGTGGCGGATTCATTTTGATATTTGGCAAAACTAGTACAATTATGTAAAGTTTAAAAATAAAATAAAATTTAAAAAAAAATAAAGGAGAGAGAGAGTCCCTTGGACTGCAAGATCCAACCAGTCCATTCTAAAGGAGATCAGTCCTGGGTGTTCTTTGGAAGGATTGATGCTAAAGCTGAAACTCCAATACTTTGGCCACTTCATGCAAAGAGTTGACTCATTGGAAAATACTCTGATGCTGGGAGGGATTGGGGGCAGGAGGAGAAGGGGTCGACAGAGGATGAGATGGCTGGATGGCATCACCAACTCCATGGACATGAGTTTGAGTGAACTCCGAGAGTTAGTGATGGACAGGGAGGCCTGGCGTGCTGTGATTCATGGGGTCGCAAAGAGTCGGACACAATTGAGCGACTGAACTGAACTGAAAAGAATGTCAGAACTGTGCCTTCCACTAAGTCAGATAAAATGTGCTTTCCATGGAGGGCCCAGGGAGAGGGAAAAAAGAAGGCAGAAAAATATGATTGCATTTATGGCAAAAGTCAAAGGAAGCAAGATTATAAAAGAAACACAGTTGATTTTATAATTACAGTAGACAAACAAGGACTTACAGGGACTGTTTCAATAGTACCTATGTATTAATCCAACACTCGATATGTTAATCTTAACTATGGGTATTTTAAGATAGTTGAACTGAGATTTAAAAGCTTCTATGTGTTCTGGATATTAATTTCTTTCTTTCTTTCTTTCTTTTTTGGACAGGAAATAGCATTTATTGGTGAGCATAATTAAAGAGGGGACAGCACTGATGCTCATGAGTGCAGGGCCCGCCATTTGTCTAGGGGACCACTATTAGGGATGTATTTTACCCCACAGCCGTCTGGGATGAGTTGCTTTTCTGCCACCATGTTCTCAAATTCATCCGCGTTGAACTTGGTAAATCCCCACTTCTTAGAGATGTGGATCTTCTGGCGGCCAGGGAACTTGAACTTGGCCCGGCGGAGGGCTTCAATCACATGTTCCTTGTTCTGCAGTTCGTGCGGATGGACATTATGACCTGGCCAATGTGGACCCTGGCCACTGTGCCCTGGGGCTTTCCAAAGGCACCGCGCATACCTGTCTGGAGTCTATCAGCTCCAGCGCAAGACAACATCTTGTTGATACAGATGACATGGAAGGGGTGGAGACGTACTGGGATGTGAAAACCATCTTTGCCACAGCTTTTCACCATGTACTTGTTGGCATAAATATGGGCAGTCTCCAGGGCTTCAGAGGAGAGCTGCTCATACTCATCTGACACCATATGGACACAGAGTGGGTACTCATCCAGTTTGGCCTTCTTACGCCCCAAGTCGAAGATGCGAATCTTAGCATCCGGGACACCTCGGCAGAAGCGCGACTTTGGGTATGGCTTGTTCTTACAATACCGATAACACCGGGCAGGGTGGTGACCCATAGTGACACCTGGATCTTCAATGGCGTGCCAAAGGGAAAGAGCTGGATATTAATTTCTTACCAGATATGTGATTTCAAATATTTTTTCCCCTTCCACGGATTGCCTTTTTCCTCTGTCAACAGTGTCTTTGACGCATAAAAATTTTAAATTTTCATGCAAAAAAAAAGAAATTTGCTAAATTTCATTTTAGCATTGAATATGCTAAAATGAAATGAATTGAATATGCTAAAATGAAATTTGCATGTTTCCATCATTTATAAAATTAAGTTGACCTGAAGAAAATAGATGATTTATGATTAATCATTAAGCATGGGGGAAAAAAAAAGAAAATATAATTAACAATGTTCAATCATAAAGAAAATTCAAAAATGCGGATATCATTTTTTCCTACAAAATTGGCAAAAAAATTTTTAAACCATAGTATGCTTTGTCACAAGCCTATATGGATAAAGAGACCCTCCTTTATAGCACTGGGAATAATGGAAAGTATAACCTCATGGACAATAGTTTAGTGCAACACAAACGCAGTACATATCAAGCACTCTATAGAAAGACTTTCCAAGGCACTGAGAAATTTTTCCAGTGAAGTATCTGAGGAAAACCTAGAATGTCCATACCAAGTTTTAATTGTAATAATTTTCATCACAATATTATGATTATTTTGTGACAGACACAAAATAAATACCTAAAAGTAAATAGTAACACAGCTGTGTGATAGATAAACTACTATCGGTATCATTACAAAAAATTGATTCTGTAGAATGAGGATCAGCAAACTATGATCTACAAGCTAAATCTGATGCATTGCTTGTTTTTGTAGGTAAAGTTTTATTGGAACACATTGTACTTATGCATTTGTACATTGTGTGTGACTGCTTTCTCAGAGTTAAGTGATTGGGACAAAGACATTATTGCCTGTAAATCACAAAATACTTACCATTTGGCCCTTCACAGAAAGAGTATATTGATCTCTGCTATAGAAAAATTTACATGGCATGGGATAAGTTGCCAGTTATGCTTACAAACAGAAAAATTACAAAATGGTGTGCTTAGTATGAATCTACGGTTTTCAGTGTGGATGCATTTATTTAAATATTTTTGTATACATAGGTACTTATAAGTTGATGGAAAAATTAATAGTCATTATCCAAGAGAAATGGCATTTTGAATAATTTTTTTTTTATTAAACTTCCTATCTTTTCCAAAATGTCTGCAATGAATATATGTATGTGTACATATAACCATATTTTTATAATAAATGTTGTTAATCCAAAAATTGAATTGTTTGATTCTGAGCCAATTGCTTGAGCTTCAGCTTTGGCCTCAGTTAATAATAGAACCTGAGCCACCAGAGAAGCTCATCATTAGCTAAGAAACAATATGTGTAAAGTGCACATGAATGCCAGCATCTTACAGTACCAACACAGCATCAGTGGGGAGTTCTCATAAATCTACTTAAAACACTAAAATTAACTCCAGAAATAGTATAAAGAAATATCCATATCTGACAGAGTAGCATCAAAGTAGACTTTCAGTTCAGTTTAGTTCAGTTGCTCAGTCATGTCTGAGTCTTTGCGACCCCATGAACTGAAACAGACCAGGCTTCCCTGTCCATCACCAACTCCTGGAGCTTACTGAAATTCATGTCCATCGAGTCGTTGATGCCATCTAACTATCTCATCCTCTGTCGTCACTTCTCCTCCTGCCTTCAATCTTGCCCAACATCAGGGTCTTTTCCAAAGAGTCAGTTCTATGCATCAGGTGGCCAAAGTATTGGAGCTTCAGCATCAGTCCTTCCAATGAATATTCAGGATTCATTTCCTTTACTATTGACTGGTTTGAGCTCCTTGCAGTCCAAGGGACTCTCAAGAGTCTCTCCAATACCACAAGTCAAAAGCATCAATTCTTTGGCACTCAGCTCTCTTTACAGTCCAGCTCTCACATTCATACATGACTACTACAAAACTGATAAGTTTGACTAGATGGACCTTTGTTGGGAAAGTAATGTCTCTACTTTTTAGTATGCTGGCTAGGTTGGGCATAGCTTTTCTTCCAGGAGCAAGCATCCTTTAATGTCATGGCTACACTCAATATCTGCAGTGATTTTGGAGCCTAAAAAAATAAAATCTCTCACTGTTTCCATTGTTTTCCCTATCTATTTGGTATGAAGTGATGGGACCAGATACTATGATCTTACTTTTCTGAATGTTGAGTTTTAAGCCAATTTTTTCACTCTCCTCTTTCACTTTCACCAAGAGGCTGTTTATTTCTTCTTTGCTTTCTGCCATAAGTGTGGTGTCATCCGCATATCTGAGGATATTGATATTTCTCCTGGCAATCTTGCTTCCAGATTGTGCTTCATCCAGCCTGGCATTTCACATGATGTACTCTGCATATAAGCTAAATAAGCAGGGTGACAATATACAGCTTTGATGTACTCCTTTCCTGATTTGGAACCAGTCTATTCTTCCATGTCCAGTTCTAACTGCAGCTTCTTGACCTGCACACAGATTTCTCAGGAGGCAGGTCAGGTGGTTGGGTATTCCCATCTCTTTCAGAATTTTCCACAGTTTGTTGTGATCCACACAGTCAAAGGCTTTGGCATAGTCAATAAAGCAGTAGATTTTTTTCTAGAACTCTCTTGCTTCTTTGGTGATCCAACAGATGTTGGCAATTTGATATCTGGTTCCTCTGCCTTTTCTAAATCCAGCTTAAACATCTGGAAGTTCATGGTTCACATACTGTTGAAGCCTGGTTTGAAGAATTTTGAACATTACTTTTCTAGTGTGTGAGATGAGTGCAATTGTGTGGTAGTTTGAGCATTCTTTGGCATCGCCCTTCTTTGGGATTGGAATGAAAACTGACCTTTTCTAGTCCTGTGGCCACAGCTGAGTTTTCCAAATTTGCTGGCATATTGAATGCACCACTTTAATAGCATCATCTTTTAGGATTTCAAAGAGCTCAACTGGAATCCCATCATCTCCACTAGCTTTGTTCGTAGTGATGCTGCCTAGACCCACTTGACTTCACATTCCAGGATGTCTGGCTCCAGGTGAGTGATCATACCATCATGGTTATCTGGGTCATGAAGTTCTTTTTTGTATAGTTCTTCTGTGTATTCTTGCCACCTCTTCTTAATATCTTCTGCTTCTGTTAGGTCCGTACCACTCCTGTCCTTTATTATGCCGATCTTTACATGAAATGTTCCCTTGGTATCTCTAATTTTCTTGAAGAGATTTCTAGTCTTTCCCATTCTATTGTTTTCCTCTATCTCTTTATATTGATTGCTGAGGAAGGCTTTCTTATCTCTCCTTGCTATTATTTGGAACTCTGCATTCAAATGGCTATATCTTTCCTTTTCTCCTTTGCCTTTAGCCTCTCTTCTTTTCTCAGCTCTTTGTAAGGCCTACTCAGACAACCATTATGCCTTGTTACATTTCTTTTTCTTGGGGATTGTCTTGATCACTGCCTCCTATATAATACCACGAACCTCTATCCATAGTTCCTCAGGAACTCTATCAGATCTAATCCTTTGAATCTATTGTCACTTTCACTGTATAATCATAAAGAGTTTGATTTAGGTCATACCTGAATGGTCTAATGGTTTTCCCTACTTTCTTCAATTTAAGTCTGAATTTGGCAATAAGGAGTTCATGATCTGAACCACAGTCAGCTCCAGGTCTTGTTTTTGCTGACTAGAGCTCTAGAGCTTCTACATCTTTGGCTGCAAAGAATATAATCAATCTGATTTCGGTATTGACCATCTGATGATGTCCACGTGTAGTCTTCTCTTGTGTTGTTGGAAGAGGGTGTTTTCTATGACCAGTGCGTTCTCTTGGCAAAACTCTGTTAGCTTTTGACTTGCTTCATTTTGTACTCCAAGGCCAAATTTGCCTGTTGCTCCAAGTGTTTCATGACTTCCTACTTTTGCATCCCAGTCTCCTATAATGAAAAAGACATCTTTTTGGGGTGTTAGTTCTAAATGATCTTGTAGGTCTTCATAGAACCATTCAACTTCAGCTTCTTCACCATTACTGGTTGGGGCCTAAACTTGGATTACTGTGAGACTGAATGGTTTGCCTTGGAAAATGAACAGAAATCATTCTGTTGTTTTTGAGATTGCATCCAAGTCCTGCACTTCAGACTCTTTTGTTGATTCTGATGGCTACTCCATTTCTTCTAAGGGATTCTTGCCCACAGTAGTAGATATAATGGTCATCTGAGTTAAATTCACCCATTCCAGTCCATTTTAGTTCACTGATTCCTAAAATATCAGTGTTCACTCTTGCCATCTCCTGTTTGACCACTTCCAATTTGCCTTGATTCATGGACCTAACATTCTAGGTTCCCGTGAAATATTGTTCTTTACAGCATCAGCCTTTACTTCCATCACCAGTCACACCCACAACTGGGTATTGTTTTTGCTTTGGCTCCATCTTTTCATTCTTTCTGGAGTTATTTCTCCACTGATCTCCAGTAGCATATTGGGCACCTATCGACCTGGGGAGTGCATATTTCAGTGTCTTATCTTTTTGCCTTTTCATACTGTTCATGGGGTTCTCAAGGCAAGAATACTGAAGTGGCTTGCCATTCCCTTCTCCAGTGGACCACATTTGGTCAGATCTCTCCCCCATGACCCATCCATCTTGGGTGGCCCTACATGGCATGGCTCATGGTTTCATTGAGTTAGACAAGGTTGTAGTCCACGTGATTACTTTGGACTGGTTAAAGAGGACTTTAATTTTTAACAAATAACCTCACTTAAGGTAGATTGGAAGACTTTCTATAGGAATGGAGTTGTGACTAATTCTGGTGAAAACTTTCAGGTGTTGTATTTAGGTGTGTCACAATATACTTATAAAATAGCTTATTTGGCTCAATGATTACAATAAGAATCCTAAAATCATAATCCATCTGTCTTTCAAAATTAACTACAGTTGCATCAGGAAGGCACTTTTTCCTCAGCTGATCTTTTATTTCATTAAAAACAAAGAATAGAATCCCTTAGTGAGAAAGTAGGATCTATTTTTGACTTTGTGTGCTAGGCAAACTCCATGAAAAACACCATAAAAGAGTGAGGTATGAAATATTATTCCAGAATTCTTTGGTTGTTTTCTGTCATACATTTAAAGCAATAAATTTTGTTTTGTCTATTTTGAGGTTTGATTTCTCTCCTAGAATATATAGTATTTCATTAAACCAGTATGTGTTCATGGTTTCTTTTCATCTTTTTTTAAATCTCCTCCTGTCATCAGCTTGCCCAGAAGCCTTTCCAGATAAGAATGCAAAGAGTATCTGAAAATAATAATAAAACCAGACCACATTCCTATGAACTGAAAAAACTTAGGAATGTGTAAATTATATAAATCGTGTGTTCCTGTTACACAGTTAAAATGATTGTCAGTGTCAGCTGTCTTTACATCAAAGTGGCCATTTTGATCTCTGCTAAGAACGAGCCCTATAATTATTTAGCACTCTTCAACTTTCTCAACGTCCACTCATTGCAGGTAACATCTATAGTTCCTTTTAGAAAAAAGTAAAGCAGTCAAGTCAGTTTTGTTTCTCTGACATGTTTATTAATATTTATATTAATATGCAAATGCATAGTACAATATTCAAAACTATTTTAAATCAATCTCCAAATTACTAGGAGTTAAAGCAAAAACAACAGGATCACAAGTGTGTCAAAGTGCAAATGAGATGATAATGTGTATTATTTAAACTAAAGCTGATTTTGCAGGAAGCCAAAACCCCCTATTGATTTCATTAAAGAAAAGAAAAATACAGTCAATCCAGATGTCTGGCAACATAAAAACCAAATACGGGGATGATTGATTGAATCTTTGACGTGACTCACCAGATGTTTTAGCCTCTTGGAGACAGATTAGAAAGAAAGGATTCGGGTGGGTTTCAAGTTTTGTCATTTCTCCCTGGGTACTCGGTGTGAATCTTCTTTGCTTCAACTTTAGCTAACTTTTCTTTCTAATCACTGCAGCCTCTGGTAACATTATCTCATATTTTCTTTCAGACTGAATCTTGGGAAAAATTGATCAAACAACAAATTGAGAACCAAGTGGTAATGTATAAACAATGTCATTTCCTTTCCCCCTAAATACATGGCTTCACGTGGTTTTATCTTCTGGAAAGATCACAGGGAATGCAAGACCCCAAGAGCAGAGTGGTGAGAAGCACTGAAGATAGTCAAAGACATTTGAAATCTAACAAGATCAGCTGAAATGATAGAAATTCTGAAAAGGTTTTATTAGTGTGATTCCTCTGCAGTGCAAACCTTCACTGTTCAGATTGCCCTGTGTTAAGACACTCATCTTTCCTGGTGGCTCAGATGGTGTAGAATCCTCCTGCAATGCAGGAGACCCTTTTTTGATCCCAAGAAGATTCCCTGGATAAGGGATTAGCTACCCATTCCAGTATTTTTTGCCTGGAGAATTCCACGGATAGAGGAGCCAGGCGGGCTACAGTCCATGGGGTAGCAAAGAGTCTGCCATGACTGAGGAACTAACACTTTCACTTTCAAGCCACTAATGAGTTGTTGGTGAGATAAGTTCTTTCTCAAAGGAAATAAATTAGAGACTGATGATTGTGGTCAAGTGGTTGAGACCTTACCCTCCAATGCAGAGGAGGCAGGTTCAATCCCCATTCAGGGAACTAAAATCCCACATGCCTTGTGGCCAAAAAAAAAAACAAAACAAAACATAAAACAAAAACAATGTTGTGGCAAATTCAATTAAGAATCTGCAGGTTTGCTTGAGTTATGAATTATGAAAACCCAGCTGTTGTTTTAAAGCAAACTGAATAGCAGAAGTCATTCTGGGTGTAGGCAAAAAAAGATTCCATTTTACATGCTATGATTTAAAAGAAACAAAGTAAGATGATTCCATTGTATCTTTACCTTTGGTCTGAATTTTCCACCCCTGAGACTTAAGTGATAAGGCTCATCTTTTACATCTGGAGTATTGGCTCAATTGATTGGCTTAACAATTTTTTAAGAAATGCATTATCCTACCCATTTTTCATCAAGAAGCTGAAGAGCTTTTCTAAGGACATAGTGAATAGTGACCCAGAACCCAGGTATTCTAAATCTGAGTCTTATGTAGTTCTGTGGTTGCCTCTGCAAATGAGTTAGAAAAGAAATAATGTGACCATTAGGTCTAAAAAAGTACTTTGCAAAATGCACACCACAGAGCTGTATTCATCAGATTTGTCTGCTCATACACTGAACTTCAAAGAAGGTAAGAAACAAGACAAGCCCACTTGGAGCCCAAAAACTGTTATGTAATCTCACTTGAAGACAGAATTCCTAAAGCCAAACTTACTCATTACATCAAATATTCTAAAAGATGAATTTTTTAATATTTTCTTTTCCCCCCAAAAAGCTAAATTTAAGTCATCTCCTCTCTATCTGAATTTTCTAAAAGTGTTACTATCTAATTCTGCTTCCATGTTTCAGTATGACTTTGATTCTTAGGGACCATGTCATCTGAAGATATCTTTTAGTGTTCAAAATGATATTACAAAGAGTAATAACAACGTAAAAGGCATTGATATGCAGCCTGTAAGTTCTTCTGCCTGTTGTTGTTGAGTCACTAAGTCATGTCCAACTCTGCGACCCCATGAACTGCAGCACACCAGGCTTCTCTGTCCATCACTATCTCCCTGAGTTTGCTCAAACTCACATCCATTGAGTCACTGATATAATCCAACCATCTCATCTGTTGCCCCTCTTCTCCTTAATTTTTCCAAGCATCAGGGTTTTTCCAATAAGTCGGCTCTTCACCTCAGGTGGCCAAAGTATTGGAGCTTCGGCTTCAGCATCAGGCCTTCCAATGAATATCAGGATTAACTGGTTTGATCTCCTTGCTGTTCAAGGGACTCTCAAGAGTCTTCTCCAACACCACAGTTAGAAAGCATCAGTTCTTAGGCTCTCTGCCTTCTTCTGCCTGGTAGTGTTGGTGGTTTAGTCCCTGAGTTGTGTCTGACTATTGAGACCCCATGAACTGTAGTTTGGCAGGCTGCTCTGTCCATGGGATTCTCCAGGCAAGAATGCTAGAGTGAGTTGCCATTTCCTTCTCCAGGGGATCTTCCCAACCCAGGAATCAAACCCAGGTCTCCTGCATTGCAGGCAGATTCTTTACCAACTGAGTTACAAGGGAAGCCCCTTCTGGCCTGAGAAGGTCCCAAATCCCAGTGCTGTACTGTTGATTTTAATCTGCTTTCTCCATTAACCTTTCTCTTAACCCCTGTAATTTCCACTGGTGCCAAACTTCTCAGATTCTTCAGCCACAATCAATTTGCCTCAATAGTCATCACCAGCTTCAAAGCTTTGAGAAGAAAAAATGTTGTCCTGGTGAACACCTTTAGTTACTCAGCATCTTCCTGTTTAGCAGCTTGTGCTCTTCCACTAGGCTGGGCTGTTAATGATTTTATTCAACTCATTTCGACTCATGTTTCCTGGCCTAAGGTTGAGCACCTGGCCCAAGGTCAACCAATCAGAGAGCACTGTCTCTCAAGTAAAGCAATTGCTTGTGACAAGAAATTTGATCCAACCTGGGCCAATGAGTGTCAACCCAAGGGCTTTTGCTGGCACTATCAGAGAAAGAATGTCTCTTTCCTTTGATATTAATATCTGCAAAACCAATAAAACTCCCCATGGAAATCCTGACCAAGGAAAAGCCAACATTGATGGAAGCAGAGCTCAAGATAGACAAAAGCAATCATTTGATCTTCCAGCCCAGCTGTCCCTGAAAGACGCCACCACCACTTTTGACTCTTCAGTTACACAAAGCCATGAACTCTTTTTGGTTTTGTTTGTCTGTTGTGCTGGTTACTATATGAGTTGGGTTTCAGATGCTCATCACCAAGAGTTCTGTCCAACACAATCTTCAGCCTAACCTGTAAACATCCCTTGCCTTTAAAGGTTTAAATTGCAGTGTGGCTGACCTTGCTTTTAAAATAAAGAAGTTTGGGAATCAGAGGACTGCTCATTGATGTGATAGCTATGAGAATATGTCCCTCAGATCTACTATATAAGGAAGATACTTGACTGATGTCCCCAGCTACTATTTTCTGGATCCACCAGCACTTCTCATTCACAACCGTGCTTCCCATGGGCTGTTTCCAGAGGAAGACTGAGTAGTGCAGAGATGGTAAAGCAGGACTTTCATTCGTATGAGATGTGAAACATCTCTGAAGAGTGAGATTGGCTGGAGAACTCCCCATCAGCCTTGTCAAGACTTCCTTACAACTGCATACTGTCCAAGATTCTTCCACCTAACCTTCTTTCCTTCCCTCTCTTTGAGGGTTCAGAACTATACAATGGTTTGACTGGGCTATCCTGCTTTCTCTGCATTTTCCTTCACAGGCATTCTGTGAAGAATTTTGAAAGTTCTGGGATTTTTATCCCTGCTTACAAGCTAGTAAATTAGCCTGCCAACATTTCATGGATGCTGGCAGAAGACAAGAGATTCTTGGGTCAAAGACAAAGGAGAGTGTCTTGCTCACAGCTATGGCACTAGTGAGAATATCAGCATTTATCCAACTTATCCAAACCCCAAACCCGACAGAATGATATTAAGCGGATCAAGTGACAACCCTAAATACAATAAGGGAAGAAGGGAGGTCTTTTCATTTTTGTTTTCTGTTTTTGAAGATTTTTTATGGAAAGATTCTGCAAGCTTAGAAAACTTGAATCTTTTATAATAAGCAGAGAATGAGATGGCCGGATGGTATCATTGACTTAATGGACATGAGTTTGAGCAAATTCCAGGAGACAGTGAAGGACAGGGAACCCTGGTGTGCTGCAGTCCATGGGGTCACAAAGAGTTGGACATAACTGAGCAACTGAACAACAATTGTCTGCCTGAATTTCACCTTGAGGAGAGACATTTTCTTTACAACATTGGACAGTAAGCAGCTGTCTTATGCTCTGGAAGGAAAAGCTGTCTCTCATTCCCATGGTTGTCCACTATACTAACACCCTTGGAAAGACTGTCTGGAACAAAGGCTGTCAGCATGTGTCCTCACAAGACGTGCAAAAATGCAAGAGACTCGTGTGTCTCCCAAGACATGTCATTCAGTAAATTTCTTGCATATCTAATCTCATCTTGGCCTCTACTTCTAGGAAACCCAGACTAAAACAAACGATGTTGCCTTTAGTCAGACTGTGTGCCTTTTAAGAGTAAAAATGATGCTTTGTTTCTGTTTTTAGCCTCCATAGCACATAGCAGGGTGTTTGGCAAATATATGTTGATAGACTGAGCCATGGAATTGAGATTAAGTGTCCAGCCAATGAACAGAAAACTTGGACTTTCAAAAAGGGTAAGACATTCCTAAAATAGATCTTCTGATATAAATTCTCTCCAAATTCTCTTTGTCCATATTGGCTGAACTGAGACTATTGCTGGACAATGATATGATTTAGTCATTTCTTCATCTCTGCCTGTCCCAAATGGCTGTAACATCCCAAGGTGATGGCATAGAAGTTTGGTTCATTCAGTGGAGAGCCTCTGAAATCCTAAACACCAGGAAATATAGTCTAAGAGAACAACCCTTGCCTCCTACCCACTCACAACACTAATAATTTTGTGTCCCAAAGTTTTCCCACAGGATTTTCATTCATGGAAGTGACTGAGTGAGAACATGCAGAGGCCAATACCACTGGAAGAATTTTATTATTTACATTTACTTAGAAGGGAGGACATGCCACACCATGCAGGGCCACATGGAGAGGCACCAGATTCGGTCAGGAGATAGAAAGAGAGAGAGGGAAGTCTAGATCAGAGACTTTCTTGAACTTCCATGGGAAAGACAAGCCAGGACAAGGCAAAAAACTTAGGACTGGCTAGTTTGAATAATTCCAGCAAGCCAGAGTATCGGGGACACAGAAAAGAGGAAAATATCGTTAATACAATTAACTGGTCCTGTGATGAATGGATGTCAAATTATCAAATACAGAGTTTAAGAAAACACAGTTGGAACAGTATTTCCCTATCTGTCTAAAATATAGGTAGCTCCTGCTGGTCACTGCAGCCTCCCGCTAAATAAGAAGTCCATCCTTGACCTCCAGACAGTTGAAAAAGGGAAGAAGAGTGGGGTTTTGTTTTGTTTTGTTTTCAGTTAAGTCATTCCATTTCTCTTTCCCAAAGATGAACTTCGTTTCTGTTCTTTCCTTCGCCTTGACTTTGGCTTTCTCCTCCCTGACCATTAGCTCAAACAAGTACCAACACCCTTTGATAAAGCCACTGATGGTTTAAATTTTGTTGGACTTCTGGGCTCAACTCGTGGAGAATGAATCATCTCTGTGGTCATAGTCAGGCTTCTCCAACCCTGCTCCATATCTGCCTTACCTTGATTTTACTCCCTACTCATCAGCAGGCAAAAATCAGTAAGTTATATCACCCTAAGTTAAGATACTCAGACATGGCCAACCCAATAATTGTGCTTATGAATAAAATCTAGGTTGTCCTTTGAAATGATAAAGAACAGCCAGCAAGACTGGTCTTTCGGGTTGTTTTTCATTTTTATAAATATATTTACTAAACATAAACTCAAAGCATTTCTTGTCATGGATAAGATATCTATTATGAATTAGTACTGAATTTTCATTAAGTTAAAAATAAAATTCAACTACTTCGTAAGTCGTTTGTTGTTTTGTTTTGTTTTGAGGCTGTTGGGAGAAAGATGGTGGTGGGGAGCACTCCACATAGATTATTTACTTGTCTGTAATCTGTTTGAAAATTGAAAAAAAAATTGAAAAATATCAATGGCTTAAAAGCTTTTATAAGGTTCCAACCATGGGCTAATAAAAAACAATAAAAACTAAGAATTCAGCAATTCAAAACGGCATCTAATTTGGTGTAAATTAAAAAAGCATCTGAGAGAAACAAAGTCAGTGCTTAAGTTATGTGGGCTCTGGTTGGCTGTATGCCATTGAAAGTGCTTGTCTTTAAACACACCCCAAAAATGCACCTACATCATAAGGTACTATTAGCAATGTAGTAAAATTCACTGATAAAGTAATAGATTTTTAAAAGAGCAAAGAAGATAAGTGGCAACTACTGCGTTCCTCAATAGTTTGTGAGTTCCATTGCCCTATGGATGAAACTGCTTTCGTTAATCCAAAGTCAATGAGTTCCTATTTTCATTTATGAGAGTCAATGAGTCTCAGAATGCTCTGAGAAATCTTTCATCAATTACGTATAAAGGCTCACATTTTTATTTGTATCAGCCCTGAATGGAAACCACTTCTGCCAAGCACTATAGTTTATCAAGACATACTATTTATTTTTCTTCCAACCACACTCAATTCTAACTCCATTTCCTAAGACAAAGCACTGCTATAAGTGGAATTCAGGAAGACAAGGTGGTTCTAACTCACAGTAGATTCTACCAGGGAAAATAAATCCTGTGATCTGTGGCTGTGATAAGAATAAAGACCATCAAGACTAGTGGAAAATAGACACTGTGTCTAATTGGAATCCATACCTGCCACTCAGGATAAGATATGACTCAAAGTAAATGTTTTTTATTTGTCTTGTATGTATGGAATATTGGCTTTGCTGCACAGAGCCTTTTAACTTTTAGCCAATTGTCAATAAAAATACATAGAAGTACAGTAAAATCAGCATAGTGTACAATTTCACAAAAATGAAATTTTTGCCAAGCACACCAGGGTATGACTTTTATGCAACATTTTGATGCAACTCCTGTTTTCTAAGCTTGATTTTCAAAAGAACAAACTGTTTCCGAAACCAGTCATTCTTTTTCCCACTAATTATTGTTGTTATTTAGTTGCTAAGTCATGTCTGACTCTTTGCAGCTCCGTAGCCTATAGCCCACCAGGCTCCTCTGTCTATGGGATTCCCCAGGCAAGAATACTGGAATGAGTTGCCATTTCCTTCTCTAGGGCACTTCCAGACCTAGGGATCAAACTTGCATCTCCTGCATTGGCAGGCAGATTCTTAACCACTGTACCACCTAGAAAACCCCCTTCCCACTAATAGGTGCCTACATTAATACACACTCCTTCCTTAGTGGAGATAATGCTACAAATTTGCCATTTTCCAGGTCTGAGTAGAGAGAGAAGGAATTCCTCTGTCACTGGCAGAAATACATTCGCACAGATTTCTGCCTAATTTCCCCTCCTCCTCAAACGTATAAACATCAGTTACAACTATAAAGAGTCAGCTGAGAACAGGATAAACAGGCCATGGCTCTGTGCTCAGGGTCAAGTTACAATCTTGACCTTGTGAAAGCCAAGTGAAGACAACATCACAAGTTATCAGATACTGAAGAAGACAGCAAACAGCCACTTTCTGGGACACTGTCCTCTCACATAGGCAATTCAACGCACAACATTATTATTAATAACATGTCTTGCTTTCCATCAGACTCTTTAAAAAATAAAAAGGTTATGCACAAAGAGGACAAAAGTCATTCTGATAGCTTCTCAGACTTAGAAGAACTTCAATTAATCATTCAGACACTTTGCCCTTTGTTCGAGAATATTGAGGCAGCTATGACAAATCAGCAGGAAAAGAAAACACCAGGTCACTGCTATAATCAGTTTATATGTGCTTGCCAAGCATGTACTATCAAGATAAATAGATAGACATTGATTGATAGATAGATACATAGATATCTGATTCTAGGAAATAAATATGACAGTAGCTACTTTTGAATCATTCCTGAAATATAAAGGGAATAGTGCAAAAGGTTTCTGAAACTATTAATAACATTATGGCAGGGGAATAAATCCATTATTAATATTAATAAAATAGGTGGTTTTATGGTAAAGAATCCACCTGCCAATGCAGGAGACTCAGGAGACATTGCTCCAAATCCCTGGGTTGGGAAGATACCCTGGAGGAGGAAATGGCAACCCACTCCAATATTCTTGCCTGGAGAATCCCATGGACAGAGGAGCCTGGTGGACTACAGAGCAATGGGGTTGAACAGAGTTGGACACAACTGAGCACAGGTGAAAAGCCAACCAATAAAATGTGTCCTCAAAACAAGTACCCCTTCCATGAGACGTTCCCAAAATATTCTTTTATATTCAGGATTTTGTATGCAACGATTTTTGGAAATGCTTTTAATTATAGACTGTATATCATACAGGGGAGAAACTCTCTAGTGCTACATTAGCAGCTATTTTTACTTCTGTGTATACTCTTCAAATCTCATGCATCACATCATTGTTTAAATGTCATTTTATGATCCAGCTGTGAAGATGGATACGTTAGTTTTATTCTTTGGGGTTGGGAACTATTTCCATTTGAAAAATAAGCTAATAGACTAAATATAAAAGGTGAACTCAATCACTGAGAAGATACAAGGACTGTAAAATATGAGTTTATAGCAATAAAAATGTAAGGAAAATACTTTGAACCATTGGACAAGGCTAAATGAAGCTTCTCCAAGAAAACATCACGTAATGAAGCAATTTTTTAAATATCCTGGAAAAATCTATTTCCAATAAAATTATAAAATCTACCCCAGGGCATATCTGGTTTTTTGTGGAGCTTTTAAAAAAGAATGTAAAATATAAAATTAAGTATAAAAGTGAATATTTATAATGAGAAAATAAATCACAGGAAATCACAAAATTTCAAAGCTGACAACACAAAATCTGGGAAAATGGCATTGTTTTCATTAATTAAGTATATTTTATTAATTCAACATCTTTATAAGACTTTTCCCTGGCAGTTTAGATAGTAAAGAATCCACCTGCAATGTGGGAGACCTGGGTTCGATTCCTGGGTTGGGAAGATCCCCTGCAAGAGGGCATGGCAACCCAGTCCAGCATTCTTGCCTGGAGAATTTCCAAGGACAGAGGAGCCTGGAAAGCTGGTAAAAAGATCTGGTACAACTGAGCAACTAAGAACATAAGACTTTTCCCCTACATTTTTTTCTATATTCTTTTGCCTCTTCATATGAAAACTATATTGTAATATCATTTTCTATAGAGGCAAGAGAAAAATGCACTTTCCTCTAGTATGGCTGGATGAAATCTATCTGTTACCATTGACAGTTTATAAACTTCATTTCAACTTCATGAGTTGATTTTTTTTTTTAATATGGTGTAAATTTCTGAGTTGTCATGTTTGAGAAAGGCTCTCTCAAGCTTCTCTCCTATGTGAACTCTTAGAGACAGGCTCACTGCTCACCACACTGAAAACTGCATTGTCTCATTGCCAAGTATATGGTCATCCCTCAATATCCACGGGTATCCATGGAGTGTTGGTTCTAGGACCAACCCTACCCCAAGATACCATAATCTGTGAATGCTCAAGTCACTTGTATAAAATGATGTCATATTTGTAAATAACCTAAGCACATCCTCTCATATACTTTAAATCTCCCACACTGCAGGTGAATTCTTTACCAGCTGAGCCACAGGGGAAGCCCAGGTCATCTCTAGATCACTAATAATACTTAACACAGTCTGAAAGCTATGTAAATAGCTGCCAGTGTTAATTGCTCAGTCGTGTCTGACTCTTTGTGACCCTATGGACTGTAGCCCACCAGGCTCCTCTGTCCATGTAATTCTCCAGCCAAGAATACTAGAGTGGGTAGCTATTCCCTTTTCCAGGGGATCTTCCTGACCTTGGGATTGAACCTGGGTCTCCTGCTTTGCAGGCAGATTCTTTACCACCTGAGCCACCAGGGAAGGCTAATAGTTGTCTAATGCATAGCAAATTCAAATTTTCCTTTTTGCAAATTTCTGCAATTTTTTCCCATATATTTTCAATCTGTGGTTGCTTGACCTGGAGGGCCAATGGTATTGCTGTTACAAGGAGATAGGGATCCTTAAAATATAACAATGATTCTTCATTCCACTTTGCCCCACACCAAAACATTTCTGTTTACCTTAATAAACACCATGACATTTTCAAGAGAAAAATCACATTTAGTTCATGTCAATATTCTTTCAAGTATTCTGAGACACTTTGCAGCTGATCATTCTGATTGCAAATGAATGTATTTCTAAAGAAACTGGCACTCACTTTCCTTTCTCTGATAATTCTCCTGAATGACCTGGTGAGTACATTGTCTCATGTCTGATTTTAAACCAATAAAATGATATATTTCTGTAATAAAATCAAGTTAGCTACTTTAGAAGCTGAAACTTTTTAACCCTGTAAAATAAAAATCATAATGTATTTTAATGGAAACACATGATAAAACTTCAAGGAAAAAAAGCATCCAGTACAACAAGTTTGAACCAGGAACAGCTGAAAACTATGGAGAAAGTTAAATTTCTAACATTAAAGTTAACCTGGTTAGTTTCTCATATATGTTAAGACAATATCCCATTTTATGTTTTTCTGGGGCAAAGACAATCTGAAAACAAATATAATGTATTAAATATGATTTAATTATAAAAGTTATTACAGTACTTATACTGGTTTGTAAATGACTGGACCAACTCCCATTATCTTGTAAGATATTGCAAAGGATGTCATTATTTTGTTACACTACATAGTAAATTTCTTTTTGCCCGCGAATTCAGGTCAAATCAGACAACTATGCTTTCTCATCCAAA
Organism: Bubalus bubalis; assembly: GCF_019923935.1. Classification (NCBI taxonomy): domain Eukaryota; kingdom Metazoa; phylum Chordata; class Mammalia; order Artiodactyla; family Bovidae; genus Bubalus; species Bubalus bubalis. Next base: position 166,988,933 of record NC_059158.1, read on the forward strand.
TCTCAGAGATCTTTAACCTGTGGGTAAAAGTCACGGATGATAAATATTTATAAAACTCTGCAGTAAAGCTTCCGTTTGTTAGAAAAATCTCCAAGAATGAAATGACCTCAGGATTTCCTGGAATCATGTTCCTGTTGTGATCTACAGAGTTCACAGGTCCTTGCCTCATTTAAATATAAAGCCCTAGGGAGGACCTTTAAAAATCAAATCCATTTTTAATGTTTCACATTGGAGCCACAATTTTTTTGGCCTTTATTTTAAATCTGATAAGCTAAAATGTTAAGTGTGAGATAATATATTATGGGATATAAATATTAAACTGATAGAGATTGGAAATTTTGATGACATGGAAAAATTCACTTATCTTTGAATTTCTATCTTAGTAATCTTCCCCAAGGTGCTTACCAATCTCCCTTTCCTCACCTACAAGCATCCATATGCACTTCTTACCTCTTCCCACGAAGTTTTGAAGGAAAATCACCTTCTACTTTTTTACAGCTAGCTTGAGACCTACCAATCAGTGGACCTCGTGCCCTCCTGTGAGCTTCTCAAGACCTTGTTCCACATGGTAGCTCTTCTTGACTGAATTTTCAACTTCTCTTCTCTGCAGGTTTCCTTTCCTTCATCATTAGATGTGTTCAAATGCCTTCCGTTTTCAAGGACCTGCCTTTTACCCTGTGTCCATTTATTTCTCACTCTCATGTCCTCCAGGACCAAGCACTAGAAGATGTCATCTTCAGTTGTCTTCTAATTTCTCCTTCACCCTGACACACTCCAGTGAGCCTTCAGCCCCTACCAATTCACTCTGGCAGCCCACACGAGCATCGTGAACGCCTACCACATCACAAAACCCAAAGACATCTCTGAGGCTTTCTTTCTTTTTAGCTTTCCATAGCATGCCCTAATCACATCATTCTTTTTGAAATTCCTCCTTTGATTCCAAACATCACTGTATCCTGGTTCTCCCTCTGTGACCATCCTTCATAGGCTTCTTTGCTGTCCCTTTAAGATCTGGACTCCCGATTTTTTTTCTTCAGCCTTCTCCTCATTTCATTTGTCATCTTCTCTCTCTTGACGATCTCATTTGTCTTTGTGATGTCAACTCTAGCCTATGTACTGATGGCTTTCAACACTGTCTCCCATATAAGAATAGATATATGTATTTGTATAACTGAATCACTTTGCAGCACACTTGAAACTAACACAACATCGTAAATCAACTATACTACAATATAAAAGAGAAAAAATTTTAAACAGCACAAAACAAAAACAAACCAAAAAAATGTCTCCATCCTCTATAGAGAACAAACTAGTGGTTACCAGCGGGGACAAGGAAGAGGGGAGGGACAATATAGGGGTAGGTTTATAAAAGGGGTTATCGTGGGATTATATGAAATTGTGTGTGGAAACCTGGCACCCCACTCCAGTACTCTTGCCTGGAAAATCCCATGGGCGGAGGAGCCTGGTAGGCTGCAGTCCATGGGGTCGCGAAGAGTCGGACACGACTGAGCGACTTCCCTTTCAATTTTCACTTTTCACTTTCCTGCATTGGAGAAGGAAATGGCAACCCACTCCAGTGTTCTTGCATGGAGAATCCCAGGGACGGCGGAGCCTGGTAGGCTGCCGTCTATGAGGTTGCACAGAGTCAAACACGACTGAAGCAACTTAGCAGCAGCAGCATGTGGAAACCTTTAAAAATTGTAAAACATTATAGAATTTTAAAAAACAAGAGAATCACAAAAAACTTCTTCCAAAACTTCCTAGACTTCCTCTGCCTATCCAGCTATTTCTCCTCTTTCATAACAGTGTCTGCAGCTATTGTTTGAAGCCTTCTTTTCTAACTGCAAGAATAGTGACTAAAGTTGTCTTGCTCACTGCTGAATTCTGGTACCTAGCCAGAATTGTAAAACATTGTAAAAATTGTAAAACATAGAATTTTAAAAAACAAGAGAATCTCAAAAAACTTCCTCCAAAACTTCCTAGACTTCCTCTGCCTATCCAGCTATTTCTCCTCTTTCATAACTGTCTGAAGCTATTGTTTGAAGCCTTCTTTTCTAACTGCAAGAATAGTGACTAAAGTTGTCTTGTTCACTGCTGAATTCTGGTACCTAGTCCAGGGCAGGCATCTAAAGGGGACTTGGTTGAATGAATTAATGTCCCAGAAATACCTCAAACTCAATGTCTAAACATCAGATCTCTAAACTTGAGACAGTAGCCACCCGTGAAATTGGTCACCTGATGGGAAGAGCCAACTCATTAAAACAGGCCCTAATGTTGGGAAAGATTGAAGGCATAAGGAGAAGGGGACTACAGAGGATGAGATGGCTGGATGGCATCACCGACTCAATGGACATGAGTTTGAGCAAGCTCTGGGAAATGGTGAAGGGCAGGGGAGCCTGGTGTGCTGCAGTCCATGGGGTCACAACGAGTTGAACACGACTGAGTGACTGAACAACAACAGCAACAATGACTATATTTCCTATTTTGATTGAATTTGTCATCATCCCTTCATTTTCTTAAGCCTGAAACAAGAACAGATTTCCAACTCCTCTGGCTCTCTCTCTTACCCCCCACTATGAAGCACTCAAGAAGTTAATGGATCCAACTTCTTAAATATCTCTTGAATCTGGGTCTGCTCTTTCTTTTATTACCATGTGATCTTCATTTTATCCAGTTAACTAGATATTTCCATCTAGTCTCTGTTCCTTTCCACCTTGTCCCCTAGGACTCTTTATAAAATATAAATAAGACCACATCACTTCCCTGTTAAAAACTTTTCAGTGGTTCTCCACCAGTTTAAAGGCCTTAGTTGCTTTAGTCTTGTTAATGTGTATCTACCTATTTGCCTATGCATATGTGTGTTTATGCATATATGTGTATGTGCATGTATACATACATGTACATGTGCAGGTGTATAGGCACGTCAGCCTTCTGATCCGACCCTTACCTACTTGAACAAGTTCATTCCTTCTGCTCTTCCCACTGCTTCCAGCTTTGTTCCAATAATACCAGATGGTTTACAGTTCCCCAAACAATGTCAATACATTGAAATGCCTATATGCTAGAATGTATCTGTCTGAAATAGATAGTCTTGATCTTTGCAATTCAGTTCAGACATCTTGCTCTTCAAAGGCCCTCCTGATTCTTCCTTCTCTATACTTAATTGTCCACTACTTAATGTTGTTTCATTGCTTAGTATTTACTTCTTTTGCCTTGATGACTATGAACTTTGCTGGGTGGGCATCAATCCCAACCATTAGTTCCTCAGTGTCTTCCAGGGAGTATCAGTAACTTTTTTCAATAGATTTTACTTGTTAGAATAGTTTTAGGTTCTCAGCAAAATTGAGCAGAAAGTACAGAATTCCCATATACCTCTCTATACACATAGCTCCTTCCACTATCAACATTTCAAGCCATAATGATATATTGTTACAATCAATGAGCTTACATTGATACATCATTATCTTCCAAGGCTAGTAGCTTACATTAAGATTGATTCTAGGTGCTGTACATTCTGTGGGTTTTGACAAATATATAATGACATGTGTCTACATTATGGGCTTCCCAGGTGGTGCTAGTGGTAAAGATCCTGCCTGCCAATGCAGGTATTTATTAAGAGACACAAAATCAATCCCTGAGTTGGGAAGATCCCCTGTAGGAAGCCAAAGCAACCCACTCCAGTATTCTTGCCTGGAGAATCCCATGGACAGAAGAGCCTGGCTGGCTATGGTCCAGAGGGTCACAAAGAGCTGGACACAACTGAAGCAACTTCACACACACATGTGTCTACATCATCATAGTGTCATACAGAGCAGCTCATTAAAAATTCTCTGTGCTCTGCCTATTTATCCCATTAACACATCACAGTCATTGATATATCTGCTGTCTTGTTATATGTTTTATAGAATGTCACATAGTTGAAATAATACAGCTTATAATTTTCTCACATTGGCTTCTTTCACTTAGCAATATGTATGCACTTACAGTTCTTCCGTGGAGTCAGTGAATTTTTATCTTGGATTTCTTGGGATCTAAGATACCTCCAATCACAGAACAGATACTAAATAAGTTTTAGTTACATTAAATCTATAATCTCTTTTAATTGTATAATTATTTGCATTTTTCCCTCCCCAGAAACAAACATTATTCTGAAATTCTCCGACTTCTATCTTTTATTTTAAAAGAAAAAAGAGTATCAAGCAAAAAGGACTTAAAAGTCCATTTTGTCTGTTTTAAGCTTTTTTGCATAATTTTGGAAGATGAAAAGTAGTATTTTCCATATGCATTTCTGAGATTTACAAATACACATTTATACTTTCCTTTGAATTAAAAAAGTGTATGTGTCCTTTTTAATGATAACAAACCAAATGACCACGCCCCTCTATTTATGTCAAAAACTAAGAGTATTCTGACCTTATATACACAGGAATGGTTGGTTAATCTTAACTTATTAACAATGATGATTGGTTTGTATCACTGCTGTCCCTCGTCAGGTGCATCCCTGTTGATTGCCTAGAAGCCCCAATCCATTATTTGCTGATGTAATCATCAGCATCACTAAGAGTGTTCATTAAGGTTGACATTTCCTGGCCATACTCGGTAGACCTCCATGAGAACCAGGGACATGCATCTTTAATGAGCATCTCAGGTGATTCTGGTGCAGATGGTGTTGGGTCTACTTTCAAGAACAAAAGCTTGGAACTCCATATAAAAATGCTTGCCAGCAGGTGGCTGGCTACTACCTATAAGAAACTTCATAGTGAAAGCAGTGAGATTGATCATCTGCTAAATTTAATGCTATATTCCAAATGAAAATTACAGAAGCAAACCTAATTGATTTCTATGTGTTAATTAACAGGCGGAAAATAACCAAAATGTCTCTGGTACCACAATCTGCAGGACGGTTAGCACTTAAAGAGAAAATGACTGTTTTAGTCGTATGGTTATATCCTTTGGGGGAAGAAAATTTTCAAGAGTCTGAAACTAGAGAAAATTGCTTTCTGTAAAAGTAGGTTAGAAATCTTGACAATTTGTTCAAATCTGCAGGGTTCTGATATGTCATTTTTTTCTCATCAGACTAGAAATATACTTACATTGCCAGAAAACCAGCAATTGCATTTAAATCTCCCTGTAGGTGCCTGAAAAGTTCATATAGCTGGGACTGATTAACTGGAAGCTGAATAACAGAGCTATTTTTATTATCTCCTTTGTAAACCCCAGGTCCTTTTTCATCACAAACTCAGGCAAATACATGTAAGTGACTTCACTCTTACTATCTGATGTTCTTTCAATAATTATTTGAGCTGATGATGCAATTTTGACATGCTTAATCTCTACTCTTATTTAAACTGATATATAACGAAATCATGTTCTGGATTAAGAGGAAATAATTGATAATATATTAGCTCAAAATGGGAACAGTTAAAGCATAAATATTGTGACTTTTTAATGTCAGCACATCAATATTGAGGTTCTTTATAATAAGGATCAGAGACAAGCAAATGGTCCCAGAGCTTTCCAAAAGTATGGTGAATAAAAAGTGCTGTAGAATCTTTGAAAACATGGAATCAATGTGAAGTCAAGAACTGTTTAAAAGTTCCATAATACAGTAGTGAGCCAAAGACTAACTAGAACCAACTTTGGACAAAAATACAAGATAGTGAAGGCACTGTATTGTACATTGATCTAGAAAGCAGAAACATTTTAATTTTAATAAAAACTAAAAGTTTTAAAATAAAAAATTTAAATAAAAATGCTTTAAAATAGACTTCTGACTAAGAGGAAAGTCAGGAATACTTTCAACAACAGACTTCAGACACTTGTGTGGTGGTTAGAAACACTACTATCTTTAAACATGTGTTGACCAAGAAGGTCACAAGTCAGTATCAAACTTTTCCTATGTGAAGAACCTTTTTCCCATGACTAGACCTCTCTCTAAATTTCTGAATGTGAACTTCCCCAAAACAGAGGGAAATATACAAACAGAGATGAGAGTGCAATGCATTTTTAATTTCACAAATGCATAGCTAGTAAGGAAAATATTTTGGAAGGAGACATGGGAGAAGAAAAAATAGTCTAGAAGTCATATTCGCAAGGATATTTTACATTTTAGTAATTCATAATTCATCACCAGTACGTTCTCTTCTACCACGGGGACTAGAGTTGAATAAAAGGCTTATCCCACAGCAGAGCCACAATTCTTATCAGGCTGTTGTGTTGTGCGCTCAGTTGTGTCTGACTTTTTGCAAACACATGGACTGTAGCCCACCAGGTTCCTCTGTCCCGTGGGATTCTCTAGGCAAGAATTCTAGAGTAGGCTGTCATTTCCATCTCTATGGGATCTTCCTGACCCAGGGATCAAACTCGCATCTGTTGCATCTCCTGTATTGGCACTTTCTTTACCACTGTGCCACCTGAGTGTCGTTCAGTTGCTAAGTTGTGTCTGACCCTTTGCAACCCCATGAGCTGCAGCATGCCAGGCCTTCCTGTCACTCACCACCTCCTAGAGTTTGCCCAAGTTCATGTCCATTGAGTCAGTGATGCCATTCAACCATCTCATTTGGTTGGTTTCCACAAAAAATATCTTGCCACCTCCAGTCTTGGCATAGTTGGGCAGCAAACAGTTAATGAACACTTAACCTGCATAAGGAACTGTGTCAGCCCTGTTCAGATTTCAGAAATATTTAAGAATAATCCCTTCCCATAGAGAACTGAGATATTCTAGTGGAGAGGGAAGACAAAATGAGCCAGGTCCCATTACGTTAATAATAAAGAGAAAGTCCTGGGGTGGCCACCAGAAGATATACCTCATATTTGTTTAGAAGAAGATAAGAGAAGTGTTCTCTGAGGAGATGGCACTAAAATGAGGTTCACAGAACAGAAAGATGAGGAGGAAGATGAGGGAGAGGGAGCCACCTCCTTGAGGAAAGCAGAGTAACAGGGAAGTGTGGTAAGGGTGGCAAGCAGAGTTCCTGGAGGGCAGGATATTCAAAAAGAGAAAGAAAAAAATGAGTATGGTAGAGGGTAGATAAACACATTGAACATTCATCTTCAAAACCAGGCCAAGGAGTCTGAGCTTTAGGATGCATGCAGAAACAGAAAAGGATAAAACAGTACCTGAACCCTTATGATGTGCCAGCCCTAGGGGCTGTGCAAAAAATTACATTTCTAGACATCATCACAGGTGGGCTTCCCTGGTAGCTCATTTGGCAAAGAATCTGCCTGCAATGCAGGAGATCCCGGTTCGATTCTTGGGTTGAGAAGGTCCCCTGGAGAAGGGAATGGCAACCCACTCCAGAGTTCTTGCCTGGAGAATCCGCATGGACAGAGGAGTCTGGTGGGCTAGTCCATGGGATCGCAAAGGGTCAGACACGACTAAACACACACACAGACATCATCACAGAATGCGAATTAACCTTTGAAAATGTTTGCATAGCACTAGCTTTGTCATGGTAAGGGAATGTGAGAGCTATGGAATCCGTTTCTGAAATCCGTTTCTGAAATAAAGGAAGGTCTTGAGAATTCCCTGGAGGTCCAGGGCTTCCCTTGTAGCTTAGCTGGTAAAGAATCCGCCTGCAATGTGGGAGACCTGGGTTCAATCCCTGGGTTGGGAAGATACCCTGGAGAAGGAAATGGCAACCCATTCCAGTATTTGAGTGGATAATTCCATGGGTAGTATAGTCAGTCCATGGGGTCACAAACAGTCAGACACAACTGAGCTACTTTCACTTACACTTCACTTTCCAGGGATTAGGACTCAGCGCTTTCATTGCAGGGGGTTCAGGTTCAATTCCTGGTCAGGGAATAAAAATCAATCTGGTAAGGAAAAATTGTATATGTATATATAAATGTACTTTATATATGGGGTTTGCTTGGTGGCTCGATAGTAAAGACTCCACTGGCCAATGCAGGAGACATGGGTTCAGTCCCTGGGCTGAGAAGATCCCATAGAGAAAGAAGGAAATGGCAACCCGCTTCAGTATTCTTGCCTCGGAAATCCCATGGACAGAGGAGCCTGGTAGGCTACAGTCCATAGGGTGACAAAGAGTCAGGTGCAACTTGGCAGCTACACAACGACTATATATATATATATATATATATATATATTATACATATATATAAAACAGTGAAATAAAGGAAGGTCTTAATCTAAGTGATATCAGTGAGCAGAGGAAAATGGAGGAATGTTTTTTCATGCTGTCTTGACCATGCCAATTTGATACAGTAGATATTGTTACATTAATATGTTCACCTTGAGGACATACTGAATATGAGTATTATCAGAATATCTAAAAACTGAACGATTTTCAAAGGGAAAGAAGTCTCCAGAGTATAACTCCTTAAACCGCCTGAACTCCTTGATCAATTTCGTACACAGAGAAGATAAACTGCTCCTAATTTTTCCACTTTTATTCTTATTTCACTGAAATTGTCATAATTAAGACAAATTCCTTTTCCCCAGAGAGAACTCCAAACCAATTATTGATTTATCAACCACTGTTTTAGGGTACTTGTTTGGTTTTAGTTTGTTTCATTTCAATAACAAATTTTGCCCTCTCGGATTTCATTAATGTGAGTTTTCTTTTGTTTTTATTTATATCTCAGTTTGTATTGTATTCATGCCAATTTCAATATTTTCTCAAGAGCAAAATGATGGACTTGGACTTTCCTTGTCGCTGTTCAGTTGCTAAGTCATGTCTGAGTTTTTGCGACTTCATGTACTGCAGCATGCCAGGCTTCCCTGCCCTTCACTATCTCCCAGAGTTTGCTCAAATTCATATCCATTGAGCCAGTGATGCCATCCTTTTCTAGCAGATATCATATCAGAAATATTTGCACACTTCAAGGTATGTCTATTTGGTTACTTAAGAAGTTTCTAAAAAGAATTGCTTTCTCTGTAATCAACCACTGGTCATTAGTGTTGTGACTAATACCTTCAGAGTATAATACTAAGGCTATCTTGTTCAAGCAATTCTTAATATTAACTTTCCATCCTGTTAACTTTTCCATTCCTTTCCATATCTTGCAGAAATACATCACAAAGCAGTTTTGAAATCTTTTCTACATTACGTAATTTTCCTTAGGCCAAAAGAAGTTTTCACTCCTGGAATCTAGAATTGCTCATTCTCTAAATCTAATGAGTTATCTTTTGTGGCTGGTAGTTCTACCAAGTTCAACTTACCCAGGTCATATTTTTAAGGATCAAAAAATTGTATCGAGAAGATTGATTTTTCCATCGATTTGTTAGACATATCAAAATTTACCATTTGCCCTTTTAGCAATGGCTTATTTTATTTTGTAGGGCTTCCATAGTGGCTCAGTGGTAAAGAATCTGCCACCGATGCAGGAAACTCTGGTTCTATCCCTGGGTCCAGAAGGTTCCAGGTCCAGAAGGAGAAGGAAATGGCAACCCACTCCTATATTCTTGCCTGGAAAATCCCATGGAGAGAGGAGCCCGAGGGGTTATAGTCCTTGGAATCACAAGAGTCAGACACAACTTAGGGACAAAACAACACAACAATTTTATTTTCCACTGATTATGCTAATGAGAATGCTTGTAACACTTTATAAGAATAGATTGATGGTTTGTATTACTACTATAGTAATAAATTAGAAATTTGTGAGAAAAAAAATCTCAGCAACCTTGCCAAACTATCAAAATCTTTCCAAGGCTCAGAAATCTATTTCAAAAATGTCCATGGGTACTGATCTCCCCAAAAGTAATGCTGTTGATCCCAATGCTCTTGATCTCTTACAGTTTAGGCAAAAACAGTGGGACCTAAATGATAGGTTTAAAATGGAAGGATGAAAATGTTCCATATCAATGTGAAAAATACTGAAGCTGCACATTTGAGAGGACTTCTAGATAGCTCTCTGAATGAAGTTGGGAAGGAGCAAAATGAATAAAAAGTGAACTCATAGTTTTGAGACTGAGTGACATATAGAATACTAATGGCATTTAAGAAATCAGAAATTCTTTATGATAAAATCTTGAATGGCTTGACTGCATTTTTGCATTTACCTTCTAGTTCTAGCATTATCTTTGCATCTTGTTTGTCTCGATACAATCAAAGAAAGTGCCTTAAATATTCCTTTGCCTTTCCTTTTGTGTGTGGTCCAGGGCTTTGCATACAGTAAGTAGTCCACTGATATCTAAAGATTTCATTTTAAATCACTAACATATCTAATAGAAGTCTCTGTGTTTTCTGATTCTCAGCCTATTTCAATTATTATAACTGAATCTCAACAAACCTTGTGGTTTTCTTTTACTTGTAATCCTTAAAAATATTAATGAAATAAACACACAACTTTTAGGTACAGTGAAGACACTATGGAATTTATTCTGTCAATTATTCAGTCAGGAATCACAAGCTAATTTTAATTTAATAAAAGGCTGAAGTTTGTATCAAACAGAACAATGGAACAAGCTACCTCATAAGAAATTATATTTCCTTTTCAGTAAATAACATAGTGACTGACATAGTAAATTAAAATTGCCCTCTCGTCCACTTTCTTCTTGAGAAAAAAAAGCACAAAATCTCAGGGAAGGAAAGAAAAATGCATTCGTTTCCTACCGCTGCTATAGTGTGTGTGTGTGTGTGTGTGTTAGTAGCTCAGTCGTGTCCAACTTTGCAACGACATGGATGGTAGCCTGCCAGGCTTTTCTGTCCATAGGATTCTTCAGGCAAGAATACTAGAGAGGATTGCCAGTGCTTTCTCCAGGGGATCTTCCCAATCCAAGGATCAAACTCATGTGTCACACATTACACGCAGGCAGATTCTTTATGGTCTGAGCCACCAGGGAAACTGGTGCTACGATAAATTACCACAAACTCAAAACTGCACAAAATTATTCTGATAGTTTTGAAATTCCAAAGTCTGAAATGCTTCTCACTTAAAATCAAGGCATTGGCAGGGTTGTGTTCCTTTTTAAAGCTCTCAAGAAGAATCCTTTTTGTTGCCCTTTTCCAGCTTCAAGAGACTGAGACTGCCCACTTTCCTTGTGTTCTGGCCCCCAGGCTCTTCTCAACCAGCAGTGGAAAACTGTGTCCGTCTCATATAAAATCCACTCTGACCTCTGCTTGTTTCATCACTTCCTTCTCCTTCATATATCACATTATCTCCTTCTCTGAATTTGATTCCTCTTCTGTCTCTCTCTTCTACTCTTCGAGGACACAGCTGTTGTCATTGTTATTCAGTCTCCCAGTCGTGTCCAACTCTTTGCAACCCCATGGACTGCAGCATGCCAGGCCTCCCTGTCCTGCACCATCTCCCAAAGTTTGCCCAAGTTCATGTCCATTACATCAGTGATGCCATCTAGCCATCTCATCTTCTGCCTTCAAGCCTTCCCGGCATCAGGGACTTTTCCAATGAGTAGCTGTTCGCATCAGATGACCACACTACTGGAGCTTCAGCATCAGTCCTTCCAATGAGTATTGGTTTCCTTAAGATTGACTGTTTTGATCTCCTTACTGTCCAAGGTACTTTCAGGAGTCTTCTCCAGCACCACAGTTCGAAGGCATCAACTCTTTGGCATTCTGCCTTCTTTACAGTCCAGCTCTCAAAACCATGCATGACCACTGGGTAAGGCCATAGCCTTGACTAAACGGATCTTTGTCAGCAGAGTAATGTCTCTGCTTTCAACACACTGTCTAGGTCTGTCGCCACTTTCCTGCTAATAAGCAACTGTCTTCTGATTTCATGGCTGAAGTCAGCATCCACGGAGATTTTAGAGCCCAAGAAGAGGAATTCTGTCACTACTTCCACCTTTTCCCCTTCTATTTGCCACGAAGTAATGGGGCCAGATGCCATGATCTTAGTTTTTTTTTAATATTTAGTTTTAAATATTAAAGATTAATTAACATTAGACCCACCCGGATAATCCGGGGTAACCTCTCCTATTGTAAGGACAGCCAAATAGCAAGCTTAATTTTATCTGCACCGTAATTCCCTCTTATCTTGCTTGCAGCATAACACATTCAAAGGTTCTGGGGATTAAGACATGGACATTGTTGCAGTCTCCCAGAACAATAGAAATAAAAACAAAAATAAGCTAATATGACCTAATAAAACTTATAAGCTTTGGCACAGCAAAAGAAATCATAAAAAATGGAAAGACAACTTACAGAATGGGAGATAATATTTGCAAATGATGAGACAGATAAACGCTTAATATCCAAAATACACAGACAGCTCATACAACTCAACAACAATAAAAAAAAAATAGAAAAATGGGCAGAATATCTTAATAGACTCTTCTTCAAAGAAGACATATAGATGGCCAGTAGGCACATGAAGGATGCTCAACATCACTAATTATTAGAGAAATGTAAATCAAGGCTGCAATGAAGTACCACCTTACACTGATTAGAATGGCCATCATTTAAAAGGCTACAAATAATAAATGCTCGAGAGGGTGTGGAGGAAATGGAACCCTCCTACACTGTTGGTAGGAATGTAAGTTGGTGCAGCAACTATGGAAAACAGTATGGATGTTCCTCAGAACTCAAGAGCTAAGGGCTTGAATATTTCAGAGGACAAAGAGATTACCTGCAGCCATTTTGCTCGTGGATGATTTGATTTGGATCTGGAAATACAGGAAGAATGTCTCTAGCTGAGGTGGGAAGTCAAATGAAGTGAGGTGAGGCAAGGTAAGCACAATGATACAATTAAAGGCATTGAATAGACCAACCACTATCCACCAAATAGTGAAATAGTGATTGGACACGAAGTAAGACACCAAGCACTGACCAGAAAGGAAGGAGAAAAAGGTAAAATGGCAAGCAGGACTATAAAGGCTAGATTTCTAGGCAGAAGAGTAAATAGGGTGGAAACCTATCAAAAATAAAGTTTCAACAAGTGTTTTGGAATCTGGAAAAAAAAAAAGATCAAAATAATAGATGGACAAGACACTGTGGACAAATGTGTGAGGCAGAGTAGGGAAGACATGCAGAGGGAGGTCTGTGAGGAGCCCAACTCCTGAGCCTAAGAAAGTACAGAGAAGATTCTATTGATCTTAAAGTCAAGCACTTGAACTGATCTGCACTGAACTTACGTGGTAACATAAAAGAATGTGCTTGATTTAAATTCAAAATGGCATCAAATGGAAAGGTTCTGGCTACAAACAGAGATGCAGGATTAGACCAGGTCAAAGCTATTTAATCCTTCTGTGCACTGAGGTCGAATATATATCAGAACTGCAAAACCTCAACACCACTGACAGTTGAGGTCAGATAGTTGTTTATTGTGAGGGGTTGTCCTCTCCCACTGGCTGCCTCCACAAACCCCCTCCAGTCATGACAACTGAAAATGGGTTTGGAGACACATTTGAGAATTAGCTCTCAAACCATTGGAGAATGTATAGAGAGCCTGAAAGAAAAGGAAGGAGAAACACTGAAAGACAAGGAAAGCATAGGGAGCAGTGTTTGTGGTGGGAGGGAGTTGGTAGACCAACAATTTAGAAGTCAAACATCTAAATGATTACAGGAGCCAGGCTGGTCAGTGACAGGAGAGAAGGAAGCTGAATGGATGGACTTGGGGGTGTAGGAGGCCTGTCGGAAGGAGGTGCCACCACAGGGTCTCAGCCTGAGTGCTGTCATGGGGAAATGCAAGCCCAGTACCCGCAGGACCTCCAGCTTTGGAAAAGAGGTTGGAAATTGAAATATTTATGTGAAATATCAAGATCTGCTAGAGTGAATCAAGAAAATCTGGCTATAGGCCAGACCTCTCTTGGTGCTGCTAAGTCACTCAGTCGTGTCTGACTCTATATGATCCTATGGACTGTAGTCCGCAAGACTCCTCAGTCCATGGGATTCTCCAGGCAAGAATACTGGAGTGGGTTGCCATTTCCTCTTCCAGGGGATCTTCCTGACCCAGGGATCAAACTCACGTCTCATATCTCCTGCATTGGCAGACAGGTTCTTTACCACTGGCACCACCTGAAAAGACCTGGCTTAAGAGCATACTGTCTCCATACTGGTGGAGGGGCTTGAAAGCTATCAGAGGAGCATCAGAATGTGACATGGGGTGGACAGGACTTGCACCTGGCATCTCATCCACCACATGGCTGCGAGTTTGGCTTGACTTCATGGTTTTGGAGACTGGGGACAGGGTGGGCTACAATATGCCCCTTCAAAAGCCCCCACCCCAGTGCCTCAGAATATGACTGTATTTGGAGACAGAACCTTTAAAGAAATGATAAAGTTGTATGAAGTCATAAGGATTGGCCATGACCTGATCTGACCAGTGTCCTTACAAGAAGAGAAAATCTAGACCCAGATGAGTTCAGAGGAAAGATCATGTGAGGACACAGCAAGAAGGCAGACATCCACAAGACAAGAAGAGAGGCCAGAGAGGGAGTCTGCCCTGCTAGCACCTTGCTCCTGGACGTCCAGGCTCCAGAACTGTGAGAACATAAAGGTCTGTTGTTTAAGCCACCCAGTCCATGGTATCTTGTTACATCTGTAGCACATGAATAACATGGAATAACAACCAACCTCCCCGCTGGCTTTTAAAAAGCTGAGAGGGGATTCCCTTCACATAGGCCAGTAAGGAGGGAGTGGGCATTATGAAGAGTTATGAAAGCCATAGTCAATTCACTCATGACACCAGTGGTCAAAGGAACCATAGAAACAGTGTGCTCACCAGTATGGTCACTGACCTACTCACATATGCCTCATTTCTCTCATTCATAAAGCAAGCCTAAGACCTTTCTGCATCAGCAGTCCCTCTCTCCTCTTGGAATATGGCTTTGCTTCAGCTACCTGGTTCTCTTTTTTTGCCTCTGGTCTCTCCTGGATTCGATTCTTCTATAAACTCTTTTCCTGGACTTTAGGCTTAAGCTGTGCTGCACAAATCTCCCAATACTGACCACTCCCTTCATCTTGGGTGAGTGCTTCTGTGTTAAGACTCTGGCTTTTGGTTAAGCCAGTCTAGGTCCCCCTCTCCCAGCCAAGGCTGGAAGGTTCAGAAGCCTGGATAAGGGCCATTCAAAGGAAGAGTGTGCATGTTGTGTCTTAGGGACCCCACATATGTGTCACAACTTGTCTTTGGAGGACAAGCTGAATCTGAGGGAGAAAACTGAAAGGAGATGGGCTGGGTAAGATCAAGGCACAGGGAAGAGCATTGATCTTAATGAGCTGTTGTGTAGAAAGAAGATGAAGAGGAGTGGAGAGAGAAAACAAGATGGGATTCTTAGTGCTAAAGTTCAGCTGGATTTATTGTGAGTAAACTGAGTCATGGGATGAGGACATAACTAACTAGAGGCTTAAGGGAGGGCTAGAATAGGACTTCGCTGATGGTCAGTGGTTAAGAATCCACCGTGCAATGCAGGGGGTGCAGGTTTTATCCCTGGTCAGGGAACTAAGATCCCACAGGCTGTGGAACAATAGCCACACAAGCCACAACTGCTGAGCCTGCACGCCACACTAGAGAGCCCATGCAACACAACTGAGGCCCACACAGCTACATAAAAAGTAAAAAAAAAAAAAAAAAAATTTAAGAGGGGTGGGGCTAGAAAGAGAGTTAGATGTTGTGTTGATGTCTAGACGGGACAAGGAATTAAGCTCAGCCAGAGGGAGGCTCTGACAAACCTAGACAATGTATTAAAAAGCAGAGACATCCCTTTACCCAAAAGGTCTGGCAAAAGTCAAAAAGTCTGGCAAAAAGTCAAAAAGTTCCAGCAAAAGTCAAAGCTATGGTTTTTCTAGGAGTCATATACGGATGTGAGAGTTGAACCATAAAGAAGTCTGAGCGCCAAAGAATCAATGCTTTCGAAATATGATGTTGGAGAAGACTCTTCAGAGTCCCTTGGACTGGTAGGAGATCCAACCAGTCAATCCTACAGGAAATCAACCCTGAATATTCATTGGAAGAATTGATGCTAAAGCCGAACCTCCAATACTTTGGCCACCTGATGCAAAGAGTTGACTCACTGGAAAAGACCTGATGCCGGGAAATACTGAAGGCAAAAGGAGAAGAGAGCAGCAGTGGATGAGATGGTTAGATAACATTACGAGTTCAATGGACATGAGTTTGAGCAAACTCTGGGAAATAGTGAAGGACAGAGGAGCCTGGAGTGCTACAGTTCATGGGGTCACAAAGAGTCAGACATGACTTAGCAACTGAACAACAACAGAAGGAGGCGGCGGAAGACAGCTCCTAAGTAGTGTCAAAGGTCAGCTAGTCCAAAGGTCTATGACAACTGGCAATTAACAGCTGTGCTTTAGCTTCTGTGCTGAAAGGCCAAAAAACATATCCATTCCTGCCCCAGCCCCCTCTGCCTAGAACCAGGGGGTCATGTTTTATCACAGCATCAAATACTAGAGCCTTTATTATGTTTGTAAAGAACCACAAGGACATTTATTAAACAACTACAAATGAGCCCACAATCAAGAGATATTGCAAGGATCCTAATACTTCTCTTTTAAACTTAAAAGTTGTCCTAAACATACTTTCCTTACTGCCTGCATCCTGAATTCCAGACTGTATGTCTTTGATCCACTTAAAAAAGGGAGTATTCTACTCTGATTCTACTTGAATCAGAACTAGTAAACTGCAGAACAAAGCATCTTAGAGGCTCCTGAACACAACCCCAGAAGAAATTTTAAAGTGTTCCTATTTTAATACTACACACCTGGACTTGGTGATGTCAAAAGTCAACTTCTGCTTCATTACTCAGCAAGTGGCAGTTTTGTAGATAAGCTAGCAACTGCCTGATCATTTGGTAATTATCACCATTTCTGTCATGTTTATTTTAGCCTTGTGTCATACAAGGCCACCAAGTATTCATACACCTGATGCAGAGACTTATTAATTGTTAAATCATTTAATTAGAAGATGCCATTTACTTTTCTTAAAGAATTCCTTTTTAAATACTTTAGATGTGATACACTTAGCAAAAATATTAAAATTGCAAAAAATCTAATAGCATGCTTCTTTCAAGGAACCACATCTTCTATAGAAAATAAGGTAATGCTGTTAAAAGATTAAAGGAGAGAGATCTCCATGACAGCTTACACTTGTCCCTGCTCTCAACTTTCCTTCCTTAAATCCGATCATCTGCTTTTGTAAAAGGAACCATAAAATAACATCCATGTCTGAGTATCAGGGAGAAGATTTATCCTTTCCTTGGGCATAATCCACTCTCCTCCAATTGAGTTAGCATCTGGCCAAATGGCTGCAGGGATCTGGTGCCACGACACATCCCCAGGCAAGGTTTCTTAATTCCCCACTGCAGCGACCCTCAAATGACGCAGGGTCACTGCTCCCCTCCCCAGAGTGAGGCACGAGGTCTCAGCATGTGATTTCATCACCAAAGCAAATGCATGTATTTTTTTTAATCCCTGCATTTCATCTATCCCCACAAAATAACTAACAAATCTCTGTTTCCTAAAGGTTCTTTGTTCTGTTCAGAGTTACAGCAACCTTTTATAAAATGCACACAAAGATTTTTTTTCTTCCCCCACAAATGGGACATTTCAGAGAAGGATGCCCATTTGTTTGTTTGTGTTTCTGTCTGTCTGCTTTAATCTCAATTTTGTTTAATCAGTACAACATGTTAGGACTTCTGTTAGACCAAGTTCTAATCTAAACACAGCTATTTAGAAAAACTGCTTTCTTTTACATGGGCAGCAAAGCAAGAACAGGTTTGTCAAAGTACAGGGTGTGGAAAGGATATCTGCTCCCTCGTGGAGTTCTGAGTCCAACTCCATCAGCATTTCTCTCCCACCAAACATCCCTCCTCCCACTGTTCGCAGCAAATAAGGATTTGGGTGAGTTAGGTCTGTTACTGCAGGTAGTCAACCTGTCTGGAACCTCAAAAGCAAAATCATCTGTGATGTAAACATTTTTCAGACAAAGTAAGGCTGTCTTTTTTTTTTTTTTTTTAACTCAAAAGACAAGCTAAGGCATCTCACTGTGTTTGATGCTTTATGACATGTGCCATAAAGAGCAAAGCACGTTTAAAAAAAAAAAAAAAAACAGCCATTGATATGCAGAAGAGGTGTGATTTCTGAACAGGAGCCAGTAACAGTTGAAATGTTTTCCTTTTTCTTTTCCATTGCAACACATCTAATGCCCAAACAAAAACAAAAGGTAAGACTCACAAATCTTTGCTGGAAAAGTTCAGAGGTGTCCCAGTCCCAAGAAACTCCCAATTTTTTAAATATTTCTGTATAGTTAAAAATTCTTTTAATTCTCTTTCTACCTAATTTTTAACAGATTACTAATGCAGGTCAGCCACCTCATGTGAAGAGTTGACTCACTGGAAAACACTTTGATGCTGGAAGGGATTGGGGGCAGGAGGAGAAGGGGACGACAGAGGATGAGATGGCTGGATGGCATCACTGACTCGATGGACGTGAGTCTGGGTGAACTCTGGGAGTTGGTGATGGACAGGGAGGCCTGGCGTGCTGCGATTCATGGGGTCACAAAGAGTTGGACACGACTGAGCGACTGAACTGAACTGAAATGAACTGAACTGAACTGAATGCAGGTCAGAAACCGGCTTCCTGGAACCTCCTGATATTTGATGATTCTAGGAAACATTTTTTTCCCTCATTTTATCACTCTTCTTGGAAACTATAAGAGAAAACATCCTTGTGGAGTCCAAGACAAAGTCCCGTTGGTCTCTTAGACGCAGCATTTCAGTTTCCACTGAAACCAAGCGGAAATTTATGGGAGTCGCTAATTTAGAGACAATTTAAGGTACAAGTCAAGAGAATAGGGCTTTGGAAACAATGGGAAGCTAAGGCTCTTGTCATTTCTGCAACTGTTTAACTGTTTCACAGTTGTTCTAGTTGTAAAATGGTGATTTAAAATAGTGCTTGATCCTTATTGTTATTAGGAGGCTTTGTTAAGACAATCTACAAAAATAAAGCACTCAGCTCAGTGTGTGGCAACAGTAAGAGTCTCGATAATTTTAGCTCATCATTGGAAACCAGAGCTCCAAACTGTTACCATGTGGGATTGCTTCTACAGTTATCCCATATCTAGGAGGTTGACTTTTATAAAATTGATATAAAAATGATGCTAATAACAATGACACATCTAGTAAGACACTAAATTAAAATCCTGAAACCTGCAGCAGGAGACTTAAAGAATCCACATGAATAAGAAAAAAAATTAGAAAAATTTAAAACAGCTGGAGAGATTGATTTCAAAGTAAGCAGGACACATGGTGTCATCGAACAAAAAACAATATTCAGGAGAAATGAGATAATGTGCAAAAAAGCTTGGGTTGAAAAAAAACACATCTCAAAATATGCTTTATGAGACACTTACAAACCATGGTTACATGCCTGGTTTTCTCCAAAAGTGAAATGTTCAATTATTGACATGGCATACATGGTCTAGCAGTTGGCCACTAAAACCATAGAGGTTTTGTTAGAATGAGATGTGGCATTATAGCACAGACGTTAAGAATGGTTTTTTTGAAAGAGCTGGACCACATTCTATACCATGGAATAAAGCACAAAATAGCAAGGGACAGGCTGAAGAGTAAAAATTAAAAATTAGAAAATCTAAACCAGGTCGGCACCATTCCCCCTTCACTTCAAAACCTTAGCCGCAGGAGCTGACTGTTTGATTTCAGAGTCATGTTCTACGTGAACACATAAGACTGTGGGGAATGGCTTGACCACAAAAGCAGTTGGAATAAAGTTATTTTTTCACTGCCAGAGATGGGAACAGATCGACCCAGGAAAGGAGAATGACTGAAATGGGACAGAGGGCAATAACTATTGGATTGGCCAAAAAGTCCATTCGTTTCCCCATAGACTCCCATGGAAAAGGCAGAACGAACTTTTTGTCCCATCAGTACTTTGCCCGTAACCTTCTAGGCTCTTGTCTCTTCCCACTCACTTTTTTTAGGATAAAAATCTTTTATGAAGGAAAACTCAACAAAGCACTGGAATCACCAGTGTAACCAGGATGGAGGGCTAAACAATGTCTCCTTCCACAAATTCCTAAAAGGAAATATTGTTATCACTGTCCAGGATACTGAGAATAATTCAAGTCTAGGTGGTAGAAATGTAGAAGGATTAGAATGGATACCTTCAATAGTACAGCCCATTATTACTATAATAAATATGGAATTATAGTAAGTAGCTATAATTTACCTTTTATGTTTAATTGGAGGATAATTGTTTCATAATGTTATGCTGGTTTCTGCCATACATTTTTTTTGTATTTTCTTTAATGCTTTTAATATAATTAACATAAATTAGGTAATATTTGTCCTTTTTTAATTTATTTATTTTTTTAATTGAAGGATAATTGCTTTACAAGATTTTGTTGTTTTTTGTCAAACATCAACAAGAATCAGCCATAGGTACACCCATGTCCCCTCCCTCCCGAACCTTCCTCCCAAATCCTTCCCCATCCCACCCCTCTAGGATGTTACAGAGCCCCTGTTTGAGTTCCCTGGGTCATACAGCAATTTCCCACTGTCTGCCATATATTTTTAAGTGACCATTTTTATTTACACTTATACTTTGCTCAACTAGTCAGGCAAGCTCATTAAGTAAAATCTTATAAATTAGTGTGTGTGTTAGTTGCTTAGTCATGTCTGACTCTTTGCAACCCCATAGACTGTAGCCCACCAGGCCCCTCCATCCATGGGATTCTCCAGGCAAGAACACTGGAGTGGGTTGCCATTTCCTCCTCCAAAAGAAACTATAGAAAGAAAGAAAGTGAAGTTGCTCAGTCGTGTCCGACTCTTTGCGACCCCATGGACTGTAGCCAACCAGGCTCCTCCATCCATGGAATTTTCCAGGCAAGAGTACTGGAGTGAGTTGCCATTTTCTTCTCCCTTATAAACTGCTGCTGCTGTTAAGTCACTTCAGTCATGTCCAACTCTGTGTGACTCCATAGACGGCAGCCCACCAGGCTCCCCCATCCCTGGGATTCTCCAGGCAAGAACACCGGAGCAGGTTGTCATTTCCTTCTCCAATGCATGAAAGTGAAAAGTGAAAGTGAAGTCGCTCAGTCGTGTCCAACCCTCAGCGACCCCATGGACTGCAGCCCACCAGGCTCCTCCATCCATGGGATTTTCCAGGCAGAAGTACTGGAGTGGGGTGCCATTGCCTTCTCCCCCTTATAAACTAGAGACACATAGAAACAAAAAAATCACCACAATGTAAAGAAAACACAAAAGTATTGGTTTGTATTTCCTGTTTGAAATGATATATATAAATAGATATACATATATATAATAGATAATATGTTTCCTATCAGGCTCCTCCATCCATGGGATTTTCCAGGCAAGAGTGCTGGAGTGGATTGCCATTTCCTTCTCCAGGGGATCTTCCCAACCCAGGAATTGAACCCGGGTCTCCCGCATTGCAGGCAGACGCTTTACCATCTGAGCCACCAGGGGGTTCTAATAATATCTACTATATAATAGATAATATGGGTAACGTGGGGTCACAAAGAGTCGGACACAACTGAGTGACTCAACAACAACAGCAGCAATGTGTTACCCACATTGTACATTCTGTCTCTTTTTAGCAGCAGATATGCCAGACACTAAGTATTTTAAATATGTTGATTTAAGCCTTACAAATATTTCATGCAGAAAAGTCTACAATATTTCCATCTTACAGGTGGAACCAAGGCCCCTAGAGATTAAATGATCTGACCAAGAGGATGTGAGTAGTAAGTGATGGAAAACAGTGTTAGTTGCTCAGTCCTATTCAACTCTTTGCAACTCCATGGACTATAACCCACCAGGTTGCTCTGTCCCTGGGATTCTCCAGGCAAGAATACTGTAGTAGGTAGCCATTCCCTTCGCCAAAGAGTCTTCCTGACCCAGAGATCAAACCCCGGTAAGCGATGGAGAAAGGGGTAAAATGTAGACATCATCCCATAGATCTCACACTCTTAATTACTCTGCCATGCTGATTCCTTTTGATAATACATGAGTTGTTTAACAGTGCTCATCATCGTTAATATAGAGACTTCTGAGATTGGTGGTAGATTTCATTTAAAGTATTGGACAAACTTTGTCAGATGAACTTGTGGCTAGTTAAAAAGCTGTTCCCTTAACGACGAGCAACAATTTAGAACGAAAGTATTTTAGGCTTTTAGACTTCATCCAGATGACAGTGTAGAAAGAAGCAGCAATTCCTTTAAATTCTTGTGGCTTTATTAACGTGGCCAGTTTAAGCACATTTGCTGGAATGACAGTGTGCCTCAGGACTTGGGAAGTAAACTGGGTTTCTGCCCATCTCTTGTTCCACTGGGCATGGAGCAGTCACACTGTACATTGGATTAACTATTCTTGAATTTCATGTATTCAAGTATGTCTCTGCAGGGTAAATTGTTTTCAGAAAAATGAGATGGTTGGCATATTTTTAGCCTACCAATAAATGTCTTCTTTTACATTAGATATATTTAAAGCTTGGCAAAATACAAAATGCTCGTGTAACAATTTTTTTTTTCCTTCAAAATTCTGTAGACATGGCTCCACTGTGTCCAGGGAAAAAGTGAGTCTAAGGCCAGCTTAGCTTTGTTCTTTTGTTTTTCACCTATTTTTTCTGCATGAATGCTTAGACTCTTTTTTCCATCCCTGTAATTCAAATGCTACAAAGTTCTCTTTTCATTTAATCCACTTTGAACACAGTGAACCCTTTTGATCTGCTCGTTCATTCTTTTTTCAACTCGGGAAACTTTTATTTAATTATATCTTTGAATAATTGCTTCTGTTCCACTTGTTATTTATTTTTCTCCTGGAACACCTATAATTCCGGGGCTAGCTCTCCATCCTCCATACATACCACGTGTGCTCATTGTTTTCAACCTTTGTTTTTTCCTCAATGTCTTGATAGAACGTTTTGTTATTGTTGTTGTTGTTAACAATTACTGTTACTGTTTATAACATGTATTTGGTTGTTTATGACATCAGTTCTGCTCTTTATTGCTTTAATTATGTTAGTATGCATCTTTATTTTTTATAACATATTTCTAATTTACCCAACTACAGTTTCATCTAATATGAATTCCTGCTCCTCTTTTATGGCTTTTTTAAAAATCCAATAGTGATGCCAGTTTTCTGTATTTTTTTCTCATTCCTATAATAAATCTTTCTCAGAAGTCTACTCTGTCTTTGTGTCTTCTGGATGATATTCTACCTTTCTTCTCTTGTTTTTATGTACGATTTTTTTTTTTTTTTCCCTGTTTAAATAAGGGATCTGTCCAGATCCAGAGTCCAAAAGACAGGATATAGGTATTAACTTTGGCTCTCTTCTTTGTCCAGTTGGGTCCTGGTCAAATTTCTTTTTTCAGATCTGCATGTGGATGGCAGATGGATATGCCTGCAGCTCCCAGACTAATTCCCCTTCAGTAACGTGCATAACCCTCTTAAATGAGATGGGATTTTCTCAATCCCATTGTTTGGCTCTCTGGCTTTGAACAAAGGAATCATGTAGGAAAATAAATACAACCAGGATTCCTCCTATTTCTTCCCTCATCTACCATCATCCCTTTCTCCGTACTCCCCTGCCTGACCTTCCTTTTCCCTCAGTTGCTTTCTAGAAGTTTCAGTCTGGGAGTCAAAAGAGAAGGATTGGGGTACCCTTGTGACATGAGGGAAATGTTGTGTTTTTGATTGATACTTTAGTTCTATGTTGGAAGCAGATGGTGGAAAATGGTTAAAGGGATCTCATGCCAACTTTCAGGACAGCTGATGGTGTTGTTCAGACTCATTCCACCAGCCAGAGAGACTTTGGGATTGCTCCAGCTTTTGGCGATAGGTACATGGTTTTGTTTTAGGTTGGATCACAGTGTTAACTTTTTACCTATTTCTGTAGAAGAGTTTGTTTTGGAGACAACTATCCAGATGTTCTTTTTAAGCCAGAAGTTCTGAAGTGGAGACTGAGCAAGGAGTTTTTCCTCTGCCCTTATTTCAGTATTATTGTGACAAAGTGGGCATGGCAATACATTGCTCAGAGCCACAAGATACCGACATTCCTTTCCTGGCCGTGTCACGGGAAATGATTAGAAGCTTAAACACCTGACCTATTCTAGTAGCACATGGACTGACAATGAATGAGATGTGGCTTCTAAAACAGGAAAAGCTGGGTATAACTGTGATCAAAATGTCAGAGGGGGCCTGGGAACAGCTTTCCACTCTACCCCAGGGTGATACAATGACTTTTCAGCAAAAAGTTCAAGAGAAAAGCAGGTTTTTTTCATCTCCAAGAAAGGTTTAAAAAAAGAAAACAGAAATTGATAAAAAAAATTGTCAATCCAATATTATAAAAAATTGATTCAGAAAGCAAGACCAAGTACTTAGAAATTTGAATAAGTGGTAAGTATCGACAGAGGATAAGATGGTTAGATGGCATCACTGACTCAATGGACATGAGTTTGGGTAAACTCCAGGAATTGATGATGGACAAGGAGGCCTGGCATGCTGCGGTTCATGGGGTCGCAAAGAGTCAGACACGACTGAGCAACTGAACTGAACTGAACTGATCAACTGATCTTGAATGCTCATTTATGTGACTGGCTACTCCCTTTAGAGAAAACTCAGGAGTCTTCAGTTTTATATGTATATTAAAGTAGTTCAGTCACAAAAGATAATGGTTGCTATAATTTATAGCTTATGTTTGAGTAATTTTATACAACTTCCAAGTACAAATAATAGTATAATCTGGATATTTCAATAAGATATTTCTAGGTAGAAAGTTTCAACCATTTCAAATAGAAACTGATACATTGGGTGGAAAGAGCTAATTTCTGTGGAAATTGAAACTTGAGGTAAACACACATGCACAACCACACACACACAAACACACACAGGAGCTTCCATCTCTATTTTCAAGTAACAGTTTGGTCATATAGAACCCAGCTACCCAAGCTGATTTGGACTTAACTTTCTTTCTGATTTCTAGTATCAGCAAAGCTAAGCATAAGCTGTAATTAAGAGAACAAAGCAGGAACTGAGGAGACAAAGTAGAAATGGAAAATTAATTAAGCTTAAGTGAAATTAGTTTCACTTAATAGACACATACACTAGCCAGCAACAGTAAGCTTATTGGTACTATTGATGTGAATTCATAAGCCCTTAAAAAGTCTCTATTTAAGATTCTGCCTTTGAAAATGTTTCTTATCATCAGTCGCCACAGCTTGATGAAACATCATAAAGCAAAGTCATCCTCTTGTTGACTTAAGGGTCTTACAACATCATGATCATCCCCTAACATGAAAGAAGGAGTGAAAGTGAAAGTGAAGCTCAGTCGTGTCTGACTCTTTGCGACCCCATGGACTGTAGCCCACCAGGCTCCTCCATCCATGGGATTTTCCAGGCAAGAGTACTGAAGTGGGTTGCCATTTCCTTCTCCAGGAGATCTTCCCGGCCCAGGGATTGAACCCTGATCTCCTGCATTGTAGGCAGACGCTTTACCCTCTGAGCCACCCATCAAAAGGTGAACTGCTGCATCTGCCCAAAATGCCACAGGAACCACGGTATCATCTCCCCTCCCCAAGGACATCCCAGCCCATAACAATTTTTAAGCGATTAAAATAGAAGGCCCTTGTGAAATTTTTAAACTTTAATGACTCAGGTTTTAAATATGCTAGGAACAAGCTGTAATTTTTCTTGTAATGAATGGTCAATTTTCTTCTCAAAGCTGAAATTCTGTGGGGCATTTGAATGCAGTGTACATTCTCATCTAAAATAAGCATTTTTGTTCTTCACAAGATCTAGAATTTAAAAAAAAAACTCATTTGTGCATCTGAGTAATGTAGTCTATAGTGCATCTGAGTCATCTACAGTCTATTAGACTGATGTTTAAGTGTTCACTATTTATGTATAAAATGTGTGAAAATTCTATAAAGACTTCACATTCATTGACATGCAGAAAAGCAAGATCATTTCTTAGAAATAAACAACAACAACAACAACAAAATAAGCAGCATTTTTTCTCTATTGGTTCCTTTAAAAAGAGTAGTAGGTTTGTCCTCTTATATCTTAACAATAGGTAATTTTTTGCATTTATACTTTAACTATAAATCACTTTTACTTATGTCTAATTGGTAACATATATCTAAAAAGTAATCTGATGAGAGGGCTTGTGTTCTGAGCACCCACCTGATTTTGAAACATATTTGGAATTAATGTTGAACAACAGATTTCAACAGCATCATATTTGCATTTTGTGCTGAATAATTCTCAAGTGTGGGAAGCTGACCTTGAATTTTTAAGGATATTCAGCAACATCCTTGGTCCCTGCTCATTACATACAGTGGAATCCCCCCACCCAATTGTACCACCAAAAATGTCTTCAGACATTGCTAGATGTCCCTTGTGGTGGTAGGCGGGAAGGGGTGGGAGGCTCACCCCCTGGTTAATCACCACCACCCTATGGCCCTTGCTAAATTGTGCTTGCTCTGGAAATGATCCAAGCTCCTTCTTCTTGCTTGAATAAAATTAAAATGTTTGAAGATATGGTTCTCCCTTGCCCAAAGCTGTTATTGAGGCTCACAGCATACTTGTCAATATCAGCTAGTATATGCTGCTTCGTGGTAGAATATTCTGTCTTCTCAGTGATGGGATAGAGAGCATGCATGTTTTTCAACTGATGAGCTCTGTTCATCTACAGACAAGCATCACTTTGGGAAGAAAAACAGGTTTGATGTCAATAGAACCTCAAGTATACCTTCTGATTTGCATTCTTCCCTTGCTTTGTCAGCAATACTTATTGGGCAATGCATATGTTTCCACTGGCAATTCCTGGAAGGAAGTTTCAGGTTGATTAGCCCTACCTTCAGGCCTCTTCCCAGTTGCTGTTTAGTCGCTCAGTCATGTCCGACTCTTTGTGACCCTATGGACTGCAGCACACCAGGCCTCCCTGTCCATCACCAACTCCCATAATTTACTCAAACTCATGTCCATCGAGTCAATGATGTCATCCAACCGTCTCATCCTTCTCCTTCTGCCTTCAATCTTTCCCAGCATCAGGGTCTTTTCAAATGAGTCAGGTCTTCGTATCAGGTGGCCAAATTATTGGAGCTTCAGCTTCAGCATCAGTCCTTCCAGTGAATATTCAGGACTGATTTCCTTTAGGATGGACTGGTTGGATCTCCTTGCAGTCCAAGTGACTCTCGAGAATCTTCAAACCACAGTTCAAATGCATCAATTCTTTGGCACTTAGCTTTCTTTATAGGCCAACTCTCCCATCTGTACATGACTCCTGGAAAATCCATAGCTTTGACTAGACGGACCTTTATTGGCAAAGTGATGCCTCTGCCTTTTCATATGCTGTCTAGGTTTGTCATAACTTTCCTTCCAAGAGCAAGTGTCTTTTAATGTCATGACTGTGGTCACCATCCGCAGTCATGTCAACATCCAATACCTCTCCAGCTACTAAATGCTTTCTGTTCAGGTCATTAATTCCGTCATAGTTCTCTTTGACAAAGCACACCCCAACCTTGCTTCCCCATACAAACTCATTCATACAGGCAGCACATGGCAAATTGTAGGGTCTATTCTCTACCTACCACCCTACAACAACTCTGTAACAGAAGGCAGTAAAGAAGTAGGTCATTTAAAGAGGATCCGTGGGTGGCCAAGACAAAAGAAAACTTGATTATTATACCCTGGATAGATAGTGTCCTTCTAAAGTGCCCAAAGAAGAAATTGAAGTTTCCATCCCTAGGAGGAAATACTTGTAGATCTTTGGAGATTTGCCAAGCAAAAAAGAGATATTTGCAAAGCATAAGATGGGGAGGGTAGTTTTTATAAGAAGACACATAAAAAATAGAAATAGATTAATTCCATCTCAAGTCATTAAGCATGTGACCTGAAACAGAATCTGGCGTGGAATCATTTAGGTGTGTGATGTTTGTTTAGGAACACTTAAGGAACGCCCTCGAGGGAACAACTAGTTCCCTGAAGACAAGTTTGATTCTATCTGAAACCGAGAAGAAGAGCACACCGTGGGGAATGGAGCCCTGGAGTTCCCTGATGCTGGCACACTCTGTCCTATGCATTTGTCCCTGATCCAGTTTATCCCAGATCCAGACTCTTCTACAAAGGCCAGCATGGCTCCAAAGTCTGTCTGCAATTACATTTACCCCAGTTGCTGGCGTTTCTTGAAACCACCCTCTAAACCTTCATACAAACTATACACATCATCAGATTGAGGATTAGGCTAAATCAAATCCCTTACAACTATACAGTGGAAGTGAGAAATAGATTTAAGGGACTAGATCTGATAGACAGAGTGCCTGATGAACTATGGATGGAGGTTCTTGACACTGTACAGGAGACAGGGATCAAGACCATCCCCATGGAAAAGAAATGCAAAAAAGCAAAATGGCTGTCTGGGGAGGCCTTACAAATAGCTGTGAAAAGAAGAGAAGTGAAAAGCAAAGGAGAAAAGGAAAGATATAAGCATCTGAATGCAGAGTTCCAAAGAATAGCAAGGAGAGATAAGAAAGCCTTCCTCAGTGACCAATGCAAAGAAATAGAGGAAAACAACAGAATGGGAAAGACTAGAGATCTCTTCAAGAAAATTAGAGATACCAAGGGAACATTTCATGCAAAGATGGGCTCAATAAAGGACAGAAATGGTATAGACCTAACAGAAGCAGAAGTTATTATGAAGAGGTGGCAAGAATACACAGAAGAACTGTACAAAAAAGATCTTCAAGACCAAGATAATCATGATGGTGATGACTCACCTAGAGTCAGACATCCTGGAATGTGAAGTCAAGTGGGCCTTAGAAAGCATCACTATGAACAAAGCTAGTGCAAGTGATGGAATTCCAGTAGAGCTATTTCAAATCCTGGAAGATGATGCTATGAAGGTGCTGCACCTCAATATGCCAGCAAATTTGGAAAACTCAGCAGTGGCCACAGGACTGGAAAAGGTCAGTTTTCATTCCAATCCCTAAGAAAGGCAATGCCAAAGAATGCTCAAACTACCACACAATTGCAATCATCTCACATGCTAGTAAAGTAATGCTCAAAATTCTCCAAGCCAGACTTCAGCAATACGTGAACTGTGAACTTCCAGATGGATTTAGAAAAGGCAGAGGAACCAGAGATCAAATTGCCAACATCTGCTGGATTATGGAAAAAGTAAAAGAGTTCCAGAAAAATATCTATTTCTGCTTTATTGACTATGCCAAAGCCTTTGACTGTGGATCACAATAAACTGTGGAAAATTCTGAAAGAGATGGTAATACCACACCACCTGACCTGCCTCTTGAGAAACCTGTATGCAGGTCAGGAAGCAACAGTTAGAACTGGACATGGAACAACAGACTGGTTCCAAATAGGAAAAGGAGTATGTCAGGGCTGTATATTGTCACCCTGCTTATTTAACTTATATGCAGAGTACATCATGAGGAATATTGGGCTGGAAGAAGCACAAGCTGGAATCAAGATTGCCAGGAGAAATATCAATAACTTCAGATATGCAGATGACACCACCCTTGTGGCAGAAAGTGAAAAGGAACTAAAAAGCCTCTTGATGAAAGTAAAAGAGGAGAATGAAAAAGTTGGCTTAAAGCTCAACATTCAGAAAACTAAGATCATGGCATCTGGTCCTATCACTTCATGGCAAATAGATGGGGAAACAGTGGAAAGAGCTTCAGACTTTATTTTTTTGGGCTCCAAAATCACTGCAGATGGTGATTGCAGCCATGAAATTAAAAAACGCTTACTCCTTGGAAGGAAAGTTATGACCAACCTAGATAGCATATTCAAAAGCAGAGATATTACTTTGCCAAAAAAAGTCCGTCTAGTCAAGGCTATGGTTTTTCCAGTGGTCATATATGGATGTGAGAGTTGGACTATGAAGAAAGCTGAGTGCTGAAGTATGGATGCTTTTGAATTGTGGTGCTGGAGAAGACTCTTGAGAGTCTCATGGACTGCAAGGAGATCCAACCAGTCCATTCTAAAGGAGATCAGTCCTGGGTGTTCATTGGAAGGACTGTTGCTGAAGCTGAAACTCCAATACTTTGGCCACCTCATGTGAAGAGTTGACTCATTGAAAAGACCCTGATGGTGGGAGGGATTAGGGGCAGGAGGAGAAGGGGACTGACAGAGGATGAGATGGCTGGATGGCATCATTGACTCGATGGACATGAGTCTGAGTGAACTCCGGGAGTTGGTGATGGACAGGGAGGCCTGGCGTGCTGCGATTCATGGGGTCACAAAGAGTCGGACACAACTGAGCGACTGAACTGAACTGAACTGAACTGAAGTCTCTTTAGGTGATAAAGAACCCACCTGTCAGTGCAGGAGACGTGGGTTCAATCCAGGGGTTAGGAAGATCTCCTGGAGGAGGAAATGGCAGCCAACTCCAGTATGCTTGCCTAGAGAATCCCATGGATCCCAGAGGAGCCTGGCAGGTTATAGTCCATGGAGTCTCAAAGAGTCAAACACAACTGAAGGACTTAGTATAGCACGGTACAGTCTCTTTAGGAGATTTGAAATAAGATTAAAAACAAAAAGCTAGAAGCACAAGTTACCCACAAAGCCTTGATAGATGAATCAATCTTTAGAGCAAAATCCCACTATTTTACAGTTAACCGGTTACGGAAGTGAGTATTCAAGCCCTGAGGGTTACCTTCAGGCCCAGCTCTCTACTCTCAACATCTGCCTGCCAAATACAAAATGCACCCACTCTACCGGGTGGGAGCTGGTTGTCCCCAGCAACCAGTTAAGCGGATGCACTGTTGTAACAGCCATGACCCTCAGGCCCAAATCCAAATGTACAAAGAACAGATATTTTTCCATTTTCCCATTAAACTCAGTTTTGTTTTGTTTGTTTGTTTGTTTTTGGAATGCTCATTTCACTGGGTGAGGATAAGGAAGAGAGAAACATAATCTCACAAAATTCAGGGTCATCCCTGGAGATGAGTCTCTTCCCTTGTACCAGTATAGAAGCTGACTCAGTGCCTGGCCAGATGAAAGGCTGATCCTTAATGCCACCTTAGGGAAAAAATGGGATACAGAAGAGTCAGCTAAGGATGTGGGTGTGTCTGAAGATGATTCACAAGGCAAGTGATCTGATACGTGTCCAAATCACTACCACATCCTCTTCCCACTTACCAATAACAGTTCTTCCCTCTGACAAGGAGAAGTTCCTGTTCAATTTCCCTGAACACCATTCATTTATGCATTAAAAGCTCACATTTCTCCTACACTCTTATTTGTCATGAGTCTTGTTTACCACTTTGCTCAACCTTATTTGGCCATCAGGAGCACTCTCAATTGTAGTTTACCCATTTTAAACAGCAGAGACAAACAGATGTAAAAAACTCTCTGGAAAAAAAAATGCTCTTGGGAAAAAATATTGTTGAATTCAAAATGGTAAGATTCCTTGTCTGGCAGAACTGAGCACAGAGTACATCTAGAAAAATCATCAGCTCTCAAAGGACTTTAAATAAATTTAAACTGAAAAAGTTATTTCTTTCTGTAATTTCACTACTTCCTTTTTTATCTGAAGAGTCTTGGAATACTTCAGCTAC